>NW_028283561.1:380000-747500 GCF_059441095.1 Idiotropiscis lumnitzeri | reverse complement strand
AGACAATAAAATGTTGGACCTCTTCTATGCCAACACCAAGGAAGTACAGAACCTCTGTGTACAAACCTCAGGTCCGCAGGCAGCCAGCTGTGACACGCACTGTTCAGGAATGGTCCGGAGAAGCCGAGAAGGCCTTAAAGGACTGTTTCAACACAACTGTGTGGGAGCTATTCAGCAAAGCAGACGGGGAGGACATTAATGGCCTAACAGACACAATTACAGACTATATTAATTTTTGCATGGAGAACACCATTCTCACCAAGACAGAAAGATGTTTCTCCAACAACAAACCCTGGATCACACCGGAGTTGAAAGCACTCCTGAAGGAGAAAAAGAGGGCTTTTGTGTCAGCAGACAAGGAGGAGCTGAAGAGAGTGCAATGTCAGCTGAGGAGGATCAGAAAGGGGAAAAAGTTCGACATGATGCGGATGGAGGAACAATTGCAGAGAAATAATGCCAGGGATGTCTGGAGGGGCCTGAAGACCATCTCAGGCCACGGACAACCAGGTAAGCGGGGGACCTTCAGTGGGCAAATGAGTTGAACCTATTTTTCAATAGGTTTGATCAAATGCATGACCCCGCTCAGTCTGCCCTGCTGCATCCCCCACCAACCCCTCCTGCTTCTGTGAACTAGACCCTCTCTCTCCTCTCTTCTCTCCCCTCTCTCTCTCCACAGGCTCCAGTTCCCAGCCACATCAGACAACCGTCACTTCCTACTGCTCAGCCTTGTTCCTCACAACATCTCAGGTGAAGAACCAGCTGAGGAAGATGAAGGCGAGGAAGGCAGCAGGCCCAGATGGGATTAGCTCCCAGCTCCTCAAATCCTGCGCAGACTAGCTGTGTGGAATCGTCCAGCACATGTTCAACCTGAGCCTGAAGCTGGGCAGAGTCAGCCAGCTGTGGAAAACATCCTGCCTGGTTCCGGTTCCAAAGACCCCCCATCCGAAGGAGCTCAACAACTTCAGACCAGTGGCCTTGACGTCTCATCAGATGAAGACCCTGGAGAGACTGGTCCTCGTCCATCTGCGCCCCCTGGTGAGCTATTCGATAGACCCACTCCAGTTTGCATACCAGCCTGGCATCAGTGTGGATGATGTCATCATCTTCCTGCACCATACTTCACACTCTCACCGGGAGAAGGCGGGGAGCACGTGAGGATCATGTTTTTTTATTTCTCCAGTGCTTTCAACATCATCCAGCCCACCCTATTGCGAGACAAGCTGGAGGAGGCGGGAGTGGCCCACCACCTCATCACATGGACCCACGACTACCTCACAAACCGGCCACAGTACGTGAGAACACAGGACTGTGTGTCTGACGTGCTCCTTTGCAGCACAGGAGCGCCACAGGGAACCTTTCTAGCTCCCTTCCTGTTCACCCTCTACACCTCTGTCTACAAATACAATTCCTCCACCTGTCACCTGCAGAAGTTCTCTGATGACTCTGCGATTGTCGGCCTCATCACTGACGGAGACGATCGAGAGTACAGAGGGGTTACGCAGGGTTTTGTGGACTGGTGTCAGCAGAACCGCCTCCAAATCAACATTGGGAAATCCAAAGAGCTGGTGTTGGACTTCTGCAAGCGTCGGCACTCTCCACCTGCACCAGTGAATATCCAGGGAACAGATGTTGAGAGGGTCTCAATTTACAAGTACCGGGGTGTTCATCTGAACACCAAACTTGGCTGGAGCGACAACACAAACGCTCTCTAAAGGAAGGGTCAGAGCAGACTCTTCCTACTCAGGAGGCTGAGGTCCTTTGACGTTCGGGGGACACTCCTCAGGAACTTCTATGACTCAGTGGTTTCACCGGTCATTATCTATGGAGTGGTCTCCTGGGCAGGAGGCATCTCGGGCCGGGACAAAAAGAGACTGGACAAACTAGTGAGGAGGGCCAGCTCTGTCCAGGGCTGCTACCTGGACTCTGTGGAATCAGTGGGGAGCAGGAGGATGACGGCAAAACTGTCATCAATGCTGGACAATCCAGCCCACCCACTCAATGACACTCTTAGAACACTCCTCAGTTCCTTCAGTGATTGTTCCACCCTCGCTGTACGAAAGAAAGATTTCGCCGCTCCTTCCTGCCGGCTGCTGTCAGACTTTTTAACAAGGACATAAGGTCAGGCCTACAAACGGGCAGGCATTAGTGCAATTGTGCAGTCCTAGAATACAATACACTACTACTGTGCTTTATCCAATGCTGTTCTTAAATATTGACCAATGCTGTTTTTTGTTTACCATTACAGTATTCATTACACTACTTTTATCACTGCAGTATTTTTTATCCCTGCAGTACTTTTACCACTACAGTACTTCTATCAATGCAGTATTTTCTGTCATTGCAGTACTTCTACTATTACAGTGCTTTTATCATTGCAGTATTTTCTACCATTGCAGTATTTTTTATCATTGCAATACCTTTACCTTTACAGTACTTTTATCATTGCAGTATTTTCTATCGTTGCAGTACTTTTTTTTAATCATTGCAGCGTTTTTATTTATTTCCCCTCTGTACCATGGACTGACATTAGGAGTGTTTCCTTACACTTGTATATGTTGTGGGAGTTAAGTGTGTATATACATGGGAATCTGTGTATTTACGTATATACTGTGTATATTTGCATGCTTTTTATGAATGTCTGCTGCTAATGTTATACATTAACGGCTACATTACGCCGCCGCCTCTGTGTGATCTATATCTTTGCTGCTGTAACACTGCAAATTTCCCCATTGTGGGACTATTAGAGAACATCTTTATCTTTATCAGGGATCAGCTTTGAGTCCTTTCTTGTTCGCCATGGTCATGGACAGGATGACAGACGAGGTTAGACATGAATCTCTATGGACCATGATGTTTGCAGATGACATTGTGATATGTAGTGATAGCAGGGAACAGGTGGAGGAGAAGCTGGAGTCATGGAGGTTTGCCCTAGAAATTAGGGGAATGAAGATTAGCCGTAGCAAGATGGAGTATCTGGGTGTAAATGAGAGCGGAGGAAGAGTGAGCTTACAGGGAGAAGAGACCAAGGAGGTGGAGGAGTTTAAGTATCTAGGGTCAACAGTCCAGAGCAATGGAGAGTGTGGAAAAGAAGTGAAGAAGCGTGTGCAGGCTGGCTGGAACGGGTGGAAAAAAGTATCAGGTGTGATGTGCGATAGAAGAGTTTCAGCTAGAATGAAAGGAAAGATATATAGAACTGTGGTGAGGCCAGCGATGCTGTCTGGTGACGATGCTGAGGTTCTCTTTGGGAGTGACCAAAATGGATAGGATCAGCACATAAGAGCTTTGGAGAAAAAATCAGAGAGGCCAGACTGAGATGGTTTGGACATGTCCAGAGAAGAGATAGTGAGTATATTGGCAGAAGGATGCTGAGTTTCCAAGTTCCAGGCAAGAGGTCTAGAGGAAGACCAAAGAGGAGGTTTATGGATGTAGTTAAAGAGGACATGAAAAAGTTTGGCGTGAGAGCAAAGGATGCAGAGGACAGGGCTCGATGGAGGCAACTGATTCGCTGTGGCGACCCCTGAAGGGAAAAGCCGAAAGGAAAAGAAGAAGATCTAGTGTGTGTTAATATGGATGTATTCTTTTACAGCTCCTCGGTCAACATTTGAGCACACGTCTCAAAGTGAAGTAACCTGGAACACGCTTAAAATAAACGCAGCAATGCCACAAGATGGCACTGCAGGACCACAACTTCCCATCTACCCACGCAAACAAAGCACAACGATGCATCATATCAAATGTATTGTAAAATAATGAAAAAAATAATAAAGCTGACTACTTCACGGATTTCACCTATCGCGGGTTATTTTTGGAACGTATCCCCCGGGATAAACGAGGGATTACTGTATTACATAACACATTTAATTCATTACATTTTAACCATGGGATGTACAACGACATAAGCACAAATTTGCTTGTGTATTCCTCAAGCATTTGACACGGTTTTTAAAACATGTTTCATTATAAGTAGTACATTACATCTGTATTTTCATCTTTTTTTTGGTTTTCCTCTTTCTTTCTGTCCTATGCATGCCTCCTTGCCTTGTCTTCCTTTCTTTCTGTTTTCTCTGCCATTCTCATTTCTCATTACTTCCGTCCCTCCTCCCTTTGCTCTCCATTGCTGTGACTGTTGGCAGCCTATTTAAATGCTCCATTGGAGAAGGATTAAGGTTTATGCAAGGTCAGTGTGGGATGTGATAATTATAATCACAGCTTTTTGCCTGGCCAGTGACTGTCATTTGTTATTCTCAGCTCAGTGGATTCAGAGGGCCCTGGGGAATGTTGACATGAGGCTCACTGATTTAGTGGGGCTCCTCCTCCCCCTTCTCACTCAACATAAAGCTGGCTTCTAGTTTCTTGTGTTTGTTCCTGCTTGTTTTCCCTCTACCTTTTTATGCAAGCACTCACAGTTCCATGTTTAACACAGTTTGAACACCTACGTTTACTGTATCTAATTGCTGGTTTCACTAGATCCTATTTTTCACTTAACATTCTTCACTAAAAACTAGCTACAATGTATATTTTTGTATATACAAGTTCTGATTGGTGAGTTATATATATATATATATATATATATATATATATATATATATATATATATATATATATATATATATATATATATACAGTGATTTAGGTGTTATTAGGCATTTTCAAACAAATGTACTTTTGATTTGTTACTTGAATACAATGTCACGCATGTCACATGTATCCTATACGACAGGGGTGCCCATTGCGTCGATTGCGATCGACCAGTCACTCGCAAAGGGGGGGGTCGGGCTATCGCATCACATACAGATGCATGGCTTATTGTGCATGCACAAGAGCGCTAATGAGCAAAATTAAGCAGTTTCCATTTTGTTCCGTCTACTCTAAACCTAATAATAAAGTATAAAAACGATGGGAACATGTAAACTATTTCCACACAGCGTAAGAGGAGGATTTTCGAATTGCTTTGGGCACCGTGGCGGGGCGTCTCACACTGGCTGAAGAACTAGCGGGCCAGGGGGAGGCGGGCGATGCGCGAAGGTATGTGCTCGCAGTTTCAGCGCTGGAGAATGACCGTTTGGACGGAGGAGCCGTCCACCACCACAACCGGCAGCCGTAGCGCAAGCAATCATTCAGTCCAATTACCCGTTCCAATATACCTAATATTCATTGGGAGGTGTACGCAAGGCTCGCTATCGGCAGCGCCTGTCTGGACTCTATGGTTGACTCATTCAGCACAAGTCATCAGTAAAGTAACAACAGACAATCTGCACTAGTTGTATTGTGCAATATGGTTTCATACAGTTATGCAATGTATATCAATTTATACTTTACCTATTCTCATTCTATTTTCAAATAAATATATGAATAAGGTAGGTAGATCACTTGAACTTGGGTATTTTCTAAGTAGCTCGCATGCTGAAAAAGTGGGCACCCCTGCTAAACGGGTTGTTCTCTGATGAGAACAGTTGTTCCCAAGCAATGTCATAACTGAGCTGCATTTCACATGGGTTTTGAGGTCAAAGAAGCCCGACATTGCACACGGGAATAGAGGACAGAAAAAGGAATTGACCCTGGCAGTGATTAGGTTTGCAATAGCTGCCTTGTTTTATTTCAATCCAGTAAAAACAGGAACATTTAATAAATAAATGACATACATGACATCCCAAACAACACGTCAATACCATTTTACCAACACATTCCCGAGACAAAGAATTACACTAAATAAAATTGTAATAAAATACCTTAGGATGCCATTACACTGCAATGATGGGCATATCAACACTTTCCCAATACGATACACGAAATAAAACTTGACTCCAATAAACTACTCGGGGTGCCATTGCTACCACCAGACATAGACATCCAAGAACTTCAGTACACATTGTAATATAAAACATAAAAGTACAGCTGCGTGACAGCAATAAGGGCTCTTGAAAAATACAAAATAAATGAGTTCACATGTTGGCAGAGTCGTACTACGCAGCAGTAATATCATGTTCAACTATTTTCAGGATCAACAAACCACAATTGTTGTATTGATGGAGGAATAACTACACTCAACCGGTCTCGTCTGACGGTGTGGAAAAATTAAAGACTTTAATACAACGCAACAAAGAATCAAAGAAACATTATGGAACAAACATACATGCAACAAAGTTGCAACATATATGAGAGCACAAACAAAATTGAACAACTTTGCATTTCTGCCACAATTTGATTTAGCCTAGATTACATAGACTGTTTTTGTTTTCCTTGTCCTGGCAAATGTCTCAACGACATCATAAAAATTAGATCTCTCTGGAAGGTTCAAAAGACGAGACTCATTCATTGTTGAGCGCAGGTATGATTTAATTCGTTTAAGGCTGAACGTGTGCTCCACCTGTGCACTACTTATTGGAAAAGTCAGATAGAGCCTATATTATTTTTCAAGGTTTCGATAGGTCGGTGCAGGTCAATTGCAATGTTGGAATTTTAACTATTATCTGACTCCATTAACCAAACACGACCTACATTCATCCAACAATTATGCGCGCTCGTTTTTGAGAGAGAAATGACCAGGAAGCCGGCGATTTCACACGGGAGCGGATTTATTCCTAACAGCAGATCTAGTACAAAGCCTGGGGCTCGGTTCCTACCATTACAGCTCTGCGCGTCTCTGTACCCAACAGAAGACGACAATCCGTAAATATCTTTATTGCATTAAACTAAATACATGTAACTTGTAGTCAATTGTATAAAATCCTTTAATCCCTCTCATGGCCTCAGCGAACTGAGGCCATCACCCATACAAAAGTAAGAATAGAAAAATAATAAAAACAGTAAAAAATAAAAACGTAGAATTATATATAAAATTTTATTCCCTCTCATGGCCTCAGACAACTGAGGCCATAACCACTTACTCCGCTGCACCCTATGGACCTGCTGCTAAAGAAACCAGCTGTGGATCCGACACGGGGATCATCATGTATAGGCCACCAGGTGGGAGCGGGCCCAAGGTGCTCCCGAGGGTTTTAACTGTAAGAGATCTGATACAAGGTATACAACAACATCCGCAAAGCACCATAATAGCTGTAAATACTGCCACTGAGATTAATATAGAGCTAATCAGACCTTTCCATTTACCAAAGACATTCAACCATCCTGACCACATTTCCGAATCTACACCTGAATGTTCTTTCATCTTTTTGTTCGAAGTTTGCAAACCTTCCAATGCCTTGGTGAGACGCCCATCCGGTGCCGTGTTGTTTGGGATGAAACTACAACCTTGATCCCGAAATATCCCGCACACTCCTTGTTTTTCAGCCAATACCATACCTAAAGCAATCCTATTTTGAAACGTCATTAATGAAGTTTTTGATAATTGTTCATGTACCGCCTCTAAAGCTCCTGTAGTAAAATTACTCAAACTCTGAACATTATAATGAACATAATTGATCCGATCCACATTTTTGTTTGGGGTCACCCAAACAAAAATGCTCTCAAACCCTGATGCGATTTGGTCTGCCAATTTGTATTCGTCCGGGACCCCTTTTGGCACGTGTTAGGGTATTTTCCAGAACCGCTGGAAAATAGTAGCGGGACTCTTCAAGCGCAGACACAGAGAGGTTGAATTTAACAAAGGTGTTTATTATTACAAACAAAAAAAACAGGAACACTATATATCTATATATAATCAAAACGCAATACCGACAAAGTTCAACGAAAATCGCTGGTGGAAAAACTCACACCAGGGAAATAACGACGGGAACAAAAAACGCTTGTAAAAGGCAAGGAACGCAATGAACATAAATCGCTTACCGCAGAAGGGCAAGGAAAACCAATTGGTGAGCGAGCTCAACCGAGAAGATCATTAACTGAAAACGGAAATACAACGAACGAGAACACGATACGTAGAACGCAATAACACTGAAGCTCCGTGGCCCCATGTCATGGAATGGGGTACCAGCGGGTTGGTGTCAAGAGTGCGTTGGGAGTGGGTAACAGTGGCGCCCCCTGCGCTGGTGGAGCTCTTTGCGACAGGTATGGCACCGTACCAGAGGATGGCAGATTCCAGAAAGTGGCTCGGTATGGACAGCTCATCACCCAGTGACCCCACACCCCGCAGCAAGAGCACACCCTACTCACAACCCCTGTCTATAACCACCCCTATATCTGTTCCCGCAATCCCGACCTCGTTGACCGCCCTGCTACGGACAGCCAGTCTGCTGTGGCGCCGCGTCACCCGAACCTTGCCTAGGAACAGCAGAAGTGGAAGGAGCAGGTCCACTGGGAGCCGCATGCGTCGGCTGCTGCCTTAGCTGCTCCCCCCCTTTTCTTTTTTTTTTAAAATATTTTATCTCTCTTGGCCTCCTAAACCTGCAAGTACAACAATTTTTAGTAACGCTCCTTAATCCAATCCCATATTTTCCTTTTCTGATGTTGTGCAAAATTATGTACAAAATGTGTTCTACTTAGACCGATTAGCATTTTTTCATTGATGGACTGTTTCGCATGATGTCTGCAACCAGAAGGGACACGCCCTTGTGGACGACCAACTGGAACAGCTGTGTAATGACGACATTATTGGATGGGTCACTGGCAGAAGTCTCACTCCATTCACGTCTCGCCCTGGCCACATAGACCAGGCCTGTCTCCCCCTTCCCCACCTGAAAGATACAGCAACATTGAAATATCTGATGCACGGCACGGCCAATCTCACCTGAGGTGTCCCCATTCAGCTGGTGACCGTCATGCTGGTCTGTAGGTCTGGCCTCGGCCTCAAGTAAGGACAGTTCCTGACAAGTCAATTTTGTCCCGAATGTAACTCTGGCATCCCTCCTACGGAGAACCTCCCTCCTTGTTGAGGAGAACCTGCTTGATGAGGCGCTATTTGAAGCGTTCTCCGGTCTTCTGGTCACACAGGTCACATGTCACCTCAAACCTGTGGAGAGAACTGGAGGAGTGGCACTTGCCAGTGAGAAGGGGTAAATTACCTCCCTTCTGAAACTTTCAGTTTTGCATAAATTTTGTGTAATAACGTCAATAATCATTCACTTGATGCTTGAATTTAATTACTCCAATCTGTCTCCAATAACAATTTGAAAATCAGTGCTTGGGAGTGCAATAGGGATTCAGGTTGATCAGGCCTGTCCGCCCATTGCATCCTACGTGCTGTTAGGGCTTGCCGGTGCCCTCAATCAGGTTTCTTTCCTGAGGCCCGTCCCTTAAACATTCACTCAAACCACATAGACACACAAACACTTTTTCTTTCACACTTTCCTTCACCAAAAAGATACTTTCCAATTCCACACAGAGACCCCTTCCTCGACGCGTCCGCCTTGATTTCACTGAGATTTGTGCTGGCAGATCCTTAATTGTGCCTCAATTTAGCCAGCGTATGCCAAAGTTTACAACTGTGGGTCTCTTGATTTTCCCATTCATTCCCCGTGATGTTGTTTCTCCTGTTCCTCCTGGACGTGGCTGACGATCCTGCACCTGTGACGTCAAACACCTCATAGATGCGGATGTTAGCAGTCTGGTATTTATGGAATGCTGTCATGTCAGGGTTTGCGTCATACAGTCATAAAACGTCTGTCGTCTACCTTTGTCGCATTTAATACACATCAGTTAATAAATCATCTACAGAACTATTTAATCCAACATCTCCTGTTCTAAAGATTTTCTTTCAACATGATCCTAGAATATTCCAATTAAAACCTATCCCAAAACCATAACCCCTTTGCTTAAAACTTTTAATTTCAGTAAGACTGGCGCTGTTCTGCTGTTCTTCAGGTGTCTTTTGCATGTTTTAGTGTTTTCGTTTGTGTTCTAATTTCCTGCTAATTTATATTTATCTTATCTATTAATTACTTTATTACCTGATATGGAAAGTGAAATTCGCTATTTCAATTAAGTTGTATATTCTTTATGTCCCAAAAATTTTTTTAAATCCCAACTCGCCCGCACACAAAAGAGTGAGAGAAAAAAAGAGAGAGAGAGAGAGAGAGAGAAAACATGAGAGTTAGGGGCAGGGAAATCGAAAAGGGTCTTAATGCTTTGAGTTGATGTTTAGAGGCACGCCTCCGAGCAAAGACGTTCGTTTTCTATCGGACTAACGAATTCAACAAATTTAACAGGTCTTGTCAGGAGCTATATAAGTGGCCAGTGCTTATGTCACTAAAAAGTCTTTAACAGCGGGTGACACATTAAACTTACAAGGAACCAACAGTATGACGTCACTTTGACCCAATCAAGGCTAATATTTTCTTATGGGGAATTTCCTTTATTTACCTTTATTTATGCCAATGGATCCTTAAAAAAAATTTCTTCATGCACATAAGAAGAATCAAATTAACAATAACCTACAGAGATTAGGCAGCAAAGTGTGGTGGGTCGGGTTTAGGGGGGCTCGGGCGAGATGTTTATTGTTTACAGTTCTCTGCCAGTTCCAGCCAGGCACGCCTCCGGCTTGAGAGGGCGTCGGCTCCTGCGCACCTGCTGCTCATCAGCAGTAATCAACACCAGGATAAGACCCAGCCGCGCCAGGAGCCAGACGCCGGATTATCCCGTTCCCTACGTGGTATTGGCTCATGTCCCTGCACGCTGCAAGTTCGCCCGATCGTCTCGTCGCTCGTTCCCGTCTGACTTCTGTGTCGTCTTATTCTCCCTCCAGCCGTCCAGTGCCCGTCCGAACCCGAGCTGCCCGTGCCCATCTCCGCGTTCCTGATCAGCGTTCGCCTCGCCTGCTCTCCCCCCACCACGCCACTCGCCTGCCTCTTCCGCGCCGCTCCCGCTGCTTCTCCGCCAGCCCGCCTCCCGCTTCCAGCGCTCGCCGTCTCCCCGCCTGCCAGCCAATCGCCGTTCCCGCGGTCGCTCCCGACCCGCCGCGTCGCTCCACTCCCAGCTCTCCGGTGCCGGCTCCCGATCGTGCTGCTCCCTCACCTCCTCATTCAATAAATCCTATTCACATCACCCCGATCGCTCTAGGGTCCTTTTTCCCCAGCTCACGGTTCCCCGAACCGCAACACAAAGAAGTAAACAAAACTATAGTAGACCAAACTACCAGCTATGTTTATCAGCCAAAGGGAACACAGACACACACACACACACACACACACACAGTGAAATGAGGAGATGAGTGTCAGGAAAAGAGACAAACCTGGCTGTGAAGGGATGGGTTGCATGGAAACAAACATATGGGCCGCGGGCCACTCAGGGCCTCAGTGTTTTCCCCTCCTTTTTGTCTGGAATTATTAAGGGAAAAAATATTAACTCAGAAAAATCACAAGTATAATAAATAATATTATCTGCCAATAGAACAGGAATTCAGTGGAACAAGATTTTTCTTACTTCACCTGACCTTGGAGGCACCGCTGGTGGCTATCATAGCGACGTCAGGCAGGTGTTTGCTGGAGGTTATGCACAGAAGTATGTATAGTATCTTACCATAAACCAGTGGTTCTCAATTTTTTCCTGTCACGCCCCCCTCTACCAAGAAGAAAACAATTCGCGCCCCCCCACCACAAATTTTTTTTTTTTTACATTTCGTACTAATGTACATGTTCTTTGTACATTAATGTTATATAGTCAATAAAATATCCCTTAACAAAGCTAAATTGATAAAAAAAAAATATCATTTTGAGAACGACTATTGTAAGGATCTCGAAACTCAGTACTGTTGTGCAAATATTGATGAGATGATAAATATTTACCATGTTTTTGTATTGTGTTTAACTTTATTAACATGAACAAACCAAACAGTTATTAATACGTGCATAATATAGAAAAGACAAAAAGAGCCAGGGGGACTTTAAACAAAAAACGTCATCAGCTGCGTCTCCCATCGCATACAGGAGTGAGTTTACCTGATATTCATCAGTTTTTCCATCCAACGCAGTTGCAATACGAAACCTTTCAAATCTCCAGATCCACTTTGGCCAACCTGACAGAGAGGAAAAGTCAAATGGCTCCGGGGGGGATAACTGCACTGTGGTCGCCATCCCAGCTGATGAATCCCTGGTTTCTTAAAGTTCAGGACATCCGCTTGAAGTTCCTCTCTTTACTTTATCTTTTCCGTTGCCGAGCGTGCCGTGCGGAGCCGTATCCTAGCAACGAGGCAAAAATAACAGCTACCGCCGAAGCTACCTGCCGTCGTCTTCCACGCCGGTCATTTACGTTGCAACTGCCCGAAAAACGTCTTCCGGCAGCCAACTACACTTTACTGACCCGACAATAATTGTGAAGACTTGCAGTTCGCCACTTCTGACACGATGTACAATAATCACACGAGACACGGCGAGTACTTGTTAACACCTCGTTTAGTCATCACCCGGAAGTTCCTTTCACCACACTTCAATACAAAGCATTATGGGACATGTAGTCCCAAATACCTATTACTACAGGAGCGACAGCTCCTTTCTAGTTCACACACAAGACAAAGTGTGATGTATGCCAATCTGATCTTGGAAAACGGCTGAATTAAATTTATTTACACTAAAGGATAATCCATGCCAATGACCACTACATTATTGAAAAGACAGAGTTGCTGGCGGTGCAAATCATTGATGGCTTTTGCTTTTTTTGTCATTCAAAGAAACATTTGCCAGCTAACATAAATTGCCCCCCATTTAATCTTAATGCATTGCAACATATTTCTGTTCGTAGCTTGCTTATAAATCTAATTTGTTTGTCTTTTGGCGTAGCTCTGTATGTTGTCACACAGAAAATTAATTCCTGTCTCTTATCCAGCCGTGCTGATGTAGTACATTAACCCTTCAACAATCATTTCACACTATTAAGATTGAATTAGTCTCAAATATAAACCCAGTAAAGCTAAATAAAAGACAAACAAACAAATTCAACTGTGATTAAATTCAGAATTTATTTCGTTAATTGTTCTATATTCACCCTTGTATGACAATTAAAATTCAGATGTAAACCTGCAGCCTGGATCTCAAAAGCTATACATTCTCCTTGGAGCAGCTTGTGCAATGGCATGAGAGCTTTAAAGGAGACAGTCACCCATATCTTTGTCTGACCCTGGCCTTTTGCTCTCTCCTTTATCTTGGTTGCATTTAGTTCAGGTTCTCGCACCAGTCAAGTTGAAAATACAATGACTGCTTGACTCTTCCCATGAGTGTATATGTGGGTGAGCTGGAGAAATCCTGCAATCATTGTTGGCTGAGTTGGGGGACCAATGAGGTGATAAATCTGAGAATGTTACCTCAACACTATCTCCTGAACATTGTGCGAATTGTAGGCCAAAACAAATGTTATAAAATTACAAATTAGTTATAAAGAATTATTATTTACAAATTATTTATAAAGGAAAAAAAAAGAACGATGACTGACACTAAAAAGAGTTGTTCTATCCAAGCACACAGAAATAGACAATGTATATCTACTGTAGGTTGAGCAACAACTACCTATAATGTCTTAGGGTTGTGTCAAGACGAGAGAAGCAACAGAGTCTACTGTAATTCAGTCACCTTCCAACGATAAGACAATCCCCCCCCTTGTTCTGGAAATAAAATTTCAATGTGCGAGTCCCTTATTTTTCAAGGTTGATTGGGACCGGAACCCCCCCCGCGAACAGTGAAAAATCACGAAGTAGGGGTTGACTTTTTTAAAATCATTAAATCAGATCATGAAGAACATAATTTCTGAGATGATGAAATACCAAGTTATTCTGAAGTTATTCTTACACGGAATTCAAAATGGCTAAGTAATGTGTGTTATGGCCTGTTTTATTGATACGCTGATGAAAGAAAGTTTTAACGCACACTCACTCACCATGGGTTGAAGTTGTGATGTTGTTTGTTCGGCTTTCTTGATATGTGGTTATGCATGTGTCGTCAAATTGACAAGGTTTAGTCTTAATCGTAGTCTTATCAGTCCAGATGTCATGCCGTGATGAGGTCAAGTAAAATAAATAACTTAGTATATGATCTTTCAAACTTCAAATAAAAAACATACGCACATTTGTGGTAATTAATATTATATACTATTTTCCATCTTCAATTAGTTTGTGCATGGTAAGTAATACATCCTGAGTAAGGGCGGTTGAAAAACAGCGTCCGACCAGCGTTCCCCCCGCACCTGTGCTGAATTCGATATATATATATATATATATGTATGTATATATATATATATGTATGTATATGTATGTATGTATATATATGTATGTATATATATATATATGTGTATATATATATGTATATATATATGTATATATATATGTATATATGTATATGTATGTATATATATGTATATATATATATATGTATGTATATATGTGTATATATATATGTATATATATATATGTATGTATATATATGTATGTATGTATATGTATGTATATATATGTATGTATATATATGTATGTATATATATGTATATGTGTATGTATAGGTGTATATATATGTGTATATATATGTGTATATATATATGTGTATATATATATATATGTATGTATATATGTATATATATATGTATATATATATGTATATATATATATATATGTATATATATATATATATATGTATATATATATATATATGTATATATATATATATATATATATGTATATATATGTATATATATGTATATATATATATATATATATATATAACATGTATCAAGTGCTGCAAAGCATTCTGGGAGTCCTTCAGCCTAGGCCTATCAAATGGCGGGTTAGAGAGATGTCATGAGTGATGTGCTTTCGTCAGCATGTTTTTTTTTTTTTTTGCAGTCTGTAGTGTAAAGGTCAAGATGTGCTGTTTCTTGCTTGCAATTACACCAATGATAAGACAGTCTTTGACATTCTGAACCGCTGCCCTTTTATCCATCTTTCTACCACAAATACATACTGCTCTGTTGTCAACTGACAATTCCGCAGTGTTTTGTAGTCTCAGACTTTATCAACAGGGGGTGCCAACATGGACTGTGAAGTACCCCCAGCTGGTCAGATGGATCACAAGTTGGTTATGTGTCCAGCTGTGCCCTCTGGTACAACTTCAAACAACTTTGGCAACTCTGAGAACCATTTATGTGCCTGAATCATGAATCTGACCAGCCTCATTGAACAGACACATTTTCAAGGCATGATCAAACGTTTTCAGCATTTATTTTAAATTTATTGTTATTTCTCTTTCTGTGATTTTGAGCATCTTTACTTTACTCTTCTTTAATCGTGGAGCCTTTCCAGTTTGCATTGAAAAGCTTTAACTGTAAGCCTAGGTTGCCTTTTGACATTCATTAAATTTACTTCCATCCATTTGTGATTCTTAAATTTTCAAAATCAGACATAAATCTGATGTTCCACGTCACAAACTTGACTTTTTTTTTTAAGTAATTGTATTTGCTTTCGGTGCAAAGATCTTTCTTCTTCTTTAATTTGCTGACAACAGGAACAAACTCAGGGTTTGTGTAATGATGGAAACGCTGTCATAAAAAATTCCAAATGCAAAAACAACACCTCATCCTCTGGAAAGCATAGCTCAACAAGTAAATATTGACTCAGAAATCCCCCAAAAGGATGTTCACAAAAACATTCAACACCTTTCAACAGAGTCGACTGAAACAAGGCAAAGCTCCGGCCTGTCAGGGAGTCTTTCCAGCAATCGCTGGAAAGATGGTGGCAGGACTCTCCAAACGCAGACAGGAAAATGTCGTTTACATAGATATTTATTAATATAGACTAGTCAGAATCCAATTATTAATCAGAGTATATAGCTATATCTACAATTACAACCGTCGGCAAAACAAGGAAAAAGCGCTGGCAGAGAAAACTCGCACCAGGGAAGAGGTAACGCGACGGAACGAGAAATGCTTGCACCGGCAAGGAAAAAACAAATAACAAAAATAGCTTACCAAAAGGGCAAGAAGGAAAACCAATGAGAAAAGATGAACAGAGACAAACAGAGCTGTAGCTGGAAAACGAAGAACAAAAACGCTTGAGCAAATCACACGAGGCAAGAGCACGATCAAATACGAAGAACATGAACATGAGCAATGCGGGAAAATTATCCGACGCTGGGTTGTCAGTGTAGGTGGCTTAAGTAGTGTGTGTAATCAGTGAGTGAATGACAGTCAGGTGTGGAGCCGGTGGGCGCGTCTCTCCACGCCTGATGACGTGGCCGGAGTCGATCGCCGGAGGAGACGCCCCTGCTCAGCTGGGAAACAAAAACATGATCAAGGCATGACCGACACGGGTCATGACACAGCCAGCGTAGCAGCAGATTTATGAATAAATATGGGCTTTTCATGCGATCCACACACGTTCAAGTTTATCTTCATTTACAACTTTGAAAGCAAGCTTGATCATCCAGAGCTGACCAAAATTCAATTTGAATACGCGCTTCAAAGAAAGCCTTTTTTTTTTTTTTTGCTGACAAATTGATGTGGCGTCCAACTTAAAATACGCCACGACAGGCTAAGCAGAGCGGAGTTAAAACAATGATGATGCGCACAGCAACTATTGCACTGTCTTGACTGTTGTTTATAGTTGCATCCATAGCATTGAGAAAAATGGCAGGTACTGACTTCATTTTGCAATTCCAGGTACCTCTTTTGGACAGATCAGCTTTCTTTGTCTTTGTCATCTTAAACAATTTCAACTTTATCAAAAGTGACATAATTTATGTCAAGTTCTCATGACCAAGACATTTGAAACAATGTCAACTTTGTATCAAAAGTGACATAATTTATCAAATAACACTTAATGACCTCTGTCATAAAGATTCATTCATGTTCATGACTTATGACTTATGACATTCAAATAAAGTGCTACCAAATGCGTAAAAAAAACGCAAAATTGGTTTAAAGAGACATGTTCTGCACCGAGTAACCTGTTATACTCTGCAGTCTGAAAGGCTGCTTTAAGTGCCAATCATTTATACCTAGTGATGGGTAAATGAAGCTTCAAATCAGCTTCATGAACCAGTTGTAGTATTTTTGGAATCCAGTAGATGGCACTCTCTGTTCAACATTGGGCTGAAAGCACACTGGCTTGCCTTTTTTAAACGCTTTATTTAAACTAACAGTACCATCTACAGGACTAAAAAATACTACAACTGGTGAATGAAGCAAATTTAAAGCTTCATTTTCACATCACTATTCACACCTCCAGGGAGTGTGTGGAAAACCACGTGTGTTTATGCCTCATTGTAATCCCGGCCCCCAGCCTACAGGGCGAGAGTCTCGCATGAACGAACACCCTCTTGGCTAAAAGAAAATATAAAAAAAATTTCACCGGAGCGTGTTACATATGATTTTAGCATGATTTAAAGAATGACCAAGAGAGGACCTCAAAAATGCCCCCTGTTGGCTATCCCATCATGGTGGAAGTATCATGACGCCCAAGTCCACTCTTGGATAGGTAGGCGAGTGCGCACACACACATACTTGTCTTTGCACATTATGTGGCCCCCATTCTTTGAGTTCTTTGTGTGGACCACCATTTCTAATGCAGCGACAATGATACAAATCCTAAAGCTGTCACCAGGGGGGCTTAGAGAGTCAGAATATCACTTCAGATAGCAGAAAACTCAAAGTAAAAGTAAATATTTTACTCCTATTGTTGTGAGGACCAGCCCCTGTTGCTGGGTAGATTTTATTACACACGCTTGTTTTCTTTCCAAGTTTTTCTCACAATACTGGCCAGACAGTAGGCACTATATTTCTAGCCTTTTGAAGACTTAATTCAGCAATTTACAATACTGTTAAATAAGACTTTAAATACCGCTTGACTATTAAGAATTATGGAACTATTTTTAAACCCATGTGAGACAGACTTCATACCAGAATTTGTTTAATCAACTGGAATATTAACATCTTGATACACTTTGATGTATAATAACATGAACCAAAACAAAGTGATAAATTACAGCCGACCCCTTCTTTGTGAAGTGATTGAATTGTAGATCTGATACTTGACGTCCCTCCAATCGCGATGGCAAAGTACCGGTTCTGCATTAAGAGCTTTCACACATGGCTCTTTCCCAGGACCTCTTGCAAGCGTAATTAACACTGCTGCCTTTTCCTCAGAACTCCAAGGCCTATGGCCTTTCTTTCTTGTGCGAAATTGTTGATCAACACCTGAAACAAAAATTTGAGATGAAGAAAGGTATTCTCTCTCCCTCTTCTACTACTACTCTTTGTAACTTGAAGTCAACTAGAACGAAAGGGGCTTTATAAAAAAAAAAAAAACAAGCTAATGTGTCATTCAAATGGTTTGTGTTCTTCAAAATTTTAGTAAAATCATCACATGGTCTAGGGCATAATGATTTGTTTTGGTACGGAAATAGCGCTCCGACCACATGATTTGTAGATTGTCAGAGCTCTGTTTATTTATTTTTTAATGGGCTCTTATCACCCGCTCACCAATCAACGGGACACTAGTGTGGACAGGTCACACTCCCCCTGTCATCCATACTCAGGAAATCATTTCTTTTGTGATTGCTTGGCAATGCTAGCTTGGTCCACAGACTTTATATACAATACAATACAATAGAACTTTATCTATATAACGCATTTCACTCCAGCTGGAGCTGTAACAAAGCGGTTTTCAAATGGTGTAATATAAATTAGTGGGTATTTAGGACACAAATCAAAAGACAAACAATAGATATCAGAAGAACAGCCTAACAAAACTTTCTATTTTATGTAAATCCATGCGCGTCACCTACTGGTAGGACTGGCAAACGGGCCCCACCGAGGTGACGGCTGTGTAATCTTCTGGAGTACCGAACGTGCTCTCAAGCACACAAGAACAGAAAAATAAATTCCACATGCCCAAGGCTTGAGGTCCCGGAGCCTTAAGCGAATGACGACAAATTTGAAGACGCCCCAGCCAACCTCCACATTCTACTGCTGATTGCTGGAGACTAGGGATGTAAAGATTAATTGAAAATTGATTTAATATCGATATAAAGCGCTTAAAATATCATCAGCATATATCAATAGCATCCATATAATTAAATAGAGGTGTCAGTAAAACACGTTATTAATGGGATTAATCCAACCCCATTTTAACGCCGTCAATTTTTTTAACGAGCGATTAAGACACATCTTGGCCTAATAACCAATGTAGTCCTATGACGTAGCGCTGACGCTTGCGAGAGCGGAAAAAAAACATCAAGCACGCGAAATTGAGGAGACGCCTGGGCTTGCTGTGCGGAGTTTTCGCCGGTTTATAGAACTAAAAGCATCATGGCAAGTGGTAAAAATGTTGCAAATTCAATTCTGAACGGCAAGTTTAAAAAAACAAAAAAAAAAGTTACCTAATGGTTTATAATAATGGTAATATAACATAATAATAAAAAACATAATGGTATTCATAGGCAGTTTCGTTGTAATAGTGCAACTCGGCATAGTGTATAGTTTTTGGTTCAATTTAAAATACACTATACATATACACGCTTCCGCATTTGTGGATGGCGGCAGGCCCACACGAGTGCACAGAGGCAAAATGATCTCAAAGCCTGTTGCGCGACCTGTGGCGGCGTGCAACACTTGCCGTGTACTGGTATGAATAGAAAGGAATGAGAAACAGTCAGAGAGAAGAAGAAAATCTGGATTTGTTGTATGCCCGTACCAAAGATTGAAGATAGCCCCCATCAAAGCAACGATAACTGCCACAACACACCAACAACCCCCTCTGTCGCGGAAGACACCAGGCAAGACACACACGGCCATCTACTTCAAAAAACACAGTTCCGATCAAAAACATTCACCCACTGTGAACAAATCCAACACCATCCCACCCACTCATGAACACAGACACGCCAACGCTCACCCACCTCAAGAATTCTTGCCAGCAGGGACAGTGGAGACAGAAGAAAAAGCTTTGAAGACGAATTGAAGTATCTTAAAGCGAACTCTTAAGTGCACTGGGAGCCAGTGAAGAGAGGCCAAGATTGGGGTTATGTGATCCGTCTTCTGAGCTCCAGTTAAAAGACGAGCAGCAGCATTTTGGACCATTTGGAGGCGCTTGAGGGAGGACTGGCTGACTCCAAAGAAAAGTGCAATACAGTAATCAAGCCTAGATGTATCGAAGGCATGAATTACAATTTCTAAGTGCTGTTGGGAAAGAAAGGGCTCCACTTTAGTGTGCTGCCTAAAATGAAAGAAGCTGGATCGAACAACAGCATTGATTTGCCGATCCAATTTAGAATCACAGTCCAGTTTAAAACCCAAGTTTGAGACTGTTGGCTTTAGATAAAATGTCAGGGGGCCAAGGTCAACAGGGTCGCAAGTAAAAGGGCCACTGGGACCAAACACCATAACTTCTGTCTTCTTTTTGTTGAAATTCAAGGTGATCTCAAGGAGAAAGCGTCTTTTTTGCTCAGCGGGACATAGATCTGACTGTCATCCGCATAGCAATGGAAGGAAACCGGGCAATGTCTTAGCCCAACTATGCTCGCAGCTGAATCGCCAATGTCGCACCGTACACCAGCTGCGAGTCCGTGAGACTGAAATAGGAAGACAATCTGATACATCCAGAGGGTCACTGAGGACACAAGCGCACTATTTGCCTTCTTGATCAAAGGATCAGCAGTGTCTTCAGGAGGTTAACCATGGCTAGAAAAGCCGACACCAGACTGATCATCACAGAGAATGGCATACACCACGTCAGGCTCCGTCAAAGGCAAATATATTTATTCAATACGGAAAAAATATCTGTTGGTGAGAGGTGAGCGAGGGAAGAAGAAAGTGTTTAACACCAGTCTGCAAAAAGATATGCACCGAAATCGACCAATTGTTCACTGCCAGCAAAAAGAGGACGGCAACAATAAGCTTAAAGCAAAAGCGGCTGGGCCAGATGGTATACACCCCCATTTTCTACATCACCTCAGCCCTGTAGCTATGGACTTCCTTGCAAGGCTATACAACTAGTCGTGGTTCATGACGCGAATCGCAGATATAACCTACCCCACCCCACCCCACCCCCCCCCAAAAAAAAGACAGTGACAGTCCCATCATTGCAGGCGGGAGAGAAGGCAAATGTTGCAGATCTAAATTTCATCCTTGATGACGAGCGACAAGGAAAACTCTGAATTGTCACAGACTGCCAGTCGGTCCTCCTATGACTCTAACACCTCATGCACATTAATCCACCCAAAAATGAAGACGAAAATCTCATCCTATAACTTCTGTCGTCTCTGCACGAGGAGGGGTTCCAGGTGACCTTTTTCTGGTGCCCTATCCACTGCGGGATAATCGTCAATGAGCTAGCATACGAGGCAGCAAAGACAGGTGAGACCACAGAACAAGATGACATCCCTCAGTACTATGAGTCGGCAAAGGGGACGATCCAATGAGCCACCAAAAACCAAGCCATTGGCCACCAAAGAATAAGTCGACAGCGAAAGAGGGGAGAAGATAGATCATTATAAAGAGAATAAGTTCTCCAGAGGGGATCAAGTCCGGTTAGCAAGTGCAGTGGTCACCATCCTGAGCTGGCTGCCAAAGATAAACAGAGCAACAAATGTGATTTGCAGAAAGTGCTGCTGCAGCGAAGACACAACTGAACACGTTATTACAGAATGCACTCAAGTTCATAACAATCCATTAAAGCAGCCACCGCTGAATGTACTGACAACAGACCCGAGATTGGCGGTGAAAATTTGGGAGCGATGAAAGAAGAAGCCTGACCAACCTAAAGGATCACAAACACTTTAATGCAAAAATTGTCCTTGTGCTCAACAACAGAAGCAAGGAGCTGCGTGATATGGAGCCTGTCCTCCGTTGTGACAAATAACCCCAACAAGTAGGGCTAACACCAAGGAGGCAAACGAGGAGTCATCAAGTATGCTAATGGCAGATGGGAAAGAACCCAAATAAGTGCTTAACGTTCAGTTAACAGAAATCTGTCTTGAACAGCATTAGGGCGGAGTACCAGCAGCTATGAACAGAAAATATGTATTATATTTACCGTATTTTACTCACCACATTATTAGGAGCAATATCAATGATTAAAACAATTCATACATAGGACGCACTGGATGGTACGCATTATTTTTGTATAACAAATACCAAGCAATTATTAAATCAACCATTTTGAGGCCTTTAAATGACAATCCTCACAAAAAAAGTAAAATGAAATGTGAAGTCTTGTGGTAATAATATATTGAGGAATAGTAAAGTTAGACTTTTAGACCAGATTTTCTAAAAGTGACATCAGATGAAAGTCTTCCCAAACCTAACCCCCCCCCCCGCCCCCCCCGTCCCAAACACAAATTCTTGGCCAATTTACGCAGGTCGAATTTGCCCTTCTAACTAGAATCAGGATGGACAGAATTTCATTTTTGGCAAAAACTTGTCACGTAGCCAATAAAATATTCTATAGAATAGAATAGAATATTCTAATATTAATATGGATGATTGTATATTTCATGTAACTCGGTGAGTGCCTTTCAAACTATCTTGTTAGTAAAAGTTTCAGAAACTTCATAGTTACCCGTTTTCTCCATTTACATCCACATGACAGTACCCCTAGATCTGATCTGTGTTATGTTTATACCATCAGGATCTTGAGTGGGCTCTGAATCCTGCTTCGACTTTTTTCCTTTATAGGTCTTTCCTTTGTTGGATTGTCTTGGAGTTGACGTGTTCTGAATGTCATGTTCTTCGGCAAGAAAAGAGTGAGCAGCAATTACTCCAGTTTGTCCTGTCGTCACATCACTACGATTCTGCCCTGAATAAATGGTCATACCATCAGAATCTTGAACGGGCTCTGAATCCTGCTTCGACTTTTTTCCTTTATAGGTCTTTCCTTTGTTAGATTGTCTTGGAGTTGATGTGTTCTGAATGTCATGTTCTTCGGCAAGAAAAGAGTGAGCAGCAATTACTCCAGTTTGTCCTGTCGTCGCATCACTACGATTCTGCCCTGAATAAATGGTCATACCATCAGAATCTTGAACGGGCTCTGAATCCTGCTTTGACTTTTTTCCTTTATAGGTCTTTCCTTTGTTGGATTGTCTTGAAGTTGACATGTTCTGAATGTCATGTTCTTCTGCAAGAAAAGAGTGAGCAGCAATTACTCCAGTGTGTCCTGTTGTCACATCACTACGATTCTGCCCTGAATAAATGGTCATACCATCAGATTCTTGAACGGGCTCTGAATCCCGCTTCGACCTTTTTCCTTTATAGGTCTTTGCTTTGTTGGATTGTCTTGGAGTTGACGTGTTCTGAATGTCATGTTCTTCTGCAAGACAAGAGTAGGCAGCAATAACTAAATACTGTACTTATCAAATTAATGATAGACAACTTTTTCATTGGGTCGCACCAAAACAGATTTGGTTAAAGTGACAAAAATGTTACCCGTGTTCTTGGTCCTTTTCAGGTTGCCTGATAGTGATAGAGATCTTGATTTTTGAGTCAGAGTGACTAGTTCTTCTCTTAAAAAAAGCAAGAATAAAATGAATTCATCCCTAATACCAAAGGTAGAAAATGCTACTTAATTATATTCACAGCCACCATTACCATTGATTCAAAAACTGTAAATTATGTAAATTATTTCGTCCGTTGAGGCTGAGATAACTAACCATCTGAATCTTCCGTAAAGATGTCTGCATTATTTCCACTGACTTCTGACTGTTGGAAAGCTCCCGCTTTTAAAGACAAAAAAAAAAATAGAAGGGGGGCAAACATCCAAATGCCTCATACTTTTCAATTAAAATGTTAAGTGTAAAGACTTTCATACTTACTCTCTATGCCTAAATCAATCTCATCAAGCGATTTGCCTTATAGACCTCAGTTCTAAGTTTGATGGCCATAAGAAGCTTACTAATCTTTGCAAGCAGAAGCGTGTTCTCGGTTAAGCGGTAATATTTACGATGAACACAGATATCATCCCATGAATTTTGCAAGCTGGTCAAGCTCATTGTTTTTCAGATTCATTATCTGACTCATTGTAGCGACATGTTTCCTCAGGTGGGTTGAAGTGAGCGTTTCGGGCTTCTTGGCACCACATGCAGCTGGAGATTTTCTCAGGCAATCAGAACCTCGGAGATGGGATGCTGAATTCTGTCTTGCAAAGACATAAGTATTACTTGTCAAAACATCATTTTCTCACTTCTCCGCTCAATGAGAAAATCGAGGGATTTGGTCATCTCTCTGGTAAGAAGCACTGGCACTTTTTTAGCCCTCTTGCCTCTAATCACGAACCTGGTAAACTTATGACTCAAATCTTGCTCCACTTTTGACAGGCCCTTCATGACATCTTCGTTAGGGTCCTCTGCAGCTCTGTTCAAGTAGGTCAACAATGGTATTTTTCCGGCCTCACCTTGACGTCTTTGGTTGAAAATAATTATTTGTGAAAGAAGACACTCACTTTGCGTTCTGTATGCTTTTGGATTCGGTCCTTCAAAAAGCTTCTGTCGAGCATCCTCCTCTGTGGCCTTCAGGGCGTTATTGAGTTTCATCACATCTTCAGTGAGAGGGATCATTTCTTTTTTGTTCCAATTGTCCTCTTCCAAGTTGGTCCGTGCACGGCGTGATACAAAAAGGTCCCACTCCGCCAATATCAAGCCCAAGAAGCTCCTTACTCTGGTGGCCAACTACTTCATCTTCAGCCATTAAATAAATTCTCCAATTAATATGTCACACACTGCCTTTAGCGAGTGTCCAAGTTTCAAGGCAAGAGATGGTGCGTCATACCTGTACTTGGACTTTGTGAAACCAGAGGCTTTTTTCCCTGCCTCCACTGCAAGTTGAAACTTGGGTGGCACCAAGAAATCTTTTAACAGCTTCACTTTCTTATCAATTGACTTGGCAGCATGTAAAAATCGTCCCAATTCCCTCAGCTTTTGACTGTCATGACCATCTTTTGGGCAATCATTTCCCTGTTTCTCCAGCAGTCTGTCACCAAATTCACAAATGAGTGGGTCATTTTTAACCTCGTGAGACACCTTATCAATATTCATCCTATTTACAATATTGGAGCACCTTTTTTCTTCCACTTGGTGTCAGCCTTGTGGCAACTGGAATCATCTGAAGAATCTGATGCTGACGGCAGGTAGTCACTTTCCACATCACTACTGGATTCAGATAAAGAACTACTTGAAAGACACTCCCTCTGAAAGTGATAAAAAAAAATTAAGCTACAACCACTCCATCACTAATTACTAGGAATGTAAATATTTATCAAAAATCAATATATCGATTTAAACTGCTTAAAATATGCATTCATGTCAAACATAAAAGTTGCGATTCGCAACGCCATGTGTTATAACCAGAGCTGGGCTCTCATGTCTTTGCTGTAAAAAAACGGAATACGCACAATGCCTTGTCTGCAACAAACATGTGCATTCGTGGTAATCCGGATCATCCGTGATGCAAAACAGAAACATTTTGGGTAATGACAATATTGACTAACCTGTGTTAGCGTTAGCAAAAGAGTCCACAGGTGGGCGCATTTCACCAACTTACTTAATACAATATAATATAATAATAATGAAACCTCTCTTTCATAGCACCACGGCACTGATAAAAATGCACCCTGAAGAAAAATAAAGCACGTTGCAGCTGATGCCCGATTTAATTTCTGATCGAGAAAGTGTGGAAGCTAGCTGTTAGCACACACAAGCTACCGTGTGCGTCTGACGCTACATGCGATGTCCGGTTGTGGTTGCACTAACAAATTTTCAGATACGGACTGCATGATTATTTTCTGCATACTAGAGAAGCAAATCAAAATATTTTATATTAAACAAAAACAAAATAAAAAATCAATTTGTGTTTTTTTTTTCTTGAGCACAGTATATTACCCTAAATGTATTGCTATTATTTCAGTCTACATTAAAAATGTATTCGTGTCCAAGTCAAGTGAAATATGTTGATCAGTATTTATAGGTAGTTTTACAAAATTAGTGCAAGTCAGCAGAGTGTATAGGTTTTGTTTCTTTTTAAAATACAAAAAACTTTTCAGATCAGTGCAAATTGCTTTTGTGGATGGCTGCAGCACCACACAAGCGCACAGACAAGCATGTCAGTAATTAAAAAAAAAATAGTCATCAAATCGATATTGGGGACTGAAAATCGCATATTGAATTGAAGCTCGAGTGAATCGTTACTTCCCTACTAATTACAAGATAATTTTGGCATATGAATTACAGGCAATGAAAAAAGGGTCATGAACTGCAGATAAATCAGCCTTGTCATTTACCATAACCTCTAAATTCCATTATATATCGCTGGCAACGGGCCAGAACATCCAATCTTACACTGGTAAATTTAATAATTTTTCACAAATATATACTATATTGGTCAATCCAAACATGTTGGTGTTATTTTCACAAATTATTGACAAAACCTAACTGTTAATAATGGCTTGCATTTTTTGACGATATAATGTTAATGATCGAACAAAATGAATTTCGAGGTACAAGGATTCTGGCCTAAGTCTATGTCAAGTCAAGTCAAGTCAATTTTATTTGTATAGCCCTTAATCACAGACAGTCTCAAAGGGCTTTACATAGCCACAATCGACATCCCCGATCTTAACCCCCAGGAGGGCAAGGAAAAACTCAAAAAACCTCATTAGGGGAAAAGTGAGAAGGGACCACAGATGGGGGAATCCCCCTTCCAGGATGACCAGGCTGCAATGGATGCCAACTGGGCAACATTTGACACATACAATGATGCTATGCAATAATAGATGAGATAATGTAAGAGTCAATTGAATGAAGTGCTGCAGGAAGATGACTTCAGTGGAGTGGGTCCTCATCCAGGGCCGTAATATCCATGGCAGCATATCCGAAGATGAGCCTCCGATCTTGTACCAGTCAGTTGGTGTAAATTCAGTACAGCCACTTCCAAGTGAATCGCCATCACCTAATTCGGGGAATTGCGAACAGAAAAGAAAGAACAGAAATAGCAAACAGGCCAACAAGTAGTTCAATGAAGTGCTGAAATATAAGGAAATCAGAAAAGGCGCTGCATGAAGACGACTTTGGCAGAGCAGGTCCCTTCCCGGTTCGTCAGTGCCGTAATCTTCAAAGCATGTCCCCATCACCTAATTCCCAAGCAGGGGAAGGAGGGGGCAGAAAAGAGAAGAACCGGCAGTAAACAGGCCAACAAATAATTAAATTAGATGCTAAAGTATATAAATAAATTGATCAAATGTCGCGCTGCAGGAAGACGACATCACTGGAACAGGTGCATGCCCAGTTGGTCAATGCCTTAAACTTCCTAGTGGGTCACCGTCACCTAATCCCCCAGCCGGGGGAAAAGGGGGCAGAAAAGAAAACAAAAGAGAAAAAAAAAAGCGGCAGTAAACAGGCCAACAAATATTTCAGCTAAATGCGCAAGAGTATAAATGCGTCTTTAATAGTGTTTTGAACATTTCTACTGAAGTGGCGCCTCTAATATCTGAGGGTAGTGCATTCCAAAGCATTGGTGCCCGAATAGAGAACGCTCTAGAACCTGCGGACTTCTTTTTGGCTCGCGGGATCACTAAAAGACCAGCATTTTGTGAGCGAAGGTTTCGGGACGGAACATATGGTACCACGAGGTCAACGAGATAGGAAGGTGCTAAGCCGTGCAAGATTTTAAAAGTAAGTAGCAGAACTTTAAAATCACATCTCAAGTGGACCTAATATCGGGGTAATATGATCAAACTTTCTCGTCTTAGTTAAGAGTCTAGCTGCTGCATTTTGAAGTAACTGCAGACTTTTAATACTAGACATGGGGAGACCCGAGAGATAAGCGTTACAATAGTCGGGGCGAGACGTAACAAACGCATGGATTAAGATTTCCGCGTCACACGTTGATAGAATTGGGCGAATTTTAGCAATGTTACGCAGATGAAAAAACGCAGTTCGAGTAATATTTTTAATGTGCATTTGAAATGACATAGTTGCGTCAAATATAACACCGAGATTTTTTGTTGAATCCTTTTGGGTAATATTACATTTATCGATATTCAGAGTGGTGTCTTTGAAAAGGTACCGATGACGCGCTGGTCCAATGATGAGCATCTCGGTTTTATCTGAGTTAAGACGCAGATTGCCAAATGTTATGAAAATCTTTGAGCAAACGCAAACATTACACATTGATATTCTTCCAAGTATTTAAAAAAAAAAAAAGATTAATCTCAAGGTTTTTGTGGCAAGGACGTAGATCTTGAATTAAATATAAACCATTGCAACTAAGTAAACAGGAGGGCGGAATGGGGCTTCTATGTATGCAAGATTACTACTATGCAGCTCAACTTAGACCTTTAATTCGTTTGTGCCTGGCAACTTATGATGCAAGGTGAAAAGTAATGGGGCAATAATAGGGAAGACCCCGATAGCAGCCCTCACAAATGGTTGAAGCAAATGGCAATTGCTGAAGACAGTAACAACCTTTCTTTTGAAAATATGGCAGGGAGTTGGAAA
This sequence comes from Idiotropiscis lumnitzeri, assembly GCF_059441095.1. Classification (NCBI taxonomy): domain Eukaryota; kingdom Metazoa; phylum Chordata; class Actinopteri; order Syngnathiformes; family Syngnathidae; genus Idiotropiscis; species Idiotropiscis lumnitzeri. The sequence continues at coordinate 719,151 of NW_028283561.1, read as the reverse complement.
AATGTGTAAATTGGGTGACTTATTAAGAATTCAAAGGTGGTGTGCCTATGATGTGGACTTTACGCCAAACAAACATGATGGCAGATTTAAGGTATGGCACTCTAAAGGCTTGACCACATAAAATACTGGAGGCTCCACAAACATGTTGACTGATTAGACAGCATTCTACAATGTTGTGTTTTTGTCCAAAGCACCACCCAAGTAAAAATTGTGAATGAATGCAAAATTAAAACATGGCTAACTAAACAAAAGAAAACATTGCTAAAATAAAACATGACATTTATCCAATGTCAGCAAGGTATTTTCCTACAAAAGTCCACAGAAAAATGCTAAACTAAATCAAATACATACCGTCTCCACTTGTTCCTCCACCTTTTGCCTCTTCATCATCTGTAACATAAAACCGGACCAAATTACAAAATGCTAATTCCGTACCACTAAAAATACGATGATGTGTGCAATGCTGAAGACTATTCACACACGAAAATCTTCATGCACTGACATGTGACTTGTCTACTCTGATACAACTATTGGTGACAGGCAGTCAAAACGTTAATACTTCTTGACTTGCCTCACAAATAGAATACTCAGTTATGTTAGATAATGTCACCTCAACAACAAATGTCACTACATGTGTTTGACGTTAAGTTTATTCTAGGGGAGAATGAAAGAAAATGTGTCCATATATCATGCCTCCTCTTTCGCCGGGCCCCGTGGCATGAATGCGTCACTTATGCAGTTATTTTGCAATGACTGGCAACTCGCCCCAGACTGACGAAGCGTTAGTTTGTCGTGTATCGCGCGAGATGGCGAAAATCAACCGGAAGTGAACCGAAAGTGCTGGAATTCGACTGGAAGTGAACAGGAAGTGATGTATATCGACCGGAAGTGAAGCTGAAGTGATTGAATTCAACCGGAAGTGACGGAATTCGACTGGAAGTGACGTAAATCGACCGGAAGTGACAGAATTAGATCAGGAACAAAACGGAAGTGATGTCATTCAACCAGAAGTGAACCGGAAGTGAAGGAATTCGACCGGAAGTTGCCCGGAAGTAACGTAATTCGACAGAAAATTTAACGAAAGTTATCGGATTTAACCAGAAGTGATCAGATTTTGTTACAAAATTCCACCATAAGTGAATCGGAAGTGTTGGGAATGTAACAAAAATAAACCGGAAGTGATGGGATCCGACCGGAAATTAAACAGACGTGACAGTATTTGACCGTTAATCAACCGTAAGTGACGAGATTAGACTGGAATAGAACCGTAAGTAATGGGATTTGACCGGAAGTGACGGGTTTGAGAATCATTCAAAGTCATTCAATGTTATTCAGTATCATTCAAAATTATTATTATTACCAGAAGTTGACCGGAAGTGACGAAATTTGAGCGGATTAACTTGATTCACTGTATTTGAGTGTCAGAAATTCATCCATTCGTCCATTCCAAATGGATCTTAAAGGAATATAAGAGTTTGAGCTTAACGTAGTTCATTAGATGTTGCTGCATCCTGTGTATGAAAGTGTGAGACTGTAAAGTGCTGAGCGTGTGACTGGTGGAGCGGAACAGGGTATGTGGTGCAAGAATGTGCAAGAATGGAATGTTTTAGGACAGACGGTGATCACCGCAAGGAGGGGGCGAAGACGAGATAACTCAAGCCACAACCAGGAGGAGCCACCACGTGATTCAGCAGGGGAAGAAAGACCAATAAGAGCAAGCTAAAGTTAACTGCAGAATACACATAGCCAATAGAATCATGCCAGGATGCCTTTGTTGCTGTGCCATTTGCATATTGTATAGTATGAATCATTACTGGGCAACTCAGATGTAGAGTACGTCTGCTGGTGGCAAGAGAGGCGTACAGAGTTGTATTGAGAGGGACCCGAGACCCAGGTGCACATGTAATCAATAATCTGTTTATTAGGAATAAATCCACTCGTGTGTGAAAATGCCGGCTTCCTGATACCTTTCTATTGCAGAACGAGCGCGCATATTGTTGGATGAGTGAGAGTTGGGTAAGGTCACAAATTGGAGTCAGATTGCTAATTTGAGTTTACATTGATTTAAAATTAAATTCCAACATTGATTTAAAACTAAATTCCAACAATCTTTACAATTCACGTGTACATGGTTTCAGTTAGAAATTCAAAACATTCATTTCAGTAGTTTCACATTACTTTTTCCTCTCTCACATTCTTCTCTTCATTTACTGTATTCATGTTTGAAAGATATCTTTTCCCCATTCATTTCAGGCTTTCCCAGTTTTCTTATTCTGGGAGGGCTGATTCTATTCATACACTAGTAAATGCTTGCATGGTTCAGAGGTTCAGTACTCGTTTCCCCCCGGCAGGTTGTCGATTCAAGTCCAGACCGTGGAACTTTTTTTTGTTTTTTTAATTTACACAATGTGTCCATACTTTCACATTATTCATTTCCATTTAGTGTCATTCAACATCCTTCCAGCTTAAATCATTCACTATCATTCCACATTCTCATTCAATTCTATTCTCTACGATTCAAACTCATTCAATTTCATTCTCTATGATTCAAAATCATTCAATATCATTCCACATCCTTCCACCCAGATGGCTTCAACTCCTCAGCCTTCACAGGCGATTTCTCCAGAAATTGCATTCTCTCATTATTATTATTATAATTCTTCTTCTTATTATTATTATTAATTAGAACAGATCGTCTCCCGTGATGCACAAGTACAAAAGAAAATGTATTTCATCCACTTCACCCGTTTTAGTATATCACAGTTGTTCCCAGTAAAAGCAACTGTTTTACTGGCTTACTGCCTCAAGATTGGTTATGTCGCTCCCTTGCGTTAATCGGACCGTTACAACTGAGGGGCTTTGCATTATGCAAATCACTGGCCGGGAACAGCTGACATTTGTAGGGAAGCAGGATGAAAGTCCGATGGAGTCTGCTGATTTAGACATTAGTCCCTGTCACAACATAACATTATGCCCTCACACACAAGTACACATTTTTTTAAGAATTCGAACACATAGTCAAAGGATGGGGAAAATTATGCTCCACTTACTAAAAATGATATATATAGATGAGAGATAATGCGCCAAAGCTCTTTTCTTTACCAGTAAAATAAGTATGCAGTATTTCGAATGCATTATGTGGATGTCTATTCATAAGAAGCAGTCGATAACCTCACATTCACGTTTCGGCAATCACAAATTCACAGAGATGTTTTTTTTTTCATTTCTCGTTTCATTTCTTTTTTTTGGAACTGAGAGAGAGAAGCAGAGAGGGACGTGTACACACACGCATACGTGTTTTCAGGATTTTTCGGGACGCATGACAAAAATGTGACAAATGGCTACATGCCTTTCTCGTGGTCCTACAGGCTCCCAAAAAATAATTTAAGCATGAAAAAAAATCAGGAACACAACCATCTCTTGAGATTTTGGCTAGGGCTTAATTTTTTTTGATTTATGACAAAATCACAACATGTGAGGACATTGTCAGATTTTTGTGAATTATTGAGCCCATAGCCTCACACAGATTGGCATTTCATGTTTTTGTGAATTTTGAGACCCATGGATACACAAAAAGTTCAACCATATGTGACATATAAAGACCAGCCAAGAGTAAATTCAGTATTTTCAGATTGACTCATGTAAGATTTGTTTTTTAAATACCTACAGCTTAGAATAGGCACAAGTAGCCAAACGTTTTGCTTTCCAGGCAGGAAACCCCTGATACAAAAGTAAGATATTCATTCATTCCATCCATTTTCTGTAATATTTATTCTCATTAGGGTAGCGGGTGTGCTGCAACCTTTACCAGCTGACTTTGGCGAGTACACCCTGAACAGCCAATCACAGGGCACATAAAACTAAATAACCAATGACAGACATAATTTAAAGTGTCCAATTAACCAAGCATAGAAAGAAATTAGACTGTTAAAAGTGTGGTCTGTGCACTTTTTTTTAATTACCAGCAAATGTGAACTGCACATAGAAGATACTAAAGACAACACAGAACACTTGCCACCTCCTCTTTCTATGACACAAGTCAGTGCAGTAGGCAAAAGGTGTTTGAACTGAACAAGGAAATTATGTAAAAATGTGAATCGTATAATGAAAAATGTCATAAAATCAGAATGTATTGGGCCATGCATGTGGCATACAACTGTTGGGATGTTTTTCCACACCTCCGTGTTCCACAACCAGGTCGTGCAAAAACCACAGGTATATTGTTAAAGATTGAGTTTTTTCCCCAAATTGATCTACAACATCATTTAACAACAAACGTGAAACACCATATTAAACAACAATGCTGACCTTTTAGAAATTAGAAATCCCTTTATTGTCATTGTACTCAAGTGTGCAACGAGATTAGAGGGCTCCCCTCTCCAGTGCAATACAACAATAATACAGACAAATATATACATTAGATAAATAAATAAGAGAGTGCAATGGAATTTAGTACTGAATAGTGTATATAAAAACACATCACAATGCTGTTCTGCAAGGTAAGGGTGTTCTCGTGTGTGTGTGAGAGTTCAGAATGGAGATGGCTCTCGGAAAGAAACTGTTTCTCAGTCTATTGGTCCTCGATTTGATGCATCTGTAGCGCCTGCCAGAGGGCATCAGGTCGAACAGGTGTGAGTTTGGGTGGGTATTGTCTTTGACGATGTTGAGAGCCCTTCTGAGGCACCGGGCGGTGTAGATGTCCGATAGTGAGGGGAGAGGGCAGCCAATAATCCTTTGCGCTGTTTTGACTGTCCTCTGGAGCCTCACTCTGTCCGCCTCAGTGCAGCCGCTGTACCAGGTGGAGACACGGTACGTCTGCAGGCTCTCGATGGACGAGTGGTAGAAGGCGAGCAGCAGCTTCCTGTCCAGGTTGAATTTCCTGAGGACTCTCAGAAAGTGCAGACCCTGGCGGACCTTCTTTACCACTGCTGTGGTGTTGTGAGTCCAAGAAAGGTCGTCGGAGATCTGTACTCCCAGGAACTTGAACGTGTGGACCCTCTCCACACACACGCCTTCGACAATCTCCTTTGTTTACCCTTGCTATTGGTTTAGTTAACCTGAACTGAACTGTACTCGAGCTAGCTCATGTTTAAAACGTTCTATCTATTCATCTTTCTTTTTAATGTAACTATTCTATTGTGAATATAGTATTGATGGAAACCCAGTGCCTGTCTTTTAGTGCTACCTGGTCTGCATGGAGACAGGAGTCACAGCTCTTTTTACCTGGTACTTTGCAGCTTGTTATAAAATCTAACATGTGCCGCTCAACAGCCTTCACTTCATCACCTGTCCACTTGCTTCTCCTCTTCCCAGCTGTTGAATAAAGACATTTATAAATATAAAATCTTTATAATCAAAAAATGGTGTTGCTAAGGTACTTTGCAGCTTGTTATAAAATCTAACATGTGCCGCTCAACAGCCTTCACTTCATCACCTGTCCACTTGCTTCTCCTCTTCCCAGCTGTTGAATAAAGACCTTTATAAATATAAAATCTTTATAATCAAAAAATGGTGTTGCTAATTTGAAAAATCCAAGATAGGAATATGGAGGTAAATAACGATTAAATAATAAAACTGCTCTTTAACCTTGCTTTGCAATGGAGCACTTAGTTTTTCTCACTTGAAGTGATGTGCTTTGCTGAGAATCTAAAAGGATGGTATAAAATATATATTATAATGAAAGCATATTAATAATGAAAGCATATATTCTCATTATATTCAAATGTACATTAACTTCAATCAATATATGTTACCACTTTTTTGTTTACCGATGTTTTTGTTCTCCCATGTGGTTGAGAAAGAAGTGTCGTCCATGTGGTCAAAATGGGTTGAGGCAGAAAGGCTACCAATGTTGTTGATCATGGTTGAGGCAGATGTGTCTTCCAGGGTTGAGGCGAAGTGCTTTGCCTGTTGTTGAAGTTGGTCAAAGCAGAAGTGCCTTCCATGTTGTCTGGGGTGATTGATGCATGTGCATGGTTTGGGCTTCCAGAAGTCTGTTCTTGAACCTTTGAAAAAAAATTGTGAAATTAATTAATGTGGCTTTTCACCATTGCTCTCTTATGCACTCGAAATTCTTTACTAATTTCCTTTCTGCTGTCCACACCTAATGAATTTCTTCTATGTTTACAATTCTCTCAACACTATATTCATATTCAGTATATTTTCTATCATTGTCTCGAATTCATATAGAGTTATTTATAAAGGCCAAGATTATCAGGCACCTATTAACGGTCTCCAATATCATGACTTGAGGATAGTACCTATTTCCGTATGACTCAGGATATTTTTGTGTAGAGGGATTTTATCAATGGTTTCTTTGCTGGAATCGTCATCGCTCGTGATTACTTCAACTGGTTGGGTAAAAAATACGGTCAGGACACGGTACTTAAATTGAAGGCCAAACACACAGTTATATTAAAGCTTTACAAACTCTATTCCAAACAACGTTTTACCATCTGGGTTGATCTCGATGTCATCCAGTCCTTTTTCCTGCAGATCAGACAGTTTTCCTTTCTCCATTGCTATCAACAGTTTGCTGACTTTTGCAAGCTGTAGGGTACTCTCTGGAAGCCGGTAGAATTCTCAGTGGACATGGATGTCGCGTCCAAGAAATGTGGCAAGTTGATCCATTTCATATTCTTTTAGGTTTAGTACTGTGGATAATGTGGCAACTTGTTTTCGTAATCTTGTGGAGGTAAGTGCATCTGGGTACATTGCACCACATTGGTTTGCAAACTTGTGGAAGCAGTCAGAGCCTCTGTAACGGGAAAGGGCACCTGGACGTGCAAACAAAAACACATTCCTTGTGTGGACTTGACAATCATTCCTTTTTTTCACAAGGAGGTCCATTGCAGTGATCATGTCAGGGGTGAGAAGAACAGGTACCATCCTTTTGCCACGAATCTCGACTCTGTCAAAATACTTTGGAAGCGTTCCTTTCTAACTCAGTGAGGCACATTATAATGTCAGGAGTCAACTCTGTGCGATTTCGTGATGTAAAAGACTGGAGCTCCATTTTTTAAACTCCCCCTTGCCCTTTTCTGATAAAAAGTACCACTTGCGTCAAAGTCACTTTTGCAAGATTTCCGAAGGTTATATTGTTGGATTTTTCATTCAAATCCTTCATGCACCTCGCAGCGAAACATCCTTTGTAAATGGTAAAAAATGTGGTTTATTCCACTTAAGCTTGTTGATGTGTACCCAACGCAGCAGCTGAAATTGTCTCACTCCAATTTTTCTCATAGTGACAAATTGCTTGGCTGACCCCGCAATATCAAGTTGATCTGAAATGATGGCACTGCACTGCACAATCCCTGCAATTTTGGCCAGACTGTGCCCCAATTTCAAAGCCAAGGATGGGGTTTTATATGAGTTGCTTTCACACTCATAACCAGCAACAGCTCTGACTGCTTGTATGACATGGAGAAAGTTACTTGGCATAACAAGGTCTTCTGTGCTCTTCAAAGGGGTTATAGCTCTAGCCGTTATCAATAATCTTGCCATCTCTCTCATTTTTTGGCGAATGTAATCATTCCTTCTCTCTTGTGGTTTTCTGGCATTGTACAATGACTCCCCAAGACGAAGAATGTATTTTTCACTCCTTGCTACCAAGGAAAGGTCATCCTGGTTCATTTCACATGCAATCTTCCAAACAGCTTCATTGACTTGATAAGGTCTAGGCAAGTCCCGTTTGATCCGTTTTTGCCCAGTGCCAGGCTCTACCTCAGTAGACTTCTGAGGGCAGTTTTTTACATGTTTCCAAAGACTCGCTTTTGCATATAGTCTTTGACAAAACTTGCAGTGTCGGTAGCCATCAGGTTGTGTTGCCTTAGAGGGTCTTCGACATGCAACCATTTCACCAGCACCACAGCTTGCCACTGTAGCGTTGTGTTTAAAGTTTCCTATCTTTTTAAGAAAGCGTAACAATGCTCGTCTTTCGCGGGACCGTTTATCAAAACTTAAAGCCCTAGCAACATCAGGCTGTGTACTATGGGAAGATTCAAGGTGTTTTGCCAATTTAGAAATAGCCTTTTTACAATAAAGACAATACTGCCTCTTGTTGTACTTTCTTTGTTTTGCCCCCTTTGGCAATGGTGTGACCTTTATGGCGCTGTTATCATATGATGTGTTCGCTGATTAATCGGCACTGCTACTTGTCACTGAAATTGAATGACTGCTGTATCTCAGTGATGAAGTTAAATTTGTCGGAATTGTTGAACTGGTGATTTCCTTAATTTGTACTGTCCCCCTTCTCAATTGCATATCCTCTAACAGTTTTGGGGGAACATGAGATTCTGTGATTCTTAGTTCTGTACTGCCAATATTTCCATCTGAAGAATTACCACTTGTATCTGGAATATAGTCCACGTCGTCATAATCTGTCCAATCTGAATGTTCATCAGGACTGATCTGAATGAAAACAGAGAAAACATGTATTTTAAATTTTAATACGGCTTGAGTAGCACCTCTCACAGTAATATCATGCTCAGCACAAAAATATCTATATGGCGTTAGCTTCAAACAGTAGTCTCAGATGTCGCCTGAAACACACTTTCAAGTCTTTCAAACTAAAGCAATATGAGGACATGACGATTGAAATCATGTAGAGTCCATTTTCCTGACTTCTAACTTCACCTGTTGCTGTCAAAGAAAGGTGTAAACGGAAATATGATGTATACTGATAAAATGTGATAACCTGTTGAGATGATGACATGGATCTCTCACATCCTTCTTGGTCTCCAGAAGGTTCAGTCAGCAACGTGGCTCTTGTTGTTTGCAGCAATGCAACAATACAGTGTCAGAAATAGTCTGTGCTTTGAATGTGGTCTCTTCAATATAGTAATAGAAACTCCTTTTCATTTAACATCATTCACAAGTTGATCTGGGCTCATTATATCACAATATAGAAATTAACTACGCTACATCTCTGATAAGCGTCAATATGGGGACAATTGAAAACACACTCTATGGAGTGAACTTCAGACAGGATCGTCAGACGTCACCTGAAACACACTATAGTCTTTCAGACTCCAGTAATATGAGGATATGACGGCTGAAATCATATTGAGTCAATTTTCCTGACTTCCAACTTCACTTGTTGTTGTCAAAGAAAGGTGTGAACTTAAATATGATGTATACTGATAAAATGTGCTAACCTGTTGAGATGATGACATGGATCTCTCACATCCTTCTTGGTCTCCAGATGGTTCAGTCGGGAACGTGACACTTGGTGTCTGCAGCAAAGCAACAATACAGTGTCAGAAATAGTCTGTACTTTGAATATTGTCTCTTCAATATAGTAATAGAAACTCCTTTTCATTTAACATCATTCACAAGTTGATATGGGCTCATTATATCACAATATAGAAATTAACTATGCTACATCTCTGATAAGCGTCAATATGGGGACAATTGAAAACACACTCTACGGGGTGAACTTCAGACAGTATCGTCAGATGTCACCTGAAACACACTTAAATCATTGAGACTCCAGTAATATGAGGACATGACGGCTGAAATCATATTGAGTCCATTTTCCTGACTTCTAACTTCACCTGCTGTTGTCAAAGAAATGTGTAAACTTAAATATGATGGATACTGATAAAATATGATAACCTGTTGAGATGATGACATGGATCTCTCACTTCCTTCTTGGTCTTCAGATGGTTCAGTCGTGAACGTGACACTTGGTGTCTGAAACAAAGCAACAATACAGTGTCAGAAATAGTCTGTGCTTTGAATATTGTCTCTTCAATATAGAAATAGAAACACCTTTTCATTTAACATCATTCACAAGAGGATCTGGGCTCATTATATCACAATTTAGATATTAACCACTCCACCTCTCTGATAAGCAGCAATATGGGGACAATTAATAACACACTCTAAGCCAACTTCAGACATTATCGTCAGACGTCACCTGAAACACACTATAGTCTTTCAGACCCCAGTAATATGAGGACATGATGACTCACCCTAGGAATAACTAAAAGGCCGTGTGGTGACCTCAAGGTCTGCGAGGGTTGCTATGATAAGAGCAGGTCGGATAAGTGAGATGGCCCAAGACCGTTAAGACATTTAAAAGGATGGCCGAGTGGTCTAAGGCGCCGCGTTCAGGACCCAGTCTCCCCAGGAAGCCTGGGTTCGAATCTCGAATTTCCCCATTGTGGGACTAATAAAGGGAATATTATTATTTATTATTATTATTAAAAACTAATAGAAGCACCTTAAAATCAATCCTGAAACACACAGGGAGCCAATGCAGCGATTTTAAAACTGGCGTAATATGTGCCCGCCCTCTGGTCCTTTTGAGCACCCATGCGGCTGTATTCTGAAGGAGTTGTAAGCTGGGAATACTCTTTTTGGGAAGACCAGAGAGAAAGGCATTACAAAAATCTAAACCACAGGAAATAAAAGCATGCATCAGCATCTCCGTGTTAGCCTGAGAGAGAAATGGCAGACTCTGGCAATATTCTTAAGGTTGAAGGATTGTATTACGATTGCTGGCATTGTTTTAAACACTTACGGGACAGAAGGTCAATTATTTAATTTAGCAGGTTCATATTTACTGAATGTTAAACATTGATTAAAATGAAAGTACTGTGCATAGATGGGATTGACAAGGATTGAAGTCATGGCGTATTCTGATTCATTATATTATTCTCATATGCTAAATTCATATTACTTAGTTTGAATGTAAGACCTCAAACTTGCACACATAGTATTTTCATGACCCACACTCTCATTCAGGACAAACAGATTCAGTCTGCTCAGGTCAAACTGATGACAAACCAGATAGCACTGCATGGACAAATACGACAAAACACATTCTCCACGTAGGCCATAGAAGATACAAACATATCAAGTTGGGCCGGAGAGGACGTCACAGGGACGCTATCAAGAACACAAAAAAACATAACAATTTGATCTGGGAAAACATACACCACACAATCTGTACACCGACAAGATTACAAGGGAAGGAGAGACGGGGAGACTGCCGCCTGCCTGAGAAGGTCAGCATTGGACGTGGACCGGGCCGGGGGAAGGAGCAAGGACGACCGATTCAACCTACATGACACTTGACATAGGAAACCTCTTTTAAAATGTGAGGCTGGGCTGAGATCAGCGCACCATTTTTCGATTGTGCTCGTTCGAGTACAGTTTCTCGTGAGATTAAGAAAAAGACGCCCAGATATCTGTATTTGTACTATTTCCTGAACTCCAGAAATCGAAGAAACTAAAATATCGGAACTCTAATCAGTTGTTGTTGAGTCTTTATTTTGACCCTTTTCTTCTCGAGTACAAAAAACGAACACGCATTGGAGTAAGTTTGGCTTTTAACGTTCATTAACTAAATGATTGTCAATTTCTCGGTGGCTCAACTCCAACAAGGTGATAAAAAACAATCTTGGTTACATTTCTAATATAAGGAATAAAACTGAGCTCAGAGTAAAAAATGACGCCCAGGTTCTTCACACATTGTGAGGGTTTAAAATTATTTAGTTTTGGTAAGAGTTTCTCTCCCTGCCTTTCAGGAGCAATAACTAAAACCTCAGTTTTGTCCTGATTGAGCTGTAGGAAATTCTCTGCCATCCATGACTTAATATCTAAAATGCAATTTAAAAGGGTATCGATAGGTCTTGTGTCATCAGGAGACACAGTGTGTCATTGGCGTAGCTGTGGAAGTTGATGCCGTGTCTCCTGATGACATCCCCAAGAGGAAACATATACAGATTAAAAAGTACTGGTCCTAAAATTGAACCTTGGGGAACCCCACATTTAATTTCATGGGTTTTGGAGGAACAGGTATCCATACTTACAAAGAAACGTCTGTCTGTGAGATAGGAATAAATCCAGTTAAAAGCAGTACCGGAGATGCCCACCAGGTTTTTAAGTCTATTTAATAAAATGTGGTGATCTACTGTGTCAAAAGCGGCACTTAAATCCAGTAGCACCAAGACTGTGAGTTTTTTTTGCAGAGCACCTAAAATCATTTAAAATCCTTAAAAGAGCTGTCTCTGTACTGTGGTTCATTCTAAAACCATATTGAATTTTCTCTAAAAACATTATTCGTATTTTAAAAAAAAAATTTAACTGTAGAAAAACCAATTTTTCTAAAATCTTACTTAAAAATGGTAAGTTGGATGCAGGTCTGTACTTATTTAAAACTGAATTGCTCTTCTTCAGAAGGGGCTTCACCACCGCCATTTTAAGGCAGTGGAGAAGACACCCGTCTGAAGAGAACACTTTACTATATTTAAAATCTGTTCCTCAAAAAATCCATAAAATGCCTTTAAAAGCGATGTGGGAATTGGATCTAAAAGGCAGGTTGTTTGATTTACCCGGGAGAAAACTCGACCAAGTGTCCTTGCATCAACCAGGGCAAAACTTTCCATTGTTATCTCTGGTAAAAATGACTGTCCAGGGTTAATAAAACATCAATTTTGACGAGCTAAAAGACTGGATCTTATGTCATCGATTTTACTTCTGAAGTGGTCTGCAAAGTCCTCACAGAGAGCGTCTGTCGATGTTTGAGGACTTTTTAAAATCAGAGCTGGTTAAAAGATCGAAGGTGGAGAAGAGATATCTTCGGTTGTTTTTATTAAATGTAATGAGATTTGAGAAATAAGACATTCCAGCCAGTTTGACTGTTTTATTGTAGGATTTGAGTTGTTAACATAATAATTGATAATGAACTGTAAGTTTTCTCTTTCTCCACCTCGTTTCTGCACTCCTGCATTTTCTTTTTGATTTCTTAATTAAATAATTTCTCCATGGGGGTATGGTCTTGAATTTGAGAGTTTTTGTTAAAAGTGGAGCAACCGAGTCTAAAGTTGATCTTAAAATCCTGTTAAAACTATCAACAATAAAATCACAGGGTGCAGGTAAAATGTCAGCACGAGTGCTCTTTAAAATCTCAATAAAATTTGCAGCCACCTCAGAAGTTAGGTAGCGTTTCCTCACTGTTCTTACCGCTTGCTGATTAAAACTGGCGATGTTAAAATATACACAGTAGTGGTCTGACACAGCCAGGTCAACAACAGAGGAAACACCAACGGACAGGCCGTAGGTTACGACCAGGTCCAGGGTATATCCTCTGTTATGAGTTGGCTCTGAGACATGCTGTTTAAAATCAAAATTGTTTAAAAGGTTTAAATATTCTCTGGACAGTGGGTCCGAGATATCGTCAAAGTGCACATTAAACGCGCCAGTTATTGAAATTCTGTTATAAGGGGAATGTAAAATCTATAAGAACTCTGAAAACTCACTCATAAAAGAAGTAGAGTGATGAGATGGGCTGTAAAGTGTGACGCAGAGAATAGAAGGACTGCTAAAAACAAAGGCATGGTGTTCAAAAGATAAATACCTGTTAAAAATAATTTCCTTTGAAATAAGAGTAGTTTTAAAGATTGACGCAGTCCCGCCTCCTCTTTTACAGTCTATGGTCAAAAATAAAAAGTTAAAATTCGGTGGGCAGGCCTCGGTGAGAGCAACAGGAATTATCTGTACCTAGCCATGTCTCAAATAAAAATACCTTCTAAGTTGTTTTCTAAAATCAGGTTGTTTATGATAAAAGATTTGTTTAAACGGGAGCGCACGTTCAGCACAGCCTAATGTTTGTGCTGGACATGCGCTCTTGGTCGCATGGATTTGAAACATTAACACGTAAAAGATTGTCGCTGTTAAAACCACTTTGTTTGTGTGTGTGAGTGAAGCGTCTGCGAGTGATGGTTTCAATTGAGAAAATGTCCGTTGTGGGTGCTATTGAAAGAAACTGACATTGGCCTGTAGGTGGGTGTAGTGAGGTTATTATTGCAATGGTTTGTGTTTGAACTAGGAGCGGGAACACCATCCATAGGAGTCAGCTGGGAGCGTAATTGATGAAGGCATGATGAATGTTGGCTGCTAAAATCGAGCTACCTAAGAAGCTCGGATAAAAACTGCCCGGATGGTAAAAGGAACAACGATTCCAAAATAGGTTAAAATAGTCAATAAAAGCAAAACCGAGATGTCCGCTATTGCGTATGAGCCACATGTTCAGGCTTAAAAGGTGACTGAAGCGCTTGCTGCCGTGGGATAGCGTCGGCAAGGTGACGTTTATCCAGATTGACAACCTGCAAGGTTTTAGCAAGTCCAAGATGGCATTAATATTGTGCTTGGTCTGCTTCGATAGCTGGTGCACTGTTACATTCGTCCCCACATGGACAACGAGCCGGGATACGGATGGTGGAAGGGAGAGAAGAACTTCGGGCAGGATGTTCTATGTCCTTAACTTTGGCTCCGGGATAATAGTACCAATGTAGCGTGTGTGTTTAATGATACTATCGCTAACAATGACGGAGGTTGGTGGGTACAGAGAGTGTGAAGAAGGAGCGCCAGGGAAACAGTCGATTCTGTGGAGAGAAACCCGAGGTCTCCGACCGCGAGGGCGCAGCAATGGCAACGGGAGAATCCCCTGCCATGGCGGAAAAGCGATTCTCCAGGACCAGTCGAGGGCGGGGAAATTTTTCACTGCTCCTCTGGCTGCGGGACGCCTCCTCGACCCAGGTGATACCATGCAGTGGTGTTGAGCAGGATGGGCCTGGACAGGTAGCTGGATCACATCTCACCGTGTCCGTCAGCGGAGCCTCTATCATACTCGCAGCCGTCGTGATCCTGCTGGAGTACGCATCCAGAATGACGGCAGAGAGTTGTGGGAAACGGGTCGTGAACAACGAGATGAGGGACTCTTTTCTACGGAGTTCTTCCGACAGACGAAGGACTAGCTCTCTCACGGAGATTGTTTCATTTGATTCATTGGCCATTATGCACCAGATCCGGTGACCGGGGCTAGCCCGGTGGGATAGCAGCGGCTAGTCTGGAGTATGCTAGTATGACAGTAGGCCGGTTTGCAGGTGGGAACATGTCCGTAGATAAAAATTGTAAAACAGTCACTGTATACAAAAAAATTAAAAGAAAGAATAAGTATATACTATATAAAATAGTTTTGCTTTTTCTGAATGTCTGCTGCTAATGTTATACTTTTACGTTGCCGCCTCTGTGTGATCTATATCTTTGCTGATGCAACACTGCAAATTTCCTTATTGCGGGACTAATAAAGGACATCTTTATCTTTATACTTAACTGAAACCCTACCATACACACTACTGAAATTTTTGTTGATCATAAACAAAACAGTAACACGCTCATTGACAAAGGAGATTACGTCTTTTATATTACCAATTATGTTTTTTTTCCACCATACAAACTTAGATAAACTATAGTTCAAAGAGTAGTGTGCTGACTTGTTCATGTCAGAATGATCTGACAGCCCCTCTGATAATACACAAATTGTCACGTTGAGGTGGAGGTTGAGGAGGACCCAAACGCAGGGAAGCAAAGTGTGGGTAACTTAAATTGTGTTTAATTGAAAAATAAAAATGTAAGCAAGGCACTGGGAGCAACAAAAAGATTAAAAACAAAAAAAGCTTAATAATAAGGATCAACGAAACAAGGACTAGAAAAGAACTAAACACTATGACTTTGACTATGACTTAGAAAACTGAAAAACGCTAAGAATCGGACAACAGACAATTAATAGGAGACAGGACACCTTGACATGAATGGCAAGTAACCGGAACAAGGACAGTGACAATGGACCAACAAGTGAAAGCAACCAGGGAACTAAATACAAACACATTAACGAGACAACGAGGAGCACCTGGACAAGACACAAAGGGTTGGAGGGAGCTGATTGGTTCACACTAGGGAGCGAGATGACAAGCACCGGTGAACACAATCAGAGGACAAGATATCTCACTGTCAACAACGGTTCCATTGCATTGAAATCCGGCACATTTTATGCCCCATGTTATTGTGTGTCTTGTGAGTATTTGTAAACCTGATGTTTTTAATGCGCATGGTGGCCCGACTGGTTAGCACGATGGCCTCACAGTGAGAGACAGCATCAGGCGTGGGTTCGATCCCGGCTCCGGCCATCCTGTGTGGAGTTTGCATGTTCTCTCTCTTTGTGCCCTGCAATTGGCTGGCAACCAGTTCAGGGTGTCCCCCGCCTACTGCCCGAAGACACCTGGGATAGGCTCCAGCACCCCCCGCGACCCTAGTGAGGAGAAGCGGTACAGAAGATGGATGGATGGATGTTTTTAATGCATTTCCCGTAATTACAGTACAAGTCACTTCACAGCGGATTGAATAACGGGTAGAAAAGAAATGTTTGGATTTAGAGCATTAACCCCCCTAAAGCAAGACTCTCAGATAGTGTAGGCACTGTGTATCCGGGAGAGGTCAACGGAGATCTACACTCCCAAGAACTTGAATGTGTGGACCGTCTCCGAACACTCGCCTTTGATGTAGAGTCTTATTTGTTCTAAAGTCGATGACGATCTCCTTAGTGTTTTTCCGTGTTCAGCTTGAGATTGTTGTCCCCACACCAGCCCGTTACACTCTGGACCTCCTCCCTGTAATATCTTATCTCCTTTTGAGATCAGACCGACCACTGTCGTATCGATGGCAAATTTGACGATGGTGTTGTTTCCATGGGCCGGGCTGCAGTCATAGATGTAGAGATTGTACAGGAGAGGGCTCAACACGTAGGCCTGCTTGAGCCAGGGTCAGGTTGGGCCGTCAAAGAAAAGCCTGTCAGTGTGTGTGAGCTGAAACGAATGACCGCAGACGTATTCGTGTTTTGTTGTCCCGGTGGTGAGTGTGCCCAAACGAAGGGTAGGTTGCACTTCATTGCAATATTTTGAAAGATTACATGTACAATAGGAAGCGATGTCATATATTTTGAGCTTCTGATGAACCGCACGCTGACAATTTAGTCCTGTCTCGTCTCGTCAACGAAAATTCATGAACATCACGTCATGTTTTTGTTATGAAAGAACCTTGTTTTCATTGTCTCGTTATCGTCGTGAAAAAAAAGGGGCGTTAACAAAATATTTTCGTCATTGTTATCGTTGACGAAAACAACACTTCGACGAAGTTATTTTTCATCGTCGTTGTAGCACCATCTACTGGCTAAAAGAAGTAATTACTTAATTCTTTTATGTTTTTCTCCCATTATTTTTTTGAGCATGTGCAGGGGAGTTATTAAGCATTTAGTCCATTGTGGTGACACGCCCCCTTTGAAGTTAATTAAAAATGGCCGACTTCCCGTGCAATTTAGCTCATGGCTGCAAGAGACTTCTTTGTAGGTCTTGGCCCTATACATACTCCACAAAATTTTTAAAAAGCTAGATGAAACGCAACACCGTGGCTGCTATTTTAAAAATTTCTAGAGGGCGAAAGAAAGCCATTTTTAAAAAAACTGCACAAGATACTAATAAAATATTGATGATTTTGTCAGGCCTGATGTGTGTGTAAAGTTGTGAATATTTCATTCATATTTAGAACCTCAAAATCAGTGTTGTTTTTTTGGCGAACTCTGCGAAGCCACGCCCACAGCTTTTCACAAATAAAGACGAATTTAGTATTTTGACATCCTGAAGGCCTAAACACTCATCCGAGCAAATATGAAGGGGACCATGTTAACCTTCTCTGAGAAATACATAATTTGCTGTGACCAGTTGGTGGCGCTACCACTACAATCAAAAATAAGTTGGTAGATGTCTTAAGGGCTAGAATAACCTCAAATGTGAAAAATTCCGAGAAGAAAGGATCATCTGAGTCATGTTGCCGGATCTTTTGTTTCCACTGTGACTAATCAGACTTTGCGGCACCGTAATAGCCACGCCCTTTGACGAAAAGTCCCAAAATTTGGTCTAGGGTAAGATCAATGTCTTGAGTCTTTTCTGACCAATTTTCAGTCAGATTCGTTAAAAGGGCTCCGTGCAGAACGTTAAATTGGAAATAAAAATATTTTTAGTCGCCACTAGGTGGCGCAAGGTGTATAACTGAATATAAACATGTAGATGTCTTCGGCTACCGACGTTTATGTACCTGTGATGTTTTGGATTTTTAGCAGCTTGTGCACGGGAGTTATTAAGCATTATGTCCAATGCGGCAAAAGAAATAGTCAACGAAAACTTTGAAGCCCTGCCCCTGTCATGTAGTATTTCAGAAACTAAAGATTTTTGTCCCAGTGTTTGTCCCAGGTTTTAAGATAGTACAACCGGAATTTTAAGGCAATCGTATGAACCCTGTAGGATCAGGGTGCAAAAGAATGATCCCTGTAACCGTGCAAAAATGGGCGAAATTTGGACTTTCAAAAATTCATAACTCACTTCCTGTTCATTATAGACTATAGTCGACAAAGTAAGTATATTTACATCGCGGGGTACTACACGTGCCTGGCAATTTTTGGAGGCCTAGGTCAAACGAGCCAGGATTTCCTTTGATGTTTCCCACTCTAGTTGGCGCTAGAGAGCCATTTTGTGTGCGTCGTTTACAACGATGCTAAAATATCACATTTTTCGCCATGCCCGATGAGACTGCCAAGTTTGGTGAGTTTTTGTGCATGTTTAGGGGGTCAAAAATGCGATCAAACGATCGGAAAATAGAAAAAAAAATAAACTAGAGCTGCGAGCAGCTATAAAGGGCCCTCGCAACCCTAGCAACGTTGGGGTACTGGCACGTTGGAAATGTTAAATATTTACGAAAAAAAACGTGAGGAATCTTCAAGAGGAATTTTTGTGTCGCTAAATTTAGAGCAGGTTTTGTTGTCAAAGCGTTGTCCATGTTTGAAGTAAATTAAAAATGGCCGACTTCCTGTGCAATTTAGCTCATGGCTCCAAGAGAATATTTTGTAGGTCTTGGCCTTATACATACTCCACAAAATTTTCAAAAACCTAGGTGAAACACTCAACCAATAGCTGTTTTGAAAATTTCTAGAGGGCGATAGTGAGCCATTTTTTTAAAAACTGCATGAGAAACTAATAAAATATTGATGGTTTTGCCAGGCCTGATATGTGTGCAAAGTTTCACGATTTTTCGTGCATATTTAGAACCTCAAAATAAGCCTTATTTTATTAGCGAACTATGCAAAGCCACATCCACAGTTTTCACGAAAAATGATACATTTCGTATTGTGACATCCTCAAGTCCTGAACATTCATCCGAGCAAATATGAGTAAGACTTTATTAACCTGCTCGGAGAAAAACATCAACGAAAATAACCTGTATTTGCTTTAACCAGTTGGTGGCGCTACCACTACGATGAAGAAGTAGTTTGTAAATGTCTTCAGGGTTGGGCTATCCTCAAATGTGAAAAATTTCAAGATGATAGGATGATGTGAGTGATGTTACAGGAACTTTAGTTGCCAAAGAGAAAAATCAGACTTTGCGTCACCGTCGTGGCACACCCTTTGCCGAAAAGTCGCAAAATTCGGCATTGACTTTGATCAATGTCTTGAGGCTGTTTTGACAAATTTTCAGTCAAATGTGTTAAACGGGCTCCGTGCAGTACGCACCGTAACGGCCATGCCCATCACCGAAAAGTTAAAAAATTTGGAGTTCAATGTCTTGAGGCGGTTGTGACAAATATGTAGTCGGATTCGTGAAAAGGGCTCTGTGTAAAAAAAAAAAAGTTTAAAAAAAACGTTTTTTTGTTTACACTAGGTGGCGCTGTGTGTATAACAGAATAAGAACATATAGATGTCTTCAGGTCGGGACGTTTTATGTACAGGTGAAGTATTGGATTTTTTCGAGCATGTGCAGGGGAATTATTAAGCATTTTGTCCATTATGGTGACACGGCCCTTTTGAAGTTAATTCAAAATGGCCAACCTCCTGTGCAATTTAGCTCATGGCTCCAAGAGACTTTTTGGTAGGTCTAGGCCTAATACATTCTCCATAAATTTTTTTAAAAGCTTGGTGAAACACACAAATTTCTAGAGGGCAATAGAGAGCCTTTTTTAAAAAAAAACTGCACGAGAAGTTTATAAAATAGTGATGATTGTTCCACATTTTATGTACAGGGGACTTATTAAGCATTTTGTCCATTGCGGTGACACCCCCCCTTTGAAGTTAATTAAAAATGGCCGACTTCCTGTGCAATTTAGCTCAGAGACTTTTTTAAAGGTCTTATACATTCAACATAAAATTTTCAAAAAGGTAGGTGAAACACACAACCGCTGCTCTTTTGAAAATTGCTAGAGGGCGATAGAGAGCCATTTTTAAAAAAAACTGCTCGAGAAACAAATGAAATATTGATGATTTTGTCAGGCCCGATGTGTGTGCAAAGTTCCATGAGTTTTTGTTCATATTTAGAACCTCAAAATACGTGTTGTTTTATTGGCGTAATGTGCGATGCCACGCCCACAGCTTTTCACAAAAAATTATGAATTTCATATTGTGACATCCTGAAGGCCAAAACACTCAGCCGAGCAAATATGAGGGCGACCTTGTTAAGCTGCTCAGAGAAAAACATCAACGAAAATAATTTGTATTTGCTTCGACCAGTTGGTGGCACTACTACTACGGTCGAAAATAAGTTGGTAGATGTCTTCAGGGCTGCAATATCCTCAAATGTGAAAAATTTTGAGAAGATAGGATCATCTGAGTCATCTTGCCGGAGCTTTTGTGTCCACGGTGAATAATCAGACTTTGCGGCACCATAATAGCCACGCCCTTCGACGGAAAGTCACAAAAATCGGGATAGAGTAAGATCATAGTTTTGAGTCTTTTCTAGCCAATCTTCAGTCTTATTCGTTAAAAGGGCACCGTGCAGTATGTCAAAATGTAAAAAATTAAATTTTTTGTCGCCAGATGTATAACTGAATATAAACATATAGATGTCTTCGGGTACCGATTCTTTATGTTCATGTGCAGTTTTGGATTTTTAGCAGCATGTACAGGAGAGTTATTAAGCATTTTGTCCATTGCGGCGAAGGAAATATTAAGTGAAAACTTTGAAGCCCCGCCCCCGACATATAGTATTTCGGAAACTAAAAATTTTTTCCCCAGTGTTTGTCCCAGGTCTTAGGATGGTACAGCCAGAATTTTAAGGCAATCGGATGAACCCTCAAGGATCAGGGTGCAAAAGAATTACCCCTGTAAACGTGCAAAAAAGGGTGAAAGTTGGACTTTCAAAAATTCATAACTCACTTCCTGTTCATATTAGACTTGTCGTCAAAGAAATTCTATGTACATCACGGGTACTACACGGCAATCTTCGGAGGCCTAGGTCAAACGGGCCAGGATTCTTTTTGATTTTTCCCATTCTAGTTGGCGCTAGAGAGCCATTTTGTTTGCGACAACGCCAAAATATTTTACGCCATGCCCCATGAGACTGCCAAGTTTGGTGAGTTTTCGTGCATGTTTAGAGGGTCAAAAATGCGATCGAACGATCGGAAAAAAAAAAATAATAATAATCATAATTTCTACAAAAACAATAGGGACCTCGCAGCGGTCGCTCCTCGAGCCATAATAATAAATAATAATTTCTACAAAAACAATAGGGACCTCGCAGCGGTCGCTGCTCGGGCCCTAATAATTTCTAGAAAAACAATAGGGACCTCGCAGCGGTCGCTGCTCGGGCCCTAATAATAATTTCTACAAAGACAATAGGGACCTCGCAGCGTTCACTGCTTGGGCCCTAAATAATAATTTCTAGAAAAACAATAGGGACCTCACAGCGATCGCTGCTCGGGCCCTAATAATAATAATCAGAATCAAAGAATCAGAATGAGAATCTGAAATCCCTTTATTGTCATTTTACAGTGTGCAACGAGATAAGAGAGCTCCCCGCTCCAGTGCAATACAACAATAATTTAATCAAATATAAAAATTAGATAGATGAAAGAATAAATACTGAGATGGAAAATAATACGAAATGGGATAAATAAAAACACATTACGTCGCTGTTCTGCAAGGTAAGGGTGGTCGTGTGTGTGTGTGAGAGTTCAGAATGGTGATGGCTCTCGGGAAGAAACTGTTTTTCAGTCTATTGGTCTTTGATTTGATGCACCTGTAGCGCCTGCCAGAAGGCAACAAGTAAACAAGTGTGAGTTCGGGTGAGTATTGTCCTTGACGATATAGAGAGCTCTGCTGAGGCACCGGGTGGTGTAGATGTCCGACAGGGAGGGGAGAGGGCAGCCTATAATCCTCTGCGCCGTTTTGACTGTCCTCTGGAGCCTCACTCGGTCTGCCTCAGTGCAGCTGCTGAACCAGGTGGAGACACAGTAGGTCAGCAGGCTCTCGATGGACGAGTGGTAGAAGGCCAGCAGCAGCTTCTTGTCCAGGTTGAATTTCCTGAAGACTCTCAGGAAGTGCAGACGCTGGTGGACCTTCTTTACCACTGCTGTGGTGTTGTGTGTCGAAGAAAGGTCATCGGAGCTCTGTACTCCCAGGTACTTGAATGTGTGGACGCTCTCCACACATTCACCTTTGATGTAGAGGGGGGGGTGGCACCGTCTTGTTCCTCCTAAAGTCGATGACGATCTCCTTTGTTTTTGCAATGTTGAGTTGGAGTCTGTTGTCCTCACACCAAGCCGATAGTCTATGGACCTCCTCCCTGTAGGCTGCCTCGTCACCTTTCGAGATCAGACCGACCACTGTCGTATCGTCAGCAAATCTGACGACAGTGTTGTAACCGTGGGCCGGGCTGCAGTCATAGGTGTAGAGGGTGTATAGGAGAGGGCTCAGCACGCATCCTTGAGGGGAACCGGTGCTCAGTGTTCGGGTGGAGGACGTGTAGGGGCCGAGCAACACAGTCTGGGGTCTGTTGGTCAGAAAGTCCTTAATAATAAAATTAATACTAATTTCTAGAAAAACAATGGGGACCTCGCAACGGTCGCTGCTCGGGCCCTAATAATAATAATTTCTACAAAAACAATAGGGACCTTGCAGCGGTCGCTGCTCGGGCCCTAATAATAATAGTATTAATAATAATAATATTAATAATTTCTGCAAAAACGGTTGCTGCTCGGTGTCGGGGGTTCCTTTTCGACCTCCTCCAAAACAAATGGCGTAGCCCGAATATGTGCAACAGAGATGTTTATTGTGCAGCCCTTCCAAAGTGCAACACAGTGAAAAGTCCAAAAACCCAGAAAAAATGAAAATATAGTAATTTACAAAAATAAGGGGGTCTATCTATATATTTACAAAACCACTGAATGGAGTTCAACCATAACTACCATGTCACTGTCTCGCTCTCCAGCACTACCTTCACTGTAGCACCTCTCCTCTCTCTCATCTTTCACAAACATCCATCCATCCATCTTCTGTACTGCATCCCCTCACTTGGGTCGCGGGGGGTGCTGAAGCCTATCCCAACTATCTTCGGGCAGTAGGCGGGGGGACACCCTGAACTGGTTGCCAGCCAATTGCAGGGCACACAGAGACGAACAACTATCCGCACTCACACTCATACCTAGGGGCAATTTAGAGTGTTCAATTGGCCTTCCATGCATGTTTTTTGGAATGTGGGAGGAAACCGGAGTACCCGGAGGAAACCCACACAAGCACGGGGAGAACATGCAAAATCCACACATGATGGCCGGAGCCAGGATTGAACCCACGCCCGATGCTGTCTCTCACTGTGAGGCCATCGTGCTAACCAGTCGGCCACCGTGCCGCCCTTTCACAAACAACTCCCTCGATATATGATTCGCCCCTCCCCTTGGGCATAAGCTGACTTAATCGTCGCGCGAAACAAACATATTTAAGAAACGCGGAAGCTCCCCCTCTGCTTGGTCTTCCTCTATGTCGTGTCTGTTGTCTGCCGCGTTTCGCGCGTGTGTGTGTCCATGTATGCTTCTATTCATAATAAAACTACCAAGTGTGCACCCTGGGTTGCTCTATTAAAACTGTGACTGACGTGGTATTGATGTGGTGCCAGGTGGGTGCGTATGTATTAAACGTGATGGAATTGAATGCATCATTATGGGAACGTTTTGTACCATCCTTATTGATGGAGCTGCTCCGTCACACTCGGGCCCAAATAACAATAATAATTTCTACAAAAACAATAGGGACCTCGCAGCGGTCACTGCTCGGGCCCTAATAATAATAATATTTATAATAATATTAATAATTTCTACCAAAACGATAGGGACCTCGCAGCAATTGCTGCTCGGGCCCTAATAATAATAATAATAATAATTTCTACAAAAACAATAGGGACCTCGCAGCAGTCGCTGCTCGGGCCCTAAATAATAATTTCTACAAAAACAATAGGGACCTCGCAGCGGTCACTGCTCGGGCCCTAATAATAATAATTTCTACAAAAACAATAGGGTCCTCGCAGTGGTCGCTGCTCGGCCCCTAATAATAATAACAATAATAATTTCCACAAAAACAAGAGGGACCTTGCAGCGGTCGCTGCTCGAGCCCTAATAAGGGCCTTAAAATAATAATAATAATTATTATTATAATCATAATTATAATAATAATAATGATTATAATAATAACTAGAGAATGAAATTTCTGGAGAAATCGCGTGTGAAGGCTGAGGAGTTGAAGCCATCTGGGTGGAAGGATGAAATGATATTGAATGATTCTGAATCATAGAGAATGAAATTGAATGAGTTTGAATTGTAGAGAATAGAATTGTATGAGAATGTGGAATGATAGTGAATGATGGAAGGTGGTGAATGACACTAAATGGAAATGAATAATGTGAAAGCATGGACACATTGTGTAAATTAAAAAAAAAAAAAAGTTCCACGGTCTGGACTTGAATCGACAACCTGCCCAGGGGAAACGAGTACTTAACCTCTGAACCATGCAAGCATTTACTAGTGTATGAATAGAATCAGCCTTCACAGAATAAGAAAACTGGGAAAGCCTGAAATGAATGGATGAATGAATATATCTTTCAAACATGAATACACGTAATGCACTGAAAATCAGATGAAAACTGTGGAAGTAGTTGCGCGACGAAAAAAGGCGAGGAAGAAAATAGAATTAATATAAAAATAATAAAGTTGAAAGGTGTAGAATAACATATGTGGGAGGCCTCAGCCTTCACACAACTAGAGAATGCAATTTCTGGAGAAATCGCGTGTGAAGGGTGAGGAGTTGAGGCCATCTGGGTGGAAGGATAAAATGATATTGAATGATTTTGAATCATGGAGAATTAAATTGAATGGTAGAGAATAGAATTGTATGAGAATGTGGAATGATAGTGATTGATGGAAGGTGGAAGGATGTTGAAGGACACTAAATGGAAATGAATATGAATAAATTGATTGAGATAATATTATAATGTAAAATGGTGAATAATGTGAAAGCATGGACACATTATGTCAATTTAAAAAAAACAAAGCTCCTTGGTCAGGACTTGAACCGACAACCTGCCGGGTGGGAAACAAGTGCTTAAACTCTGAACCACACAAGCATGTACAAATGCAAGTAGGTCATCAACCATTACACAATAATAGAATTGGGAAAGCCTGGAATGATTGAGGAAAGATATCTGAAACATGAATACAGTAAATGAAGTGAAGAATGCGAGAGAGACAGTTATCTGAAATGACTGAAATAAATGTTTTGAATTTTTTTTTTAATTGTAAAGATCCATTTGGAATGGGCGAATGGAAGTAAATCAAGTTAATCCGCTCGAATTTCGTCACTTCAGGTCAACTTCTGGTAATAATTATAATTTTGAATGATACAGAATAACATTGAATGTCTTTGAATGATTCTCAAACCTGGCAGTTCCGGTCAAATCCCATTACTTACGGTTCTATTCCAGTCTAATCTCGTCACATACGGTGGATTTACGTTCATTTTCGTTACATTCCCGACACTCCCGATTCACTTATGGTCGAATTTTGTAACTTCCGGTTCACTTCTGGTTGATTTCAATCACTTCCGGTTCATTCCCGGTCGAATTCCAGCACTTTCGGTTCACTTCCGGTGGATTTTCGCCACTTCCGGTCGATTTACACCACTTCTGGTCGTTTTACAACACTTCCAATTCACTCCGGTTTAATGACGTCACCCTCGCCTACTTCCGGTTTTGTGACGTCACTCCTGGTTAACTTCAGATATGATAATGTCACTTCAGGTTCACTTACTGTTGATTGGCATCCTTCTCCAAGATGGTTGGGGAGGTTAATGTCCCAGTCCAAGATGGCTGCCTCACTGGGGGTGTTCAAGGTGAATCAGAGGTTAAGCTAATCATCCAGTCCAAGGTGGCTGCCAGTCCAAGGGCAGTTGAATGAGCTCAAACATTTGAATTTCTAAGTGGAATGACGTAAATGTGAATGGAAACTGAAAGCATGTGAAATGTTGAATGTCTAATTGGACATGAATGGGGATTTTTGGGGGGAAACGTGAACTGGGAATGTATGAATAGAGTGAATGACAAGAATTATGTGAAAGGAGTTATAGGAATGCGAAATGAATGACCTGAATGTCTTGAATTTCAAACTTGAAGCATGTAAATGTGAAAGGTTAAATGTCTAATTGGACATGAATGAGGATTTTTGGGGTGAAACGTGAAATGGGAATGTATGAATAGAGTAAATGACAAGAATTATGTGAAAGGAGTTATAGGAATGTGAAATGAATGACCTGAATGTCTTGAATTTCAAACTGGAAACATGTAAATGTGAAATGTTGAATGTCCCATTGGGGATTTTGGGGTGAAACATGTGAAATGGTGAATTATGGGAAATAGGGTGAAGACATGAAAAATGGAAGCTTGCGAGGCGTGAATTTTTGGAATAGAATGAAGTTGGAACGGTGAAAATCGGATGAAAACTGTGGAAGTTGTTGCGCGCCGAAAAAAGGTGAGGAAGAAAATACAATATATAAAAATAATAAAGTTAAACGGTGTAGAATAACATAGGCCTCCGCCTTCACACAATAAGTATAATAATAATAATAATTTCTACAAAAAAAAACAGGTACCTCGCAGAGGTCGCTGCTCTGGCCCTAATAATTTCAACAAAAACGAATGGACCTCGCAGCGGTCGCTGCTTGGGCCCTAATAACCAGAGCTGCAAGCAGCTATTTCGGGCCCTCGCAACCCTGGCAACGTTGGGAATATGAAATTTTTACGAGAAATAATTAGAGGAATCTTTAAGAGGAATTTCTGAGTAGCTATATATATATATATATATATATATATATATATATATAGTATATAGTATCAATTTGGAATGTAATGTTGGGCTTACAAATGTGTTGCGTTCCATATATCAGTTTGAATGCTCCCATATTGTTTCAATAAGAAACAGCCACAAAGAAATAGAAGTATATTCGGACAATTTTGCTAAAATTTGTGTCAGGGTCGCCGGTCGGCGATGAGGGGGGTGGACCCAAAATGCGAGGAAGCAGGGATAAGGGTAACTTAAAGGGAATTTATTTACAAAAACAAAACCAAAAGGCAAACGAGGTACTAGGACAAACAAACGTGGCAGGGTGCAAAATAACAAAGTCGAACTAAACGTGACTAAACAGAACAAAAACCGAGGAACGAAGACAGTGACAAAAACTAGGGACAAGAGCGGGAGCAAGAGCGGGAGCGGGAGCGAAGCGAGAACATGAGCGTGAACGAGATCAGGGAGCGGTCGTGACAGTCCAAATGGAGCAATGTTCCGACGCTGAGCTGTCGGGATGAGGTGTTCAAATAGTCCAGTGATTAGGGGCGCAGATGGGAGTCAGGTGTGCGAGTCTAACGGGGAACAGGTGCGTGGCTGGTGATGACGAGTGCTGAGGGGAAACGCTAACACAGCTGACTAAACAATAACAGAAACACATGGCAGGAAGGAGGGAAGAAAACAATAACAAAAACATTGACATGACCGACACGGGTCATGACAGTACCCCCCCTCAAGGGACGGATCCCAGACGTCCCAAAACAAACGAAAAAAAACATTTTCCAAAAACGGGGGTGGGCGGAAGGGGGCCGGGAGGCGGGACCACGACCCGCAATCAAAAGACTGGTCAGGCGGGCGTCCGGGAGGCCAGACCAGCGAGTCCTGTGGTGGTCTTTCAGGCGGCCGACCGGGGGGCCAGACCAGCGAGTCCAGCTGTGGCCGTTCAGGCGGCCGACCAGGGGGCCAGACCAGTGCGTCCCGATGGGGCCATTCAGGCGGACGTCCGGGACGACCCGAACGCCACCTGGTCCGCTGATGGGGCTGAGACGAGGGGCGGCGGCGGGGCGCTGGGTGCCGCAGAGGACGGAGCTTGGACCGGCGTTGAGGCGGGCGCAGCAGAGGCAGGAACTTGGAGCGATGGCGGGACGTCGGACGCCGCCGAGACGGAGACGAGGCACGGTGGAACGCCGGTCGCCGCCGGAGCAGGGACGAGACGCGGCGGAGGGTCGTCAACCGCCGTCGAGGCAGGCCCTTGGGGCGGCAGCTGGTCGGCGAACCCCGCAGAGACAGGAACGTGGAGCGGCGGCTGGTCGTCGAACCCCGCCGAGACAGGAACGTGGAGCGGCGGCCGGTCGTCGAACCCCGCCGAGACAGGAACGTGGAGCGGCGGCCGGTCGTCGAACCCCGCCGAGACAAGAACGTGGAGCGGCGGCCGGTCGTCGAACCTCGCCGAGACAGGAACGTGGAGCGGCGGCCGGTCGTCGAACCCCGCCGAGACAGGAACGTGGAGCGGCGGCCGGTCGTCGAACCCCGCCGAGACAGGAACGTGGAGCGGCGGCCGGTCGTCGAACCCCGCCGAGACAGGAACGTGGAGCGGCGGCCGGTCGTCGAACCACGCCGAGACAGGAACGGGGAGCGGCGGCCGGTCGTCGAGCCCCGCCGAGACAGGAACGTGGTGCGGCGGCTGGTCCTCGAACCCCGCCGGGACAGGAACGTGGAGCGGCGGCAGGTCATCGAACCCCGCCGAGACAGGAACGTGGAGCGGCGGCCCGAGACAGGAATGTGGCATGGCGGCTGGTCCTCGAACCCTGCTGAGACAGGAAAGTGGAGCGGCGGCTGGTTGTCAAGCCCCGCCGAGACAGGAACGTGGAGTGGTGGCCGGTCGTGGAACGCCGCCGAGAATGGAACGTGGAGCGGCGGCTGGTCGTCGAACCCCGCCGAGACAGGAACGTGGAACGGCGGCTGGTCGTCGAACCCCGCCGAGACAGGAACGTAGAGCGGCGGCTGGTCGTCGAACCCCACCGAGACAGGAACGTGGAGCGGCGACCGGTCGTCGAACGCCGCCGAGACTGGATCGTGGAGCGGCGGCCGGTCGTTGAACGCCGCCGAGACTGGAACGTGGAGCGGCGGCGCTTCGTCGGGCGCCGCTGTGGCAGAGACGAGAAGCGACGGCGGGTCGTCATCCACCGCCCAGGCAGGAAACTGGAGCGCCGGCGGATCGTCGAGTCCCGCCGAAAAAGGAGCTTGGGGCGACGGCGGATCGTCGAGCACCGCCGAGGCAGCGACGGGAAGCGACGGCGTGTCCTCGGGCGCCGCCGGGACAGGGAAGTGGGGTGGCGGCGGGCCGTCTGGCACCGCCGAGGCAGGGATTTGGAGCGGCGGCGGGCCGGGCGCACCAGAGGCCGGGACTTGGAGCGGCGGCGGGCCGGGCGCAGCGGGGACAGGGACTGGTGGCGGACGCAGAACGTGCTCCGCCGGAACAGGGACTTGTGGCGGACGCAGAACGTGCTCAGCCGGAACAGGGACTTGTGGCGGACGCGTGGCGTGCTCCGCCGGAACCGGGACTGGTGGCGGACGCAGGACGTGCTCCGCCGGAACAGGGACTTGTGGCAGACGCAGGACGTGCTCCGCCGGAAGAGGGACTTGTGGCGGACGCAGGGCATGCTCCGCCGGAACAGGGACTGGTGGCGGAAGCAGGACGTGCTCCGCCGGAACAGGGACTGGTGGCGGACGCAGGACGTGCTCCGCCGGAACAGGGACTGGTGGCGGACGCAGGGCGTGCTCCGCCGGACCAGGGACTTGTGGCGGACGCAGGGCGTGCTCCGCCGGAACAGGGACTGGTGGCGGACGCAGAACGTGCTCCGCCGGAATAGGGACTTGTGGCGGACGCAGAACGTGCTCCGCTGGAACAGGGACTTGTGGCGGACGCGTGGCGTGCTCCGCCGGGACTGGTGGCGGACGCAGGACGTGCTCCGCCGGAACAGGGAATTGTGGCGGACGCAGGACGTGCTCCGCCGGAACAGGGACTTGAAGCGCTGGCGAGGCGCCGGAACGGGGGTCAGCAGCTCTCGGGAGGCCAGAACGGGCCCCAGCAGCTCGGGGGGAACCGGGACGGGGCTTATCAGCTGGCGGGGAGCCGGAACGGGACTCATCCGCTGGCGGGGAGCCGGAACGGGGCTCATCCGCTGGCGGGGAGCCGGAACGGGGCTCATCCGCTGGCGGGGAGCCGGAACGGGGCTCAGCAGCTGGCGGGGAGCCGGGACGGGGCTCAGCAGCTGGGGAGGAGCCGGAACAGGGTTCAGCAGCTGGCGGTGAGCCCGAGTGGGACTCTGGAGGCTGCGTGGTTTGCTGCAGCTGGCGAGGAGCCGGGACGGGACGCTGCAGCTGGCGAGGAGCCGGGACGGGAGGCTCCAGCTGGCGAGGAGACGGGACGGGAGGCTCCAGCTGGCGAGGAGCCGGGACGGGAGGCCCCAGCTGGCGAGGAGCCGGGACGGGAGGCCCCAGCTGGCAAGGAGCCGGGACGGGAGGCTGCAGCTGGCGAGGAGCCGGGAGGGGACGCTGCAGCTGGCGAGGAGCCGGGAGGGGACGCTGCAGCTGGCGAGGAGCCGGGAGGGGACGCTGCAGCTGGCGAGGAGCCGGGACGGGACGCTGCAGCTGGCGAGGAGCCGGGACGGGACGCTGCAGCTGGCGCGGAGCCGGGACGGGACGCTGCAGCTGGCGAGGAGCCGGGACGGGACGCTGCAGCTGGCGAGGAGCCGGGACGGGACGCTGCAGCTGGCGGCGGGTTGTTGGGGGTTGTCCGTGCGGCGGTGTCCATGACGCCGCCGCGAGCCCCTCGCTGGGTCCTTCTTTCGAGGTCGGAACATTCTGTCAGGGTCGCCGGTCGGCGATGAGGGGGGTGGACCCAAAATGCGAGGAAGCAGGGATAAGGGTAACTTAAAGGGAATTTATTTACAAAAACAAAACCAAAAGGCAAACGAGGTACTAGGACAAACAAACGTGGCAGGGTGCAAAATAACAAAGTCGAACTAAACGTGACTAAACAGAACAAAAACCGAGGAACGAAGACAGTGACAAAAACTAGGGACAAGAGCGGGAGCGGGAGCGAAGCGAGAACATGAGCGTGAACGAGATCAGGGAGCGGTCGTGACAGTCCAAATGGAGCAATGTTCCGACGCTGAGCTGTCGGGATGAGGTGTTCAAATAGTCCAGTGATTAGGGGCGCAGATGGGAGTCAGGTGTGCGAGTCTAACGGGGAACAGGTGCGTGGCTGGTGATGACGAGTGCTGAGGGGAAACGCTAACACAGCTGACTAAACAATAACAGAAACACATGGCAGGAAGGAGGGAAGAAAACAATAACAAAAACATTGACATGACCGACACGGGTCATGACAATTTGTCTCATTCTATCAACCAGTGACAATCTTAATCTATGCGTTTGTTACGTGTCGCCTCAATTATATTAACGTTTGACTCTCGGGTCTCCCCATGTCTAGTATTAAAGGTTTGCAGCTAGTTCAAAATGCAGCAGTTGACTAGGACAAGAAAGTTTGATCATATACCCTGATACTAGTCAATTTGCATTGGGTAATGCTTTGGAATGTACCACCCACAGATATTAGAGGTGCCACCTTAGTTGAAATGTTCAAAACACTATTAAAGACGCATTTATTCACGCATTTAGTTGAACTATTTGTTGGCCTGTTTACTGCCGCTTCTTTTCTCTTTTTGGCCCCCTCTTCCCCAGCTGAAAAAAAATAAATAAAATAATAATAATTATTATTATTATTATTATCGTCATTATTATTATTATTATTATTTCTACAAAAACAATTGGGACCTCACAGTGGTTGCTGTTTGGGCGCTAACTCGAGCGGCGAGCAGCTATAAAGGGCCCTCGCAGCCCTGGCAACGTTGGGGTACTGGCACGTTGGAAATGTGAAATATTTACAAGAAATACTGTGAGGATTCTTTGAGAGGAATTTTTGTGTAGTTAAATTTAGAGCAGCTTTTTTTTGCCAAAGCCACGTCAATGTTTGAAGAAAATTCAAAAAGGCCGACTTCCTGTCCAATTTAGCATTAGGCTCCCAGAGACTTTTTTGTGGTTCTTGGCCTTGTACAGCTCGATCAAATTTTCCATAAGCAAGATGAAACACACATCTGGGGCTGATTTTTTAAAAAAGTTTTTAGGGGCGATAGCGTGCCATTTTTATACAATTGCATGAGAAACTAATAAAATATTTATTTTGCCAAGCCTGATGCGTGTGCAAAGTTTTGTGAGTTGTTGTTTATATATAGATCCTCAAAATGAGCATTCATTTCTTGGGAAACTTTGCAAAGCCACGCCCACAGGTTTTCACGAAAAATTACAACTTTCCTATTGTGGCATCCTGAAGGTCTAAACACTCATCAGAGGAATTATGAGGTAGACCTTGTTTACGTGCTCTGAGAAAAACATCAACAAAAATAACCATTTGCTTTAACCAGTTGGTGGCGCTACCACTACAATGAAAAATAAGTTCGTAGATGTCTTCAGGGTTGGACTATCCTCAAATGTGAAAAATTTCGAGATGATAGGATGATCTGAGTGATGTTACAGGAACCTTTGTTGCGACGGAGCATAATCAGATTTTGCGACACCATATTAGCCACACCCTTTGCCGAAAAATCACAAAATTCAGCATAGAGTACGCTTAACGTCGTTCGGCTTTTCTGACAAATTTTAAGTTGGATTTGTTAAACGGGCTTCGGGTAGTAGGTTAAAATGTAAAAAATTATATTTTTTGTTGCCACTAGGTGGCGCTATATGTATGACAGAATCTTGACATCTAGATGTCTTTGGAATATGACGCTTTATATACATATGAAGTTTGGAATTTGTAGGAGCATGTGCAGGGTTTTTATTAAGCATTTGTCCATTGTGTTGAAAGAATCATTAAACGCAAATTTTGATGCCCCGCCCCCGTCATATAGTATTTTGAAAGCTAAAAATTTTCGTCTCAGTGTTTGTCCCAGGTCTTAAGATGGAACTGCCAAAGTTTTAAGGCAATCAAATTAATTCTCTATGATCAGGGTGCAAAAGAATGACCCCTATAAATGTGCAAAAATGGGCCAAAATTTGATATCCAAAAACTCATAACTCATGACTGTACACTTTAGACTACAGCTGCAGTGGACTTTTTTGTACGTTTCATAAACCTAGGTCAAACGGGCCAGGAATGTTATTTATTTAGCCGCTCTAGGTGGCGCTAGAGAGCCATTTTTGAAACAACAGCATAATAAACTAATAAAATATTGATGGTTTTCCCAGGTCTGATGTGTGTGCAAAGTTTCATGAGATTTTGTGCATATTTAGAACCTCAAAATAAGCGCTCTTTTATTGGCAAACTGTGCAAAGCCACGCCCACAGCTTTTCACGAAAAATGTTAAATTTCGTATTGTGACATCCTGAAGGCCTAAACACTCATCCTAGCAAATATGAGGGAGACATTGTTAACCTGCTCTGAGAAAAACATCAACGAAAATTACTTGTATTAGCTTTAACCAGTAGGTGGCGCTACCACTACGATGAAAAATAAGTTCGTAGGTCTCTTTAGGGTTGGACTGTCCTCAAATCTGAAAAAATTCGAAATGATAGGATTGTCTGGGTGATGTTACAGGAGCTTTTCTTGCCATAGAGAAAAATCAGACTTTGCGGCACCGTAATGGCCACGCCCTTATCCGAAAAGTCACCAAATTCGGCATTGACTAAGATCAACGTCTTGAGGCAGATTTGTTAAAGGGGAAACGTGCAGTACGTTAAAAACCTAAAAAAAAAAAAAAGTTTTTTCTTACCACTAGGTGGCGGTGTGTGTATAGCAGAATAATAACAATAAATAAATAATAATAGATGTCTTCAGGTCGGGACTCTTTATGTACAGGTGAAGTATTGGAAGCTCTCGATTTACCGGTCGATCTACGTTACTACCCTTATTAATAGTCACGAGCTGGGGATCGTGACCGAAAGAACGAGATCTCAGATACAAGCGGCCGAAATGAGCTTCCTCCGTCAGGTGTCTGCTCTCCCTTAGAGATGAGGTGAAAAGCTCGGCCATCCGGGAGGGACTCAGATTCGAGCAACTGCTTCTCCGTTAAAGGAATGGAAGAGTTTAAACCTGGCTAGTTTTATTCGATGTCCTCCATCTTGTGTCACTGTTATTCTGTGGAATGCTGAGTGTGTGGCTGGTGAAGCTGAACAAAGAATGTGAAGGTTTGGGAGGTTTTAGGTCGGTGCCTGGCGGAGACAGATACTTCAATGGGGATGGGGTGGACAAGAAACTGGACCCTTCAGCCACAAGCAGGAGGAGCCACCACTTGAAGAAAGACCAAGAAAGCAAGCTAAAGTTAACTGCAGCATACACAGAAGCCGATAGAATCATGCCAGGATGCCTTTGTCTCTGTGTCATTTGCATATTGTGTCTATAAATTAATGCTGAACAGCGAAGACAAAGAGAGCTGTATTGAGAGGGACCCAAACCCAAAGTGTAGACTTGTGTGTTAGGAATAAATCCACTCGTGTGTGAAAATGCCGGCTTCCTGATACCTTTCTATTGCAGAACGAGCGCGCATATTGTTGGATGAGTGAGAGTTGGGTAAGGTCGCGAATTGGAGTCAGATTACTAATTTGAGTTTACATTGGGTTAAAGTTAAATTCTAACATTGATATAAAGCTAAATTCCAACAATTTATGGTGACCCTGACGTGATGCATGAGAGGTAAAAGAAGTCTGGGACTTCAGAAAAAAACCACAAGAGTCTGGGACTCGGGTCTGGGACCCACGTCCACACCAGGTGACGACCTGATAGGAGCCGCACATCCGACCGTCTTTCCTCCTTGGGCCTACAGTGACATAAGGTAAGCAGATCCTTTTCGAATTCTGCACATTGGCAACGCTAAATTATAAGAGGAAGGAGGAGCGAAATGGCGTAAATACAAATATATATATATAAAAATAAATTAAAAAAAACAAAAAACAAGTGTAACAGTGTGGACGTTAGTAGGGTATAAATTCTGGGATTTACCTTCTAGAATAGTTTGGAACTATTCGTGGTTAAGATACGCTATAAAATCTGGGATTTACGTATCGGGACACGGTTTAAAATCTGGGATTTACGTGTCTGTGTGGAAGCGGTGTGAATGTGAAGCCTAAATTTGTTCTGCGTAAAAAGTGATTGGGACACGCAACGAGTGGATTTCGAGATGGAGAATGGGAGGAAATGTGAGAGTTTTCTTGTGCTTGGCGCTTCAGACGAGCGGGCTGAAATTTGGTCGGAGATTAATGGTCATTATGCAAAGCTGGAATCACAGTTGATTAGTGGAATAGAAAGTAAGAAAATCAAGAAGGTGAAAGAACGAGCCATAAAATAATGAGTTGAAAACCATAGAGAGAACCAACAAATTCACTATTCATTCAATTAAATAATAAGATTTTGTGAATTGGCAGATAACATTATTTATTTTACTTGTGATTTTTCTGAGTTAATATTTTTTCCCTTAATAATTCCAGACAAATAGGAGTGGAAAACACTGAGGCCCTGAGTGGCCCGGGGCCCCTATGTTTGTTTCCATACAAGCCATCCCTTCACAGCTCTTTTCCTGACACTAATCTCCTCGTTGCACTGAGTGTGTGTGTGTGTGTGTGGGGGGGGGGGGGTGGTACGTGCGTGTGTGTGTGTCTGTGTTCCCTTTGGCTGATAAACATAGCTAGTTGTTTGGTCTACTATAGTTTTGTTTACTTTCTTTGCTGCTTCCTCTCTGAAGGTTAGTTATTGTTAATCTGATTCTTCTTATTGTGTTGCATGAAAAAAATTTTTTAAGCATCCACTGGCATAAATAAAGGTCAATAAAGGAATTTGTGTTCCCCATAAGAAAATATGAGCCTTGGTTGGGTCAGAGTGACGTCATACTGCAGGTTCCTTGCAAGTTTGATGTGCCACCCGCTGTTAAGGACTTTTTTGTGACATAAGCACTGGCCAATTATATTACTCCTGATAAGACCTGTTAAATTTGTAGAGTTAATTAGTCTTATAGAAAACGAACGTCTTTGCTCGGAGGCGTGCATCTAAACATCAACTCAAAACATTAAGACGCGTTTCGATTTCCCTGGCCCTAACTAACTAACTCTCTCTCTCTCTCTCTGTCTTTTTCTCTCACTCTTTGTGTGTGCGGGCGAGTTGGGATTTAACATTTTTTGGACATAAAGAATATAATACTTAATTGATATAGCGCATTTCACTTTCAATATTAGGTAATAAAGTAATTAATAGATAGGATGAATACAATTAGCAGAAAATTAGAAATAAACTAAAACACAAAAACATACAAGAGACACCTAAAGAACAGCAGAACAGCGACAATCTTATTAAAATTTAAAGCAAAGGGATTATGGTTTTGGGATAAGTTTTAAGTGAAATATTCTATGAACATGTTGAAAGAAAATCCTTGGAACAGGAATATCTAGCCATTGGAGATTCGTTTACCAAATATAAAGTGGGACTAAATATTTTTGTAGATGATTTATTAACTGATGTGTATTAAATGTGACAAAGGTGGAAGACAGATGTTTTTTTGACTGTACGACGCGAACGCTGACATGACAATTTTAAAGGACATGACAGCATTCCATAAATACCAGACTGCTAACATCCGCATCTATGAGCTGTTTGATGTCACAGGTGCAGTTTCGTCAGCTACGTCCAGGAGAGGAGAAACAACTTCACGGGGAGTGAATGGGAAAATCCAGAGACCCACAGTTGTAAATTTTGGCATACGCTGGCTAAATTAAGGCAAAATTATGGATCTGCCAGCACAAATCTCAGTGAAATCAAGGCGAACGCGCCAAGGGAGGGGTCTCTGTGTGGAATTGGAAAGTATCTTTTGGTGAATGAAAGTGTGAAAGAAAAAGTGTTTGTATGCATATGTGGTTTGAGTGAATGTTTAAGGGACGGGCCTCAGGAAAGAAACAGAAAATTGATTGAGGACACCAGCAAGCCCTTACAGTACTAGGGATGCAATGGGCGGACAGGCCTGATCAACCTGAATCCCTATTGCACTCCCAAGTATTGATTTTCAAAGTGTTATTGGAGAAAGATTGAAGTAATTAAATTCAAACATCAAGTGAATGGTTGATTGACGTTATTACACAAAATTTATGCAAAACTAAAAGTTTCAGGATGGAGGTAATTTGGCCCTTCTCACTGGCAATTGCTACTCCTCCAGCTCTCTCCACAGGTTTGAAGTGACATGTGACCTGTGTGACCAGAAGGCCGGAGAACGCTTCACATAGCACCTCACCACGCCCATCCCGGAGGTTCTCCTCAACAAGGAGGGAGATATAAAATATTCTAATTTAGGGTCCACGGAACAGATTAAAATATAGTTGTTGCTTTAGCCTGTTCATGTGCTCCACAGGAGTTATTATTATTCACATTGAATGCGCGACTAGATAACACACGCCCAGTCAAGGATAGGGCAAACTTTTCTTGGAGTGTTCAGACTTTTTCATATAATACAGCACCACAGCAGTGATATTTGAAGTTAATGTCGAATTAGTGGCACTGTTTTTATGAAAATTACTCACTTAACGCAAGGGTAGGTTCGTTGTAGAGGAGATATTTCAGACAAAAATGACCCTGAAGTGGTTACAAGCAGCTGTCTTATGTTGGATGTATGCAATGTTATTCTGATATTTTCCATTGTATCGTATTTCATTGTATTTAGGACTAAGACATTGTAAAACACTGTTTGGAAGAACTTATAGAATACCTCAAATTTAAGAACAAATGGGAAATAGATGTTGAAGCAACTTTAGCTGACCATATGTGAAAAGTGTTAGGAAAACAAAAGACAGGCACAAATTTAGAGTGATAAGGATCTTTCTGTCTCCCAGCAGGGCACTAAATTAGTGAAGCCAGGGTACTGGGTGCGTGTAAGAAGTTTGAAGATAAGACATTCGTAATTACCCAAGGGGGAAGGAAGTGTTAGTAACAGCTCTCACAGCTGTGAAGATAGCAGAAAGGTCAACATTGGTTTATTCGACACGTTGTAAAAAGGTCACGTTGGTTGAAATCTACTACAAAGGAGACACCAGACTAAGAGAGGTTTATGCAGAGTTACAAGCGCGACAAAATTTATTTAAGAGGAACTGTCCTCACTTGAGGCCGAGGCCAGATCTGCTGACCAGCATGATGTTCACCAGCTAAATGGGGACACCTCAGGTGAGATTGGCCGTGCCGTGCATCAGATATTTCTGGCCCGTTGGGGTCGATGTTGCTGTGTCTTTCAGGTGGGGAAGGGGGAGACAGGCCTGGTCTATGTGGCCAGGGCGAGACGTGAATGGAGTGAGACTTCCGGCAGTGACCCATCCAATAATGTCGACATTACACAGCTGTTCCAGTTGGTCATCCACAAGGGCGTGCCCCTCCCAGTGGCAGACATCAGGCGAAATAGTCCATCAATGAAAAAAATGCTAATCGGCCTAAGTAGAACACATTTTGTACATAATTTTGCACAACATCAGAAAAGGAAAATATGGGATTGGATTAAGGAGCGTGACTAAAATTGTTGTACTTGCAGGTTTAGAAGGCCAAGAGAGATAAGAAAAAAGGAGGCAGCTGCTCCTTCCACTTCTGCTGCTTCTGGGCAAGGTTCGGGTGACGCAGCGCCACAGCAGACTGGCTGCTGTCCATAGCAGGCCGGTCAACGAGGTTGGGACTGCGGTAACAGAGGTACGGGTGGTTATAGACAGGGATTGTGAGTGGGGTGTGCTCCTGCCGCGGGGTGTGGGGTCACTGGGTGATGAGCTGTCCACACCGAGCCACTTTCTGGAATGTGCCATCCTCCGGTGCCATATCTGTCACAAAGAGCTCCACCAGCGCAGGGGGCGCCACCGTTACCCACTCCCGACGCACTCTTGACACAAACCCGCTGGTACCCCATTCTATGACAGGGGGCCACGGAGCTTCAGCGTTCGAGGACTGGCAGGTCCTAGCATTCCGGGGACGGTGGATGGACAAGTTTTCGATGGTGCTGGATATTGGGGCGAGCTATGAGCTCCTTCTGCAACTCCCAGTGAGCCATGTGGACTCTCAAGGTTGCGTCACTGAGTCGCTGCCATTGACTGAACGAACACTGGAATTCGAGTGGCATTTCCGGATGGGACTGAACTTGACTGTGCATATCGGAGGGAGCATATGCCGTGCTCTCCTCCATTCCAGTGGCTGAACTGAAACATTTGAGGGCAGCTCTGAAACCTGGTTCTCTATACTCACGCGGTGGGTACGCCCTGTTCCTGCTCTGGTCTGAGTGGTTTAGCAACCGCCACCCATTCAATTCACCAATTGACACACTACATTGTACATATGATCCCACATGATTTGGTTTGTCAAAAGGTGTTCATCTAAATTTAGTCATGAGTACAGCTTCCATTAGAATTATTTATTTGTTATGTCTACCGGCATGGCCTCACATGCATGCCTTGTTCCTGAGCAGCGGAAATGGTATGAATTGTTTACTTTCGCCGAGCCACATATCATATTGATCGATGCGCATTTCCATACTAAAGAGCTAGGCTCCATAGTTGTCGAATACTCTGCGTCACTATCACGGTATCATATTTCAACACCCACTACAAATTCTTCGGTTTTGGGAACATCACCAAATTTCATGAGACGGGTCACTCGGGAGAGGTAGCTCTGTGTGCGTCTCTGCCGGAGGTGTTGTGGACACGGGGCGGGGCCCGACTGATTTTGGGCTCGGCTCCACAGCTCCCCCAGTTGTTTCACTGTCTATACACCCTTCCCCAGTTGACAGAGTCAGAGTTGGCACGGCCCGGAGGTGGAGTGAGGCATTCGGAAGACAATAGGAGGTGTAGACTGCAGCGGTCTTGGAGAAGTCGACGTCTTGGGGAGCACCTAGTCATCCCGTAAAAAAAAAAAAAATGGTTTAATTGGGTATCTGCGTTATTATAGTTCTGGGATCTTCTTTTATTATTATTGTTTTATTATTATCATCAATGGTTACTATTTCATTGGGTTGCTTTAAAGGTTTGTCAAGAAGAACGGTCAAAATTGGAATGGTAGCTCAGGCTTAATTTGTAATTCCTAAACACAGTTAGATATTGGAACTCAGTGAACTAAATTTTATTTAATTTGGGAATGATTTGCCCATGTTGCGAAGCCAGACAGTGTTGTGCCATATTAGCTGGATATCATTATTGCGAACCAACACTGCTTGTGGTGATTATCGGTAAAACTAAATTTATACGTTGGAGAATTGTTTCTGAATGCAATGCCTGTGTGGATGCCACGGTCTAGATTTTATTCAACGGTCTGGGAATTGAAATAGATAAAATATTTGGTGGGTCTACGTTAAGCACGTTATATTATTCAAGTGACTGATACAAGCTTCACAATCAAGTTGGGAGAGGTGATTGAAGGCAATTAATTATGGTATTGTTGCGATTATTTGGCATGCGTTTTTGGAAGGATTGTGTAACGATTGCTGGCATTGTTTTTAAATACTTACAGGATAGAAGGTCAATTATTTAATTGAGCAGGTTTATATTTACAAAATATGTTCTACATTAATTACACAAAAGCATTCATCAAATGAAAGTACGGTGCAATTCGACACGAGAGGTCGGAAGTGGTACCATTACTCACAACTTCGACCCGCACCGGAGTTCTTTCCCCGCTATGGTGAGCCTGATGGTTGACTGCCCGGACGGGCAGGTCAAGAGAGGGGGTGGTACTGACCAATTGAAACACATACAAATCAAACATAAAAATGGACACGGCTGTCCTGTTTCTTATTATTTCTGGATGATAGGCTTGCTTTTCTACGCTTTTAGTATGTTTGCTTCTAATGTGTGTGTTGGGGATGTTTCTATTGAGACGGGCCTCGACATTATCTACGAAGGGTCAGGGGTCATGAACGCCCCAAGGAAGGTGTTTACAGAAAAGGGATCTGGCGTTGGGGAGTCGCATCTGC
This sequence comes from Idiotropiscis lumnitzeri, assembly GCF_059441095.1. Classification (NCBI taxonomy): domain Eukaryota; kingdom Metazoa; phylum Chordata; class Actinopteri; order Syngnathiformes; family Syngnathidae; genus Idiotropiscis; species Idiotropiscis lumnitzeri. The sequence goes on along the minus strand of NW_028283561.1, from coordinate 678,135 downwards.
GATGGGGCCGTGCCTGGCACCCAGGGGAGGCTGTCGGAGGGTTCAGCCGGGGGCCAGCAGGATAGGAATGCATGTGCAAAATGGGAGAATTGGATATTAACAAAATTTACCGCACCTGTAAGCATAGTTATGGTTTGAAGCTTGGGAAAATGACAAAACTAGACAGACAAATCATACAGATGAGAAAGACAAAACTTACATTTCTTTAACAGTATGAGACTGTTTTTCAGACAGACGGAGTGGAGACAAAAAATTGTGATGTTACAGTACCACTGCAACCAGACGGTCATGTACGAGGAACGAGAGGACAGCTCGGATAGGTTGACAGACACACAGGTGATATTGTTTTGTAATATTTGTGCCCAACACCCCGAGGTTGGTGTATACGTGAAATTATTCGATCACCCAATTGATTTGGAAAGATTTTCTCCTAATTTTTTACTAATTGTCTATTGATTTTTAATTCTTACTAGTTTTCTATTGATTTTTAATTTTTACTAATTTTTTATTGATTTTTGAGTCTTTTACTAACTTTCTATTGAGCTTTACCTCACATTCTATTGATTTGTAAGTTGTTACTAATTTTTCATTGTTTCATGTTTAGCTCGTGTTTAACAATAAAATAAGGGGTTTGAGTGATGACCTCAGTTGTCTGAGGTCATGAGAGGGAATAAAGGAGTGGAAGAGTTTAAACCTGGCTAGTTTTATTCGATGTCCTGCATCTTGTGTCACTGTTATTCTGTGGAATGCTGAGTGTGTGGCTGGTGAAGCTGAACAAAGCAAGTGAAAGAATGTGAAGGTTTGGGAGGTTTTAGGTCGGTGCCTGGCAGAGACAGATACTTCGAGGGGGATGGGGTGGACAAGAAACTGGACCCTTCAGCCACAAGCAGGAGGAGCCACCACTTGAAGAAAGACCAAGAAAGCAAGCTAAAGTTAACTGCAGCATACACATAGCCAATAGAATCATGCCAGGATGCCTTTGTCTCTGTGTCATTTGCATATTGTGTCTATAAATTAATGCTGAACAGCGAAGACAAAGAGAGCTGTATTGAGAGGGACCCAAACCCAAAGTGTAGACTTGTGTGTTAGGAATAAATCCACTCGTGTGTGAAAATGCCGGCTTCCTGATACATTTCTATTGCAGAACGAGCGCGCATATTGTTGGATGAGTGAGAGTTGGGTAAGGTCGCGAATTGGAGTCAGATTACTAATTTGAGTTTACATTGGGTTAAAGTTAAATTCTAACATTGATATAAAGCTAAATTCCAACACCGTGTTGAGAGGAGCCAGATGAGGTGGCTCAGGCATATGATTAGGATGCCTCCTGGACACCTCCCTGGTGAGGTGTTCCGGGCATGTCCCACCGGCAAGTGTTCGTTGGGTACATACCACCTGGCATTAGTTGTTCTAGCAGTGCGAGGGCATGGGCACAAACAGTAGCTCCAACCTTTCAATGATCTCCGTATCCCCCTGATGTTGTTCATCTGTAAATAAGATTAAATAGAAAGGTTGTTAGTGTGTCGTGATAATTCAAGTGTGTGCGCTTGTGTGTGGTCCTGCTAACTCGGGACAGTCCATTTCGGTGCCTGCACTGCTAGATTCTGCGGTCCCGTCTTCGTCTGCCCCTTGTTAGTCTATATTCCCACTTGTCTCGCTTGGGGACACAAAGAGGTTCAGAAAAGAGAGGACTGCAGAGTACTTGCATGTTTTCGCAGGTACTGTGGCCGCTACATTACATTTTTGTTGGAGCGCCCTTCTTTTTTTTTTGTGAGGTAAGTGTACATCAGACCTTTCCAGCAGATGGCACTCTCTGTTAAACATTGGGCTGAAAGCACGCTGACTTGCCATTTTTTAAACCCTTTATTTAAACCAGGGGTGGGCAAACCTTTTGATTGGCGGGCCACAATGGTTTCTAAAATTTGATAGAGGGGACCAGGAGCAGATGGATGGAGTGTTTTGGTAACCTCACCGCATCGGAGAAAAATAAATATATTTAATTTTAAATGAAAGTGAACAAAAGCATTTCAGCAAAATCTATCTCTTTGACACACTACAGTATTTAGAAAATAAAACATTAACAAGGTTTATTGATTTCATGTTTTTCAAGTTTGGCAGGCAGGATTAAAACCTTTAACATCTCAGCTTTAACTGTTGCATGTGAAAAATGAGCTCTGGTTGTCACTGTTAATCACTGTAATTGTGAATTTTAAGCTCGGGGCAGTTCCTCGTAGCCCTATACCTTTATTGATTTAATTTTTCTTTTACATTATAATTCTGCGTGCCTTTTGTAGATTCTCCCCTCATCTCTTCAACCAAAAGCAGAAGCTAATTTGTTATATACTGGGCCCTGCGTGTGATGCAAGATATCAGGCTAAGCCTTCTATTACTAGCCGGATAAAGTGTCTTTGACTGTCCAAAATGAACTGTGAGAGGATACAGCGGCAGTTTTAACAGCATGTGGCCCTCGGGCCGTAGTTTGCCCACACCTGATTTAAACCAACAGTGCCCTGTATGGGACTAAAAAATACAACAACTGGTTGATGTACAAATTTGAAGCTTCATTTTCCCATCATCACCCTGCACTCCTGATGAGCCTGATGCATGACAGGAGCGCCACTGGAGGTGGCACACCTGGAAACAAAAAAACCCAAAACAGAACAAAACAGAAACATGACATAATAGCAGTGAGCCATGCATCACTCGCCTAGTTTAGTCCAATTGTCACCAATATGACGTAAAGAACTGATACTGGCGGGACCACAGGTCTGGCGTTTCATTCGGGAAGGTGAGGAACAAGGTCATGTCAAGTCAAATCAAATATATAATATATATTATTTAAATTACATTGAAAATTAGGTCTTTATATTTTCTGTACTTTTTTTTGTTCAAAATATACTTTGAGTGACTTCATACTGGGTATTTTTCCAGTAATTGCTGTATTTATTTTTGGAATCTGAAGTCTAATTTAGAGCAGTCATTATCTGGATTTGGTAACTTTAAATATTTGGATCTGGATCTGAATGAACCATTTCAACTTTATTTTGAACAACTGGGATAATAAAGAGTTTGTGATCTGGAATAGCAAAAACAATGATTTCAAAATCCAGATAATTTTGATACAGGTGACACATAACATTTGGGCCTGTCTTACAGCTGTTGAGCAGCCATCACTGCTCTTAAAATGCAGTAACAAACCCTGCTGTCATTGCAATTCAAAATCATGAAATTTATTCAAACTTAAACTCAGACATCGCCAAATTGCGTGTCAATCATTGATGAGTTTTTCAGTGGGACGCTATAATGATGCGATATGAATGTTTTATTGAATGAATGTTTTATTAGAACCATTTAGATCGGTGAAAATACGAAAGTTTTTTATTTTTTTATTTTACCTGAATCTCACAAGGCGCAAAATTTCCTTCATTGTTAATACATTTTCAAAATAATTTATTGAAAAAAATGTATAAAGCCTACACAACAATTTGACTCACTGCAGACCCTTCCAGCCACAAGGTCATTGTCTCTTAGTGATAGACACACTGCCCCCCACCCTGTAACCATCACACAAAAGCGTGTTTGTGCACATAAACACACGCGCACACACCCCTACACACGCACACACACGCACACACTACCAACCTCAACCAAAATGATGAACGAGTGCACCTTGGGAAAAGGGCCCTTTCCAATAAACAAGCTTATCTCACCTCTCTCCTGCCGCTGCATGTGAAAAATGAGCTCTGGGTGTCACTGTTAATCACTGTAATTGTTAATGTTAAGAGGGGGGCAGTTGCTCGTAGCCCTATACCTTTATTGATTTCATTTTTCTTTTACATTAAAATTCTGTGTGCCTTTTGTAGATTCTCCCCTCATCTCTTCAACCAAAAGCAGTAGCTAATTAGTTATATACTGGGCCCCGTGTGTGATGCAAGATATCAGGTTAAAGCCTTCTATTACTAGCCAGATAAAGTGGCTTTGGCTGTCCAAAATGAACTGTGAGAGGATATGGCTGATAGTATTGCTGCGATTATTTTGATTAGATGTGCTTATACATCATATAACACAACATTGCAGGATTGTGTAGCACCACAGCGATGCTTCTCATAAATGATTATAGATGATGATGTATTCTCATATACACATCAATCCAGATCAAGTTTATCTTGTTCAAGAGAGCTTGGGCTTAAAGTATACCAGCTGGTATTGGATGAAAGGCAGACTGTCGTAACTTCGACTCACGATAAAGATAACAACTTTATCTTGGAAAAAGTGGCAGACTTGGGCTTTCCATTGCACCCACTGAATGATACACATACACAGCGCTGTATCAACATTCAGTCCCACGTTTTGTTTTATTCGTACAAATTTACACTGATATATTCACATTACAACACAAACGACACCCTCAACTGGTTCCCAGTCCATCACAGGGTACATAGGGAGACCAAATTGTATTCTGTATACGGTGACTGTAAACAGTCACATTTTGGAAACTGAACCCACAATGCCTGCATCGCAGCCAGGCAAGAGTGCGAAGTACGCGAAACAAAATACAAGCCGTAATAGAAGGCAGCTCTGTGCCCGAATTTTAAGACATTGCAGGAGATCCCGAGCACACGTCTCACTGCATGAGTTGCAAAACAGCAAGTCTTCACATTGAATAATTCTATATGTAAAAAAAAAAAAAAAAATTAAATGATGCCCTCTGTTCTACTTCTGTATTGCATGTGCTGTCGATTTACTCTTTGCTTGGATACTATGGCCTGTATATTCTGGTTCACTTCAAGACACTGAACAGGTTTCAATAATATCAATTAATACAAGTTAAATTTTAGTTCTATTTACAATAATGTGCCCAGACGTCATTGTGAAATACTTAATGTTCAATTTATAATTCCACACACTTGAAAGAATCATCCAGTAATTTTGATGAATAAAATGTTTGTACACCCTACTCCTCCATCATTATCTAAGTTCCATTAAATTCAAAATACATATATGCGTACCCCAAAAATGCATATGCATACTGTGCCGCGCATAAATCCACTCAAACATTATACACAATATGCATTATATACACATGCACACATACTGTACACATGTAACCAATATTACAGATTGTATTTTTGATCATTCCTTCATTACTTCCACCACAATTATGAGTGCATATGTGCGACATGACTAAAGAATGGACAGCAAGAGCATTCCATCAGTTGTTTTTTAACTTACCGTAATGAAAATAAATGGAGGTTGTCAAAGTAGAATTTTTTTTTTGTCTTACAACTGACAACCAAGCCTTTCGACGTTGCTGTAAGAGCTCTCAAATGAAGCTTCCCTCGATCTTCAGTCAAACATAAAACGTGTTTAGTCTGTTACCACTTTGCCTACATTTACCTCTGGGATGCGTTGCTGTACCCCCTAACGCAACAACGGGTTACCATATTTCCGCTGGCAAAATATACAATAGAATTTTATTCTTATAGCGCATTTCAGCGCTTTCCATGTGGTGACAATAAGTCAGACTTTTAGGTCTTGTGTTTTGCGTTGTACAACAATAGCCCCACCGCCTCTGCCAATGATGGCGCACCAGAGAAATCCAATCTATCGGGGCTAGGTGGACGAGGATCCATTTGGTAAAATCCTGTTGCGAGAATCCAGTGGAAGAAGTGATTTTAATTAAAGATAAGTGGTTCCGAAGGTTATACTGCACATGTTAATCTGAATCCAATAAAATGGTTGTAGCAGCTTGGAGGGGTTTTTAAAGCACAAGCTCCATCGAAGAACTGCATTTCATTTAGCTGGGAATCGATGCAGATTGACACCACTTAACATGCAAATAATGTTCCTGGTGATTGCCCATGAACAGCTCAACTCTCTTTTCACTGACTACCCCTTCATCAGACTTTTTACACATATATATTTATATATGTATGTATATATCTATATATATATATGTATGTATATATATGTATGTATATATATATATATATGTATGTATATGTATATATATATGTATGTATATATATATATGTGTATATATATGTATGTATTTATATATATGTATATATATATATGTGTGTGTATATATATGTGTGTATATATATATGTGTGTATATATATATGTGTGTATATATGTATATATATATATATATATGTGTATATATGTATATATATATATGTGTATATATATATATATATATATATATATGTGTGTATATATATATATATATATATATGTGTGTATAACTTATATATGTATAACTTCTCTTCAAATATCACCCACCTAAAGTTATTTTAAAAAAATAAATAAAATCACTAAACCCTCCACTGTTTACTGCTTTTACATATAATTAATTGCAAATATTCTGGATATTTGAACATTTACAGAAATGGGAAATTCAGACTTTATTGACACCCAATGAACAAGCACTGATAACAACAAAATGTGAATAGTCAATATAACCCCTTGTGTGTGCTTGAGGCACATTATTGGAGAGTCTGTGTGGATCAATAAAGTGTATTTGTGGGTCAGCCTGTAGCTATCCTTCCAATTACACATTTCAAACAGTGTGGCCAAGCGCGTCTCTTTATAAATGCCCTATTTGATAAGCTAAGAAACACATCAGTGTGGACGTGCACACAAAAATAGAGCTTTACAAGCTAAGCATTCTTGAATTGATTTGTTAAACACTGCTGTTTGCCTGGGCGCTCACTACAACTTTGTAATTACTGTGAAAGCTGACCTTGTATATGTGTTGTGATTATGTGAGTGTCTAGGGGGTGTGCCCAATGACACCACTACACAATTGTGTTGTGAACACTTTACAGATGGAAGATGGGTAAAATTATTGTATTGATTGAAATCTGAAATCACTACTTATAGCCTGTGGCAAAACAACTCTTTTTGCCTCCACTTTTATTTTGAACATTAAAAAGAGACCAATGCCAATTCTGGAATTTTTAGCTGAAAAATATCTTCGTTTGCCGATTAATTTAAAATGTATCTAATGAATCAAATCATATCGTTAATTTTTTGTTCCTTAAAGGAAATACAGTGACCGACTGGTAAGCACATCCAACTCACAACACTGGGGTTTGAATGCGTGCTCCAGCCTTCCTATGTGGAGTTTGCATGTTCTCACGTGCCAACGTGGGATTTCTCCGGGTACTCTGGTTTCCTCCCATATTCCAAAGGCATGCTTGGTAGCTAAATTGAACACTCCGAATTGACCGTAGGTGTAGACCAGCGGTATGGGCCGGCATAAGGGGTCCGTGCCCGCCCTGAGAGCTCAATGACTGCCAGTCGTGCTCCTGATGAGAGGGAGCTTTTCGGAGAGGCAAAGCCGATAGGGAGGGAGGTGTGATGGCATTCCACAGATATGGCGAGCGGCTCCGATGCTAATTTAATATGGACATTATGATTAAAAAAAAAAAAAAAAAGGACAACAAGACGGCATGATTGAGAGTAGTACTCTGAAAGGATGGTTATCTACAGCAGCTAGGGAGCACACAGAGCAGAACCGGTAAGTAGCTACCTGGGTAACTCTGCATCATGTTGCTTGTTGTGCTCTTTAGGTGCAGTAGTTTTTTCTCCAAGCATGAATGTTTTACTTCAATGCTCAAATTGACATCAGTGCTGGTATTTATCAGAGGATATGTTTATGCCGAAGCATAACTTTTGAGTATAATATATGCAATAGGTGAGTCAAGTCAAACTCTCCCACTGTAGTGTTAACTACACAATAGACCCCCCCCCTCTTTTGTGACTTCAACATATATTGGACTTTGCAAAGTCAGTCACAGAGGCAGGTGGTTTCTGGCTTCTTTGAGATTGACGCAACTCCTTCATTGGTGAATTGCTAGGCGTTCTGCTCTCTTCCTCTTTCTGCACAATTGGTACAACCTTCATCTCCACTTGGGAGATACTCTCATCTTGTCTCTCTGTGCGGAACATTTATGGTGGTAAAACAAAATCCTCCTCACACGTTGAGACTTGAAACAGATCTGACTCATATCTGGTTCTGTTGATCTACAAGCCGCTTAATTACCTTCCCATTCCCCAGCTGCTCTGTATAACATACAGGTCCCGTGGTCTCCATTTTGGTCCAGCCCCCTTTCTTTTTGTATAGACAGCATCTCCAGCAACAAAGCTACGTTCCTTGGCGCGTCTGTAATGATACAATTTTGACTTTGCTTTGCTGCCACTCATTTCAAATCAGGGCATATGAGATCAAATGTTCACCTCAACTTTCTTCCTATCATCATATCAGCTGGTAAAAGTATAATTGTTGACTGTGGAGTGATGGGGAAACTAAACAAAGCTCTGTTCGGTTTTGTATCCAGTGTCCCTGATACTTCTGTTAATGAGTTCTTTGAAAGTTTGTATGGTTCTCCGCCAAATTATTCAATTAGGGCTGGAACGGCGCTTATTATTCACTCACAAAACACTGGGCAACTGGGCATTATCGGAAACCACCACCCCCACAACACTCATTCACCAAGCCTTCATTACATATAATCTCAATTACTGTAATACACATTACTTTGGAGTAAGCAAGTCCTCCCTCAAGTGGCTCCTACTGGTGCAAAATGCTGCTGCTGGTCTTTTACCTGGAGCTTGGAAGGCGGGGTGCTGGATCCTATCCCAGCTATCTTCGGACAGTAGGCTGGGGACACTCTGAACTGGTTGCCAGCCGATCACATGGCACACAAAGTCAAACAACCATCCGCGGTCACACTCACACCTAAGGACAATTTAGTGTGTTCAATCAACCTGCCATGCATGTCATTGGAATGTGGTCGGAAACCGGAGTACCCGGAGAAAACCCCCACAGGCACAGGGAGAACATGCAAACTCCACATAGGAAGGCCGGAGCCGGAATCAAACCCATGACCTCTGCACGGTGGGGCCATCATGCTAAACAGTCGTCCACTATGCTGCCTGCTGTTGTGAAATGTGCTATATAAATAATGTTGTATTGTACTGTATTGATTTGCATTGTATCTTGGAAACTCAACTTATATTGTTTCTGTCTATAGGGTATAAAGTCATTAGCTAGATTGTTTGAGCCAACCTCTCAAAATGTACTCGTGTAATTTGGAGAGTATGGGGTCTTTTGTTGTCCTATTTCTGCATTTGGAGTGATGTCATCAGTGGAACCTGTTCTTGATCTAACATTAACACCACTGCCTCAGATGATGGGCCATTGGGTGTCTCTGGCAATGGAAGTCAACTGAGTGCATCTACATTACCATTGTCTTTAACTACTCATTGGCTCTCAGCAGAAAAGCCCAGCCCATGGTCTTTTCTGAAGTCAGCAACATTTTCAATTCTTGCAGGACCCCTTCCATTTTATGCTGAAAAATGGCTGGACTGGAGCACTTTGTGTATGTAAAGAGTCCTTTGTGAGTGTTAACAGTTACAGAGTTTCTTGATTCTTCATCCAGCACATTATGTTGAAATGCATGGCATGCATGGGGTACTGTTCAATGGCTGAGCATTCGTTTACGGTTAGCACAAATTCTTGCTAGGAAGTCTGGTTTGAGAACTGGAACATTCTGAAATTTACTGGCTCAATAATTTTCTCCTGAAAAAAAAACTCGACTTCCTTTTCTACTTTTCGTTTGATTGCAAAAGGAACTGATCTTGGTTTCTAAAAGCAAGGTGCGGCATCATTTGCGACATGAATTTTAGCTGTGAAGCCTTCAGCATCCTTAGCTCAATAAACACGTGCGTTGCATTATCTCAGACCGGGTGTTTTAGGTTATTAAATTGTAAATATACCATAAAGTTCTCAAACAAGCCTAACTGTAACGTCAATTTTACATTTTAGCAATGGCATGAAGTCAAGAAGAGAGCCACCATTTCATCAACCGATGCGCCGAATGTGGAAAACACGTTCCAGGTAACAGAAATTATTCATCAGAATCTGAATCACTTTTATTGGGCGACAATGTAAAACACAGAAGGAATAAGTCTCAGACAGAATGTGCTACACTAGTGTTACCATAACAAGCAACTACAATAAACAAAATCATGACATATAAGCAATAGCAATCTTCCCGTAATGTAAGAGTACCATTGTGCAGTAGTACCACCCAATGAGAACTGAGCAACAATTTAGACAGAGAAATAAAATCAGAAACAAAGTGATTAGTGGTGCGGTACTTAGAATACGATGATGGTTGTGCAGATGATGCAGATAATTGTTGCACCATAATATAAGTGAACGATAGCAATAAATGCAACTTTGTAAGTGCAATTATGCAAAAAGTCCTTGAGTGCTTTAAAAAGTCTAGTGCTGTGGAATATGAGCTCCACCAGTTATTCCAGTATCTACAAATCTGAAAGTACAATAATCCATGCTACAGCAACAATGTCCCACGGGGCTGTGCAATGTTGCAAACATTTGCATTGCTACTATAGAGTTTTAGTCAACTCCTTAGGGAGTTCTTGAACGTCAGCAGGTTTTGGTGTGCATGGTTCAATAACGCCTACAAGAGCACCAAACAAGACTGTCAACAGGGTGTTCATTTATAGGTGAACTGTGGGTTGCCACACCCATAGCTTTTTGCAAAGAATCACAAATTTTGTATTTTGACATTATAAAGGCCTAAATACTCTTCCAAGCAGATATGAGGAGGATATTAACCTTTTAGGAGAAAAATATTTAAAAAATAAGTATTTTCTTCCTTTAGCAAGTATGTGGCGCTACCACTATGATGAAAAAAATGTCATGACCCGTGTCGGTCATGTCAATGTTTTTGTTATTGTTTTCTTCCCTCCTTCCTGCCATGTGTTTCTGTTATTGTTTTGTCAGCTGTGTTAGCGTTTCCCCTCAGCACTCGTCATCACCAGCCACGCACCTGTTCCCCGTTAGACTCGCACACCTGACTCCCATCTGCGCCCCTAATCACTGGACTATTTGAACACCTCATCCCGACAGCTCAGCGTCGGAACATTGCTCCATTTGGACTGTCACGACCGCTCCCTGATCTCGTTCACGCTCATGTTCTCGCTTCGCTCCCGCTCTTGCTCCCGCTCTTGTCCCTAGTTTTTGTCACTGTCTTCGTTCCTCGGTTTTTGTTCTGTTTAGTCACGTTTAGTTCGACTTTGTTATTTTGCACCCTGCCACGTTTGTTTGTCCTAGTACCTCGTTTGCCTTTTGGTTTTGTTTTTGTAAATAAATTCCCTTTAAGTTACCCTTATCCCTGCTTCCTCGCATTTTGGGTCCACCCCCCTCCTCGCCGACCGGCGACCCTGACAGAATGTTCCGACCTCGAAAGAAGGACCCAGCGAGGGGCTCGCGGCGGCGTCATGGACACCGCCGCACGGACCACCCCCAACAACCCGCCGATCAGCTCAGCGTCACATCTGCCACGCTCCCTGTTTCTCCAGATTACGTCATCGACGGTTCCCCGGTCAATCCACCCCCTCTGATCATCGACCCAGATTACGAGGACGAGTTCGTAAAGACCGCCTCCCTTTTGGACTCCCGCCGCGCTGAGCTGGGAGCACGACTGGCCCAGATAGCGGAGCAGGTGGCCTCGATAGCGGAGAAGGGCGCCGCCGAGGCACCACCCCGGGAGGCTATCATGGAGCTGACAGCTCAGATGGCGGAGCTGGAGGTCAAGATGGTGGAGAGCATGAGGCTGGCACAGCTGGCCGACCGAAAGATGGCTGAAAGGGGTCACGCCTCCACGTCGTCTGCCGCAACCCACGTCGTCTCCACGTCGTCTGCCGCAACCCACGTCGTCTCCACGCCAGCTGCAGCAACCCACGTCGTCTCCACGCCAGCTGCAGCAACCCACGTCGCCTCCACGTCAGCTGCACCGACCGTACAGCCGCCGGTGCCTGCCCCTCAACAGCCTGCCGACCAACCCCTTCGTGTGAGTTCTATATGTTCCGCCAAGCCAGTTCCCCATTCTTCTTCGTCTCGTGTTAACATCTTTAATTACGACACCATTTTGTCCCCCCATGTTTTTGTTAATTCAGAATTAGATGATGACCCCTATTTTCATTTGTCTGATTCCGAGTTTGACCCAGATTTTGATTTTTCTCAAGAGTTTTCTTCTCCCAGTCAGTTTTTGTCACGGTTTTCTTTTGAGTCCACCCCTGAATCCCACCCATCAGACCTTTACTTGGGCACCCGGTTGGCCATCTATCCCGGACCTCCACGGGGTGGTCAACGACGGCGCCCAAGTAAAGGGTCTGCCACCTCTCGTAATAACACCCACTTTTTACACCCTGAGTCATGTTTTTCAGATTCACTTAGTTCACCTCGTCCGTCTGTTTCTGTACCTCGTCCACAGTCGGTTTCTGCACCACCTTCCGTTCGACCCACGTTTTGTAGCGCACGTTCACCAGCCCCTGTAGTCCCGGTACCTCGTTCACCATCGGTTTCAGCACCTGCTCACGTTCCCCTGGCACCCCCTAGCTCGCGTTCACCAGCCCCTGTATCCGTGGTCCCTCGTGTTCCCCATTCCCCTGATTCCCTATGGCGGCAGGCTGATAGGGATCAGGGCCCCCGGTTCGGCTGTGCCCGGACCGACTGCTGCATCCGGCCCTCTGTCGCCCCCTCGCCAGCTGCTGAGCCCTTTTCCGGCTCCTCCCCAGCTGCTGAGCCCCGTTCCGGCTCCCCGCCAGCTGCTGAGCCCCGTCCCGGCTCCCCGCCAGCTGTTGAGCCCTGTTCCGGCTCCTCCCCAGCTGCCGAGCCCCGTCCCGGCTCCTCGACAGCTGATGAGCCCCGTTCCGGCTCCCCACCAGCTGCTGAGCCCCGTTCCGGCTCCCCACCAGCTGCTGAGCCCCGTTCCGGCTCCCCACCAGCTGCTGAGTCCTGTCCCGGCTCCCCGCCAGCTGTTGAGTCCCGTCCCGACTCCCCGCCAGCTGCTGAGTCCCGTCCCGGCTCCCCGCCAGCTGCTGAGCCCCGTCCCGGCTCCCCGCCAGCTGCTGAGCCCCGTCCCGGCTCCCCGCCAGCTGCTGAGCCCTGTTCCGGCTCCTCCCCAGCTGTTGAGTCCCGTCCCGGCTCCCCGCCAGCGGATGAGTCCCGTTCCGGCTCCTCGCCAGCTGATAAGCCCCGTCCCGGTTCCCCCCGAGCTGCTGGGGCCCGTTCTGGCCTCCCGAGAGCTGCTGACCCCCATTCCGGCGCCTCGCCAGCGCTTCAAGTCCCTGTTCCGGCGGAGCACGTCCTGCGTCCGCCACAAGTCCCTGTTCCGGCGGAGCACGCCCTGCGTCCGCCACCAGTCCCTGTTCCGGCGGAGCACGTCCTGCGTCCGCCACAAATCCCTGTTCTGGCGGAGCACGTCCTGCGTCCGCCACAAGTCCCTGTTCCGGCGGAGCACGCCCTGCGTCCGCCACAAGTCCCTGTTCCGGCGGAGCACGCCCTGCGGCCGCCACAAGTCCCTGTTCCGGCGGAGCACGCCCTGCGTCCGCCACAAGTCCCTGTTCCGGCGGAGCACGCCCTGCGTCCGCCACAAGTCCCTGTTCCGGCGGAGCACGCCCTGCGTCCGCCACAAGTCCCTGTTCCGGCGGAGCACGCCCTGCGTCCGCCACAAGTCCCTGTCCCGGCGGCGCCCGAGGACACGCCATCGCTTCCCGTCGCTGCCTCGGCGGTGCTCGACGATCCGCCGTCGCCACAAGCTCCTGCACCGGTGGTGGAGGACGACACGCCGCCGCCTCTCGTCTCTGCCCCGGCGGTGCCAGATGAACCACCGCCACTTCTCGCCTCCGGGTCGGCGACGTCCGACGACCCACTACCGCTCCAGATTCCTGCCTCGGCGGTGGACGATGACCAGCCGCCGCCTGCCGCCCTTGCCTCGGCGGCATCCGACGAACCGCCACCACTCCACGTTCCTGTCTCGGCGGGGCTTGACAACCAGCCGCCGCTCCACTTTCCTGTCTCAGCAGGGTTCGAGGACCAGCCGCCATGCCACGTTCCTGTCTCGGCGGGGTTCGAGGACCAGCCGCCGCTGCACGTTCCTGTCTCGGCGGGGTTTGATGACCTGCCGCCGCTCCACGTTCCTGTCCCGGCGGGGTTCGAGGACCAGCCGCCGCATCACGTTCCTGTCTCGGCGGGGCTCGACGACCGGCCGCCGCTCCCCGTTCCTGTCTCGCCGTGGTTCGACGACCAGCCGCCGCTCCACGTTCCTGTCTCGGCGGGGTTCGACGACCGGCCGCCGCTCCACGTTCCTGTCTCGGCGGGGTTCGACGACCGGCCGCCGCTCCACGTTCCTGTCTCGGCGGGGTTCGACGACCAGCCGCCGCTCCACGTTCCTGTCTCGGCGGGGTTCGACGACCAGCCGCCGCTCCACGTTCTTGTCTCGGCGGGGTTCGCCGACCAGCTGCCGCCCCAAGGGCCTGCCTCGACGGCGGTCGACGACCCTCCGCCGCGTCTCGTCCCTGCTCCGGCGGCGACCGGCGTTCCACCGTGCCTCGTCTCCGTCTCGGCGGCGTCCGACGTCCCGCCATCGCTCCAAGTTCCTGCCTCTGCTGCGCCCGCCTCAACGCCGGTCCAAGCTCCGTCCTCTGTGGCACCCAGCGCCCCGCCGCCGACCCTCGTCTCAGCCCCATCAGCGGACTCCAGGTGGCGTTCGGGTCGTCCCGGACGTCCGCCTGAATGGCCCCATCGGGACGCACTGGTCTGGCCCCCTGGTCGGCCTCCTGAAAGGCCACAGCTGGACTCGCTGGTCTGGCCCCCCGGGCGGCCGCCTGAAAGACCACCACAGGACCCGCTGGTCTGGCCTCCCGGACGCCCGCCTGACCAGTCTTTTGATTGCGGGTCGTGGTCCCGCCTCCCGGCCCCCTTCCGCCCACCCCCGTTTTTGGACAATGTTTTTTTTCGTTTGTTTTGGGACGTCTGGGATCCGTCCCTTGAGGGGGGGTACTGTCATGACCCGTGTCGGTCATGTCAATGTTTTTGTTATTGTTTTCTTCCCTCCTTCCTGCCATGTGTTTGTTATTGTTTTGTCAGCTGTGTTAGCGTTTCCCCTCAGCACTCGTCATCACCAGCCACGCACCTGTTCCCCGTTAGACTCGCACACCTGACTCCCATCTGCGCCCCTAATCACTGGACTATTTGAACACCTCATCCCGACAGCTCAGCGTCGGAACATTGCTCCATTTGGACTGTCACGACCGCTCCCTGATCTCGTTCACGCTCATGTTCTCGCTTCGCTCCCGCTCTTGCTCCCGCTCTTGTCCCTAGTTTTTGTCACTGTCTTCGTTCCTCGGTTTTTGTTCTGTTTAGTCACGTTTAGTTCGACTTTGTTATTTTGCACCCTGCCACGTTTGTTTGTCCTAGTACCTCGTTTGCCTTTTGGTTTTGTTTTTGTAAATAAATTCCCTTTAAGTTACCCTTATCCCTGCTTCCTCGCATTTTGGGTCCACCCCCCTCCTCGCCGACCGGCGACCCTGACAAAAAATGTTCATAGATGTCTTCAGGCCTCTTCTATGATCAAATGTGAGAAATCTTCACGGCAATTTATGATGTAGTTAAAGTTAGAGCAGCTTTTGTTGTCAAAGCCATGTCAACGTTTGAAGTGAATTCAAAATGGCTGACTTCTTGTGCAATTTAGCTTATTTTTGTATTTTTATATCTTGAAGGACTCATCCGAGCGTACGTGATACTGTGAGAAAAGTGGCAGAAATCATTTTTATGTGTCATTACAGAAAATATACATTGTTCATCCGTAAATTGTCAATTGTAAGGAAGTGCATTAAAACAGTTTCAGCATGTGATAAAGTATTTTAAGAACAATAGTTAAAACCCTTTAATTCAATCATAGTTCATTGAAGTACAGTCTTAGTTATTCAACGTGCATATTGTGTTTCCCTCGTTAACATAGGACCGTGATGTATGTGAATTAAGATGTATAACTATAGTCGTAGAATTGTCACATATAATAATAGAAATGGTTTTGGTGTAATTTGGAATGAGAACAGTCAGTTTGCGATGATGCAAGAGAAGCTGCGCACCGAGAACGTTGTCTGATTATCACTATTGTGCCCTGACAGGGAGAAGGTGCTGCTGTTTAAAAAAAATTAATACGTTGCACGGCAGATGAGTTGGCCCATCATTCTTATCTGTGTAACATATTTTGGCGAGCCAGCCAGGAGGTGGTGCTAGTGAGTCGTCAACACCATGACCAACCACCATCCTACCCATGAGACGAACCTTCAAAACAAACAATAAAAATGGACGCAACACAGCATCTGCGTGATAAAGTGAGTGCAACCTTGTGGCAGTTGGAGAGAGAACCTCTTGTGGCACTCATCAAGCTGACAGAGAACGTGTTCGATGAGATTGAGAAATGTGAGGTAGAGGATTCAGCGGAACAGTTCTATCAAGATTTGGTCACGTACATCCAGGGCTTAAGTGAAGGAGAGTGTCCATCAGAAGAGAGACTCCCATCCATTGAACCTGTGCCAAAAATAGAGTTTGGGGAGACCCCTCCACGAGCCAATCCTGTCAAAATATTTGATTTTCCACCAAAAGCCCAACCAGAGCCAACCCGAACTCTGCATGAGGTAACATTAAGGAGGGAGTTTAGAATCTGTGGACAAATTTGGCAGCATGTGCAAAAGGAGAAGTTGTCCTACCTCAGTCTGTTACGTCAAATCAAAAGTGGGAGTGAAAAGGGGCACTCAGAGACGGAGATAGTCGAAGCAGTAATCAGAGCCATCACCCCAGGATTGCCCCTAAGAGACACGCTCGAGATAAAACGTGGACTGACACGTGGAAAACTGCTCACCGTATTAAAGGGACACTACAAAGTGGATAGTGCCACAAAGCTCTATCATCAGCTCCTTGACATCTCCCATGAACCTAAAGACACTGCTCTCAATTTTGTTTTCCGGGCCATCGAACTTAAAGAGAAACTGCTGTGGAAAATAGCAAATGAGGTGACTGTACAGCAGAGCCACAGTCCAGCGTAAATTTCGCCTCTCCCTGGAAACTGGACTGCACAGTGACTCCATTAAGTACCAGTTACTTCCCCTCCTGAGTGAATTGACCATAACAGATGAAAAATTGATCGGGGCAGTTTGAACGAAGCCTCCAAGCTAGAAAGTGAACGACTAGAGAAACGCAAGAGATCCACTGCTGCTAAGGTTCCCGAAGTCCAAGAGCTTTGCACGGAATTCCAGACAGTCCCGGCACCTGCTTCAAGCCACTCCAAACCCAGTGAACCCTCCACTACAGTGGTTGTGAAAACAGTTAAAGGTAAGGAGACAAAGTCAGAAATGCAGCAGATGATTGAAGAACTACGTGAAGAAATGAAACAAATGTTTGTGGTTGCTATGGAAACTAGTCCCAACACTATGGTAACAAAACAGAGAGCAAAAGGCTGTAAGGAATGCAGAGAAGACGGGAAAGGAGAGAGCTGTATGCACTGTTTCAGATGTGGACGAGAGGGCCACTACTCTCGTGGATGCCGGTCCCAGAGACCATCGACGGGAAACGAGGAAGAACTACTGAGACGGGACCATCAGGAGTCCAAAGCCGAGCGTCCCAACAGAAACAGCAAGACCCAGCATCAACCCCCAGCGAAAGTGCATCCATTTCCCTATCAGCTGTAACAGAAGTCCGCTATTTAACCCCTCAACGCAAATCTCGGTTAGTAAGCCTGGTGGGAAACCGATGCACTGTGAAATGCTTCATGGACAATCGGCCAGTGACAGTGTTGTGGGATTCAGGATCCCAGTCCAGCATAGTCAATGAAAATTGGCGACAAAAGCACCTGCCCCACACAGTTATCAGACCCGTCTCAGAAATGTTGGATGATGACACACGTACAGTCTTTGCTGCTAATGCCACTCCCATCCCGTATATTGGCTGGATCAAAGTCAGCTTTAGACTCAACAGCGATTCGCCCCCAACCAGTGAGATGCAAGTGCCAATATTGGTGTCCAATAATCCAGCCGTGGCCAACGACCCCATTATTGGTTACAACGTTATTGAAGCCGTTGACAACCAGGAAGACGTGCCTGTGTACAAACCTCTGGTCCGCAGGCAGCCAGCTGTGACACGCACAGTTCAGCGATGGTCCGGAGAAGCCGAGGAGGCCTTAAAGGACTGTTTCAACACAACTGTGTGGGAGGTATTCAGCGAAGCTCACGGTGAGGACATTAATGGTCTTACAGACACAATTACAGACTATATTAACTTCTGCATGGAGAACACCGTACCCACCAGGACTGTAAGATGTTTCTCCAACAACAAACCCTGGATCACACCGGATATTAAAGCTCTCCTGAAGGAGAAAAAGAGGGCTTTTGTGTCAGGCGACAAGGACGAGCTGAAGAGAGTACAGCGTCAGCTGAGATGGAGGATCCGAGAGGGGAAAAAGTCCTACAGGATGCGGATGGAGGAACAACTGCAGTGGAACAATGCCAGGGATGTCTGGAGGGGCCTGAAGACCATCTCAGGCCACGGACAACCAGGTAAGACCCAGAAGGGGGGGGGCTTCAGTGGGCAAATGAGTTTAACCTATTTTTCAATAGGTTTGATCAAATGCCTGACCCCGCTCAGGCTCCCCTGCTGCAGCTCCCACCAACCCCTCCTGCCACTAAGAACGAGAACCTCTCTCCCCCTCTCTCTCTCCACAGGCTCCAGTTCCCAGCCTCATCAGACAACCACCACTTCCTCCTGCTCAGCCTTGTTCCTCACAACATCTCAGGTGAAGAACTAGCTGAGGAAGATGAAGGCGAGGAAGGCAGCAGGCCCAGATGGGATTAGCTCCCAGCTCCTCAAATCCTGCGCAGACCAGCTGTGTGGAATCGTCCAGCACATGTTCAACCTGAGCCTAAAGCTGGGCAGTGTCCCCCAGCTGTATGTCTGACGTGCTCCTCAGCAGCACGGGAGCGCTGCAGGGAACTTTTCTGGCTCCCTTCCTGTTCACCCTCTACACCTCGGACTACAAATACAATTCCACAACCTGTCACCTGCAGAAGTTCTCTGATGACTCTGCGATTGTCGGCCTCATCACTGACGATGACGATCGGGAGTACAGAGGGGTTACACAGGGGTTCGCGGCCTGGTGTCAGCAAAACCGCCTCCAAATCAACGCTGGGAAATGCAAAGAGCTGGCGGTGGATTTCCGCAAGCGTCGGCACTCTCCACCTGCACCAGTGAATATCCAGGGAACAGACGTTGAGAGGGTCTCAACTTACAAGTACCTGGGTGTTCATCTGAACAACAAACTGGACTGGAGCGACAACACAGACGCTCTCTATAGGAAGGGTCAGAGCAGACTCTTCCTACTCAGGAGGCTGAGGTCCTTTGGCGTTCGGGGAACACTCCCCAGGAACTTCTATGACTCGGTGGTTTCATCAGTCATCTTCTATGGAGTGGTCTCCTGGGCAGGAAGCATCTCGGGCCGGGACAAAAAGAGACTGGACAAACTAGTGAGGAGGGCCAGCTCTGTCCTGGGCTGCTCCCGGGACTCTGTGGACTCAGTGGGGGGCAGGAGGATGACGGCAAAACTGTCATCAATGCTGGACAACCCAGCCCACCTACTCAATGACATTCTGAGAACACTCCACAGCTCCTTCAGTTAGATAGACTGTTACACCCTCGCTGTACCAAAGAGAGATTTCGCCACTCCTTCCTGCCGACTGCTGTCAGGCCTACAAACGGGGGGGCATTAGTGCAATATTGACCAATGATGTATTTTGTTTACCATTACAGTATTCTTACAACAGTACTTCTATCACTGCAGTATTTCTACCATTGCAGGACGTTCACTACAACAGTACTTTTATCATTGCAGTACTTTTATCATTGCAGTATTTCCTATCATTGCGGTACTTTTACTATTACAGTACTTTTATCATTGCAGTATTTTTCTATTGTTGCAGTACTTTTACTATTACAGTACTTTTACCATTGCAGTATATCTTATCATTGCAGTACTTTTTACCATTACAGTACTTTTATCATTGCAGTATTTTCTATCATGCAGTACTTTTCTGTCATTACAGTACTCTTACCATTACAGTACTTTTATCATTGCAATATTTTTATCATTGCAGTATTTTCAATCATTCAGTAGTTTTTATCATTACAGCATTTCCCCCTCTGTATAATGGAGAGGCATTAGGAGTGTTTCCTTACACTTAGATACGTTTATACTGTGTATATTTGCATGCTTTTTATGAATGTCTGCTGCTAATGTTATACATTAACGGCTACATTACGCCGCCGACTCTGTGAGATCTATATCTTTGCTGCTGTAACACCTCAAATTTCCCCATTGTGGGACTAATAAAGGACATCTTTATCTTTATCTTTAAAATAAGTTTATTTGCACATAGCACAAAACGACTGAACTGTTGAACCATGTACAAAAATGAAAGATATCAGTGTCATACATACTTTTTTTTGGGTGTGATATAAAATAAAACAGTTGCCTTGATGCAAGGGCACACAACGTATTTCACACCACATTCGTGTCTCACTCCGCTTGCCTTTGCGGTCTGGCTTTGCTGGTCCGTGGCAAATAGGCAAGCTTGTGCTTGTCCAAAGGCTGGGCAAGCCGAATTGGTGGATTGGATTTGTAAGCGGCCCGAGTATATTGTCCCTGACCCACAGCACCCTCAACATTTACCTCCCCCATGATGCGCGGCTTTGATGTCCGCAACAGTAGTTGGTCTCCATCGGAGTTTCTTTCGGTGAACACCACTGGGGTTAGTGTAAAAAGAATGGTCTGCGAAGCGATTGGTGGCATCCGCGATGTGTTGCAGAAGATCAACCGTGAGAAACAGCTGCAGGAAGTCAGCTGGCTCCTCAGACTCCAGATGGGCAGCGGCATTCAGTAGCCCAGGGGTTGCTGTAAAGGGGATTTTCCTTGGTTGCCATCCAGTGTGACGCCATCCGGAACCGCTGCTTCCTGATGCACAACCTGTAAATTACACAAATATAAACAATTGGAAATATATATTTTATTGCTGCATTTTATTGCTGAAGTGTGAAGTTTCATACATACATTCATACATATATATATATATATATATATATATATATATATATATATATACATACATACATATATGTATATATGTACATATATATGTATTTATATATATTTATCTCTCTCTCTCTCTATATATATATATATATATATATTTATTTTTTTAAATTTTTTTTTCTAATTTTACGTTTTTCGTGAAAAGCTGTGGGTGTGGCTTCGTACAGTTCGCCAATAACACAACAATTATTTTGAGGTTATAAATATGAACAAAATCTCATGAAACTTTGTACACACATCAGGCCTGGCAAAATCATAAATATTTTTGTAGTTTTTCGTGCAATTTTTAAAATATGGCTCGTGATCGCCCTCTCGAAATTTTCAAAGAAGAAGCCCCGGATGTATATTTTACCTAAAGCTGCACTCACCTTAAGGACGCCATAATTTCTCATAAATATTTCACATTTCCAACGTTCCGCAAGCCCAATGTTGCCCGGGCAGTGAGGGCCCTTTATAGTTGTATATAAAGTGCTATATAAATAAAATTTGATTTGATATAGTTGCTCGCAGCTCAAGTTTTTATTCGTATTTATTTTTTTACTTTTTTTGTTATTTGTTTTTGGAAACAAAATGGCTATGTAGAGTGGGAAAATAAAAAACAATCTTGGCTCATTTGACCAAGGCCTATGAAAGGTGGCAGGCACATGTAGCACCACAAGACGTACAAAAAAGTCCATTGCAGCCATGGTCTAAAGTGTACAGGAAGTGAGTTATGAATTTTTCAATGTTCAATTTTTCGCATTTTTGCACATTTTCAGGGATCGTTCTTTGTCACCCTTATCCTACAAACTTATTTTTCATCGCAGTGGTAGCACCATCTACTGATTACAGCAAATACAAGTTATTTTCTTTAATGTTAGCTTCACAACGACTTCATGTACGTGTTACACAGAAAAGAATGACGGGCCAACTCATCTGCTGTGAAACGTATTTAATTTTTTTAATCAGCAGCACCTTCTCCCTGTCAGGGCACAATAGTGATATTCAGACAACGTTCTCGGTGCACAGCTTCTCTTGCATCATCGCAAACTGACTGTTCTCATTCCAAATTACACCAAAACCATTTGTATTATAACTTGTGACAATTCTACGACTATGGTTATACATCTTAATTCACATACATCACGCTACTATGTTAACGAGGAAAACACAATATGCACCTTCAATAACTATAATGAACTATAATTAAATTAAAGGGTTTTAACTGTTGTTCTTAAAATACTTTATCACATGCTGAAACTGTTTTAATCGACTTCCCTACAATTGTCTTAAACATTGACAATTTATGGAGGAACAATGTATATTTTTGTAATGACACATAAAAATTAAAATAGTTCCAAAACATCAAATGTGGACAACCTGTCATGATACGCGTCGGGCATGACAGCCTTTTGTTATTGTTTTCGTCACCTCCCTGCCATGTGTCTTTTGTTATTGTTTTCGTCACCTCCCTGCCATGTGCTTTGTGTTATTGTTTTCATTCTCACCAGCCACGCACCTGTTCCCAGTTCACGATCACACACCTGCTCCCCATCTGCTCCCCTGATTACCGGACTATTTATACCTCCCATGCCCTCAACCCAGTGTCGGGTCATTATCCTGTTTGGCTCCCTGTTGCTGCACCACGGACTCTCACAACTCGCGTTTCGTTCCTGTTATTGCTCGTGTCATCATTCCCTGTCCGCCTGGTTCGTTCCCGTCTCGTTTTTGTTGCCTTTTGTTGTTGATTTGTCCACGCCCCGTTGTTTGTCCCTGCTGAGAGTGGCAATAAATTCCCTTAACCCTATCCACCTCCTGCCTCCTCGCCTTTTGGGTCCACCTCCTCATCGCCGCAAGGCGATATCTTGACAGAATGACCCGACCACGAAAAAAGGACCCAGCGAGGGGCTCGCGGCGGCGTCATGGACACCGCCGCACGGACCCCCCCCACCAACCCGCCGAACAGCTCAGCGCCACGTCTGCCTCGTTACCAGCTTACCCCGCTTACGAGGACGAGCTCGCAAGGGTCGCCTACCTGATGGACTCCCGCCGCACTGAGCTGAGTGAAAAACTGGCCCAGATAGCGGAGCGGGTGGCCTCAATAGCGGGGAAGGGCGCCGCCGAGGCACCACCCCGGGAGACTCTCCAGGAGCTGACCGCTCAGATCGCGGCGCTGGAGGATCAGACGGTGGAGAGCATGAGGCAGTATTATTCGCTGCAGGCACAGCTGGCTGACCTAAAGCAGGCTGAAAAGGTTCACGCCTCCATGCCAGCTGCAACCACCCACGTAGCCTCCCCGTCAGCTGCCCACACCATGCAGCCTCCAGTGCCGGTCCCTCATCAGACGCTGCCTCCAGAGCCCCACTCCGACTCCCCGCCAGCTGCTGAGCCCCGTCCCGGCTCCTCGACAGCTGATGAGCCCCGTTCCGGCTCCCCGCCAGCTGTTGAGTCCCGTCCCGACTCCCTGCCAGCTGCTGAGACCCGTCCCGGTTCCCCGCCAGCTGCTGAGCCCTGTCCCGGCTCTCCGCCAGCTGTTGAGTCCCGTCCCGACTCCCTGCCAGCTGCTGAGCCCTGCCACGGCTCCCCGCCAGCTGCTGAGTCCCTTCCCGGCTCCCCGCCAGCCGCAGCGTCCCTTCCCGGCTGCCCGCCAGCCGCAGCGTCCCTTCCCGGCTGCCCGCCAGCGGCTGAGTCCCTTGCCGGCTCCCCGCCAGCGGATGAGTCCTGTTCCGGCTCCTCCCCAGCTGTTGAGTCCCGTCCGGACTTCCTGCCAGCTGCTGAACCCCGTTCCGGCTCCCCGCCAGTTGATACGCCCCGTCCCGGCTCACCCCAAGCTGGGGGGGCCCGTTCTGGCCTCCTGAGAGCTGCTGACCCCCCCTCCGGCGCCTCGCCAGCGTCACAAGTCCCTGGTCCGGCGGAGCACGTCCTGCGTCCGCCACAAGTCCCTGTTCTGGCGGAGCACGTCCTGCGTCCGCCACCAGCCCCTGTTCCGGCGGAGCACGCCCTGCGTCCGCCACAAGTCCCTGTTCCGGCGGAGCACGCCCTGCGTCCGCCACCAGTCCCTGTTCCGGCGGAGCACGCCATGCGTCCGCCACAAGTCCCAGTTCTGGCGGAGCACGTTCGGCGTCCGCCACAAGTCCCTGGTCCGGCGGAGCACGCCCTGCGTCCGCCACCAGTCCCTGTTCCGGCGGAGCACGTCCTGCGTCCGCCACAAGTCCCTGTTCCGGCGGAGCACGTCCTGCGTCCGCCACAAGTCCCTATCCCGGCGGAGCACGCCCGGTGTCCGCCATCAGTCCCTGTTCCGGCGGAGCACGTCCTGCGTCCGCCACAAGTCCCTGTTCCGGCGGAGCACGCCCTGCGTCCGCCACCAGTCCCTGTTCCGGCGGAGCACGCCATGCGTCCGCCACAAGTCCCAGTTCTGGCGGAGCACGTAAGGCGTCCGCCACAAGTCCCTGGTCCGGCGGAGCACGCCCTGCGTCCGCCACCAGTCCCTGTTCCTGCGGAGCACGCCATGCGTCCGCCACAAGTCCCTGTTCTGGCGGAGCACGTTCTGTGTCCGCCACAAGTCCCTGTTCTGGCGGAGCACGTCCTGCGTCCGCCACCAGTCCCTGTTCCGGCGGAGCACTCCATGCGTCCGCCCCAAGTCCCTGTTCCGGCGGAGCACTCCATGCGTCCGCCCCAAGTCCCTGTTCCGGCGGAGCACGCCATGCCTCCGCCACAAGTCCCTGCTCTGGCGGAGCACGTCCTGCGTCCGCCACAAGTCCCTGTTCCGGCGGAGCACGCCATGCGTCCGCCACAAATCCCTTCTTCGGCGGTGCCAGACGGCCCGCCGCCAACCCAATTCCCTGTCCCGGCGGCGCTCGAGGACACGCCATTGCTTCCCGTCACTCCCTCGGCGGTGCTCGACGATCCGCCGTCGCCCCAAGCTCCTTTTTCGGCGGAACTCGACGATTCGCCGGCGCTCCAGTTTCCTGCCTGGGCGGTGGACGACGACCCGCCGTCGCTTCTCGTCTCTGTCACAGCGGCTCCCGACGAAGCGCCACCGCTCCACGTTCCTGTCTCAGCGGGGTTGGAGGACCAGCCGCCGTGCCACGTTCCGGTCTCGGCGGGGTTCGAGGACCAGCCGCCGCTCCGCGTTCCGGTCTCGGCGGGGTTCGAGGACCAGCCGCCGCTCCACGTTCCTGTCTCGGCGGGGTTGGAGGACCAGCCGCCGCTCCACGTTCCTGTCTCGGCGGGGTTGGAGGACCAGCCGCCGTGCCACGTTCCTGTCTCGGCGGGGTTGGAGGACCAGCCGCCGCCTGCCGCCCTTGCCTCGGCGGCATCCGACGAACCGCCACCACTCCACGTTCCTGTCCCGGCGGGGCTTGACAACCAGCCGCCGCTCCACTTTCCTGTCTCTGCAGGGTTCGAGGACCAGCCGCCATGCCACGTTCCTGTCTCGGCGGGGTTCGACGACCAGCCGCCGCTCCACGTTCCGGTCTCGGCGGGGTTCGAGGACCAGCCGCCGCTCCACGTTCCTGTCTCGGCGGGGTTCGAGGACCAGCCGCCGCTCCACGTTCCTGTCTCGGCGGGGTTCGAGGACCAGCCGCCGCTCCACGTTCCTGTCTCGGCGTGGTTCGACGACCAGCCGCCGCTCCGCGTTCCTGTCCCGGCGGGGTTCGACGACCTGCCGCCGCCGCCGCTCCACGTTCCTGTCTCGGCGGGGTTCGACGACCAGCCGCCGCCGCCGCTCCACGTTCCTGTCTCGGCGGGGTTCGACGACCAGCCGCCGCTCCATGTTCCGGTCTCGGCGGGGTTCGACGACCAGCCGCCGCACCAAGTGCCTGCCTCGACGGCGGTCGACGTCCCACCGCCACGTCTCGTCCCGGCTCCGGCGGGGTCCGGCGTTCCACCATGCCTCGTCTCCGTCTCGGCGGCGTCCGACGTCCCGCCATCGCTCCAAGTTCCTGCCTCGGCTGCGCCCGCCTCAACGCCGGTCCAAGCTCCGTCCTCTGCAGCACCCAGCGTCCCGCCGCCGCCCCTCGTCTCAGCCCCATCAGCGGACTCAAGGTGGAGTTCGGGTCGTCCCGGACGTCCGCCTGAATGGCCCCATCGGGACGTATTGGTCTGGCCACCCGCACGGCCCCCTGAAGGGCCACGAAAGGACTCGCTGGTCTGGCCCCCCGGGCATCCGCCAGACCGGCCTCGATCACGGGTCGTTGACCCACCTCCCGACCCCTTCCGCCCACCCTTGTTTTTGGGACATGGTTTTTTCGTTTTTGTTATTCTTGGGGACGGCTGGAATCCGTCCCTTGAGGGGGGGTACTGTCATGATACGCGTCGGGCATGACAGCCTTTTGTTATTGTTTTCGTCACCTCCCTGCCATGTGTCTTTTGTTATTGTTTTCGTCACCTCCCTGCCATGTGCTTTGTGTTATTGTTTTCATTCTCACCAGCCACGCACCTGTTCCCAGTTCACGATCACACACCTGCTCCCCATCTGCTCCCCTGATTACCGGACTATTTATACCTCCCATGCCCTCAACCCAGTGTCGGGTCATTATCCTGTTTGGCTCCCTGTTGCTGCACCACGGACTCTCACAACTCGCGTTTCGTTCCTGTTATTGCTCGTGTCATCATTCCCTGTCCGCCTGGTTCGTTCCCGTCTCGTTTTTGTTGCCTTTTGTTGTTGATTTGTCCACGCCCCGTTGTTTGTCCCTGCTGAGAGTGGCAATAAATTCCCTTAACCCTATCCACCTCCTGCCTCCTCGCCTTTTGGGTCCACCTCCTCATCGCCGCAAGGCGATATCTTGACACAACCATGGCATCCAGTACTGGCTAATAAATGAATTAGTGCTAATAGACGCCCCCACATGTACTTTTGAGCTTAGCTTAGCATCCTCAACAGCTATCTTAGCAAAATAATAATTTCTACCACTTTTCTCAAAGTGCCACACTCGCCTCCACAAAATTAAACGACTCCTGACATTTCTGCTAACTTAACATGTTCACAAACAGGTAAATTGATACACTACCACAGCCCACGGCCTCCAAAAGTTATGACATTGAATACTTTGACTCTTTGCTACCGTCAAGTCTCTTTGAACCAAAGTTGGCTGGCCTAACGTGTCATAACTCAATACAATTGGTCTCAGTCTCTGCCTTTGAGGTCGCTGTCTCGCTGTGTGACTCATACCTTCATTTCCAGCTAACGGTTCGATTTCAGGCTCACCACCTCCAAGGCCGTCTATGTCAGGTTCACTGTCTCGGATCCGCGAAGGCATGTCCTCTTCGCTCTGTAGTGGCAAATCCTCTTCGCTCTGTAGTGGCAAATCCTCTTCGATCTGTAGTGGCAAATCCTCTTCATGGTGCTGTAGACTTCTTTGGGGCTGGAAGGGCTCTGCCAGGTGGTTGAGTGGTGTCTGCCTCTGTCGTCTTTCCGGAACCGCTGGCCCAAGATACCATCGGCGGGTGTCGCTGAAGTCGTCCTCCGAAGTGTCGCTGTTCTCTGCCTGCGGTTGCTGCTTACATAGTGGTCTCGACTTTTTCCTTGTGCAAGTTGGGGGATCCTTTTGGAGCTGAGCAGTCTGTGTCAGTGAGATTTCAAGGGGTAAGAAGTCGCAGGGCAGTAGGAGATTTCTGTGCACCACCTTTTCAGGATTGATCCAATACACCGGACTGTCAACTGCTTTCCTTTCCTTTGTAGATATGGTCCTCCCAGTAGGACTGAATCTTCGCAGGACCACCTCTTGGCGTGAGATTTCTAAGGAGTACTCTATCTCCAGGTTGTAGTTCTCTCCCTTTGACTCGCTTGTCGTAACAAGCTTTTCCCCGAGCACCTTCCTTGGTAGCTGTGTTAGAAGCTACTGTATAGGCCTCCTGCATTCTTTCTTTCCAACATCGAACATCATCATCATAGTCCACATAAGCTTCATCTTTCCTTAAATCAAAGACTAGATCAATGGGCAGGTGTGGAAAACGTCCAAAGATGAGGTAATAAGGGGCGTAGCCGGTTAGCTCACTCTTCGTACAGTAAAAGATAAAGCCTATTTTTGACACCCAAGTTGCAAAACAAAATTTCACCTGCTTAAAGTTAAATGGGACTGGCCCTGGGATTGGAAATACCCAGGAGTCATGGTGTAATGAAAATGTGTCTTTGCCAGTAGGAATCCCTCTCGCTCGTGCTGATTGGCTGTGGTGTGGAGCGAAAGTACTGTACGATAGGCTTCCCACCAATGCCTCAGGTAAGTGCGCCCTGGTAACGCTGATCATGCCAGTTAGTGTGACAGCCTTAGATCTGGCCAAAATGGAATGGGAAGGCGGTGGACAACGGAGAAGAATCCCCTTCCTTACAAGGAAGAGAAGGGACATGCAAGAATGGTTGAATGCAGGAGATCCCACGTATATAGATGCAATTGGAGTTCCAAGAGGGATCCCTGACGAGTATAAATTGGTGGATCAAATTGCGGCAGGATGGGAGAGTCTTTTCCTGTTCGTTACAGTAAACAAAAATGTGGACCGGATTAATTATGTCCACTATAATGTCCAACGATTGGCGAACTTCACCACCTCGGCACTCCAGGCAGTGCATGAGCAATTGGCTGCCATGTCTCTTATGGCATTCCAAAATAGAATGGGCTTAGATATGGTGTTAGCTGAAAGAGGAGGAGTGTGTGGTATTTTTGGGGATCAGTGTTGTACACTGATTCCCAACAATACGTCTTCTGACGGTCGCCTTACCAAGGCATTGGAGGGTCTGCGCACGCTAAGTAACAAAATGAAGGAGCACTCAGGTGTGGACACCAGTTGGTATTCGGACTGGTTAAACGTCTTTGGTAAATATAAAAGCTTGATTGCATCAGTACTGATTTCTATCGCTGTGTTGGCCGCTATTATGGTGTTATGCGGATGTTGCTGTATTCCATGTATTAGATCATTAACTGTTAAGACTATTGAACGCACGTTGGGGCCACTCCCTCCGGGTGGCCAGTACATGATGATCCCTCAGAAGGACCCCCAGGAGGCGGAGACAGCTGTGGCCCTCCGGGAGTCTGGGATGTGAGTATGTGGAGATGGCCTCATGGACCTGAGGCCATGAGGAGGGAATGAAATTTTCTACTGATTTTCTACTAGAATGAAATTTTCTATTGATTTGTAATTTTTTACAAATTTTTAATTGTTTGATGATTTTTAGCTTATGGCAATTGATTTTTAGCTCGTGTTTAACAATAAAACAAGGTGTTCGAGTGATGACCTCCCTCGTCTGAGGTCATGAGAGGGAATAAAGGAATATTAGAGTTTGAGCTTAACGTAGTTCATTAGATGTTGCTGCATCCTGTGTATGAAAGTGTGAGACTGTAAAGTGCTGAGCGTGTGACTGGTGGAGAGGAACAGGGTATGTGGTGCAAGAATGTGCAAGAATGGAATGTTTTAGGACAGACGGTGATCACCGCAAGGAGGGGGCGAAGACGAGATAACTCAAGCCACAACCAGGAGGAGCCACCACGTGATTCAGCAGGGGAAGAAAGACCAATAAGAGCAAGCTAAAGTTAACTGCAGGTTACACATAGCCAATAGAATCATGCCAGGATGCCTTTGTTGCTGTGCCATTTGCATATTGTATAGTATGAATCATTACTGGGCAACTCGGATGTAGAGTACGTCTGCTGGTGGCAAGAGAGGCGTACAGAGTTGTATTGAGAGGAACCCGAGACCCAGGTGCACATGTAATCAATAATAATCTGTGTATTAGGAATAAATCCACTCATGCGTGAAAATGCCGGCTTCCTGATACCTTTCTATTGCAGAACGAGCGCGCATATTGTTGGATGAGTGAGAGTTGGGTAAGGTCACAAATTGGAGTCAGATTGCTAATTTGAGTTTGCGTTGATTTAAAATTAAGTTTAAAATTAAATTCCAACACCGCGGACCAGTATACCAGAAGACCAAGATGGTGGATCGGATGTCGCGCTCCAAACCGCCCTTGTTGCAACCGAACTCTCCTGGTTCAACATAGATGTGGCGGCCTTGAGTGAGACACGACTAGCTGATGAAGGCCAAATCTCAGAAATAGGGGCTGGATACACTTTTTTCTGGAAGGGGAAATCTGCAGAGGAACCTCGCATTCATGGAGTCGTATTTGCCATCCGCAACTCTCTGGTGAAGATGCATAATCTGCTCCCTGTGCATGTTAGTGACAGAATAACATCAGTCCGCATCCCTCTCCAACATGGACATGTCACCATCATCAGTGTCTATGCCCCCACTCTGGACTCGGACTTTGATGTGAAGGAATCTTTCTACGCATCTCTCCGGACCACCCTCTCTGCTGTGCCCCTGCATGACAAGCTGCTTCTCTTGGGAGATTTCAATGCAAGAGTGGGCAAAGACCATAAGCTCTGGCATGGCGTTATTGGGAGACAAGGTATCGGCAACTGCAATTCCAACGGTCTGCTATTCCTTGGTTTATGCGTGGAATTTCACCTGAGTATAACCAATACCATCTTCCGACTCCGCACCAGAGATAAGACCTCATGGATGCACCCACGCTCACGGCAGTGGCACCTGACCGACTATGTCATAACCCGTAAGAAAGATATAGGCATGGTCCTGATCACTAAGGCCCTCAGAGGGGCTGACGATTGTTGGAATGACCATCGCCCCATCTTCTCCTCTCTGCGTAGCCGCCTGAAGCCAAAACCCAGACTACATGCAAATCCTCCCCGAAAGAAGTTTCATGTCTCTGCGCTCAAAGATCCGGACACCTCGGCTCAATTCTCCTCTTCCCTGTCTCAACGTCTCCTGGTCACCAACCATAATCCCTCAGATCCAGAAGCATCCTGGTGTGCCATCAAGAATGCCGTATTTTCAACTGCTCATGAAACCATAGGCTTTGTGAAACGACGCCATCAGGACTGGTTCGATGAAAACAACGCTGAAATTTGTGACCTCATTGACCAGAAACGGAGAGCTCGGCTAGCATGGGAAAGCCAATCAACATCCAAAAGGAAGGAAATGGCTTTTCGTAAAATGAAGGCTTTAGCCCAACAGTCCATCAGGAAGCTGCAGAATAAATGGTGGACCGAGAAAGCCAAAGAGATCCAAGGCTATGCCGACCGCCACGATACAAGGAATTTTTTCCAAGCTGTCCGTACTATCTACGGACCAGTACACACCCCCTCTCATCCTCTAAGGTCTGCTGATGGGGTACTCCTAAAGGAGGAAGTTGCTATTCTTGCGCGGTGGAAAGAGCACTTTGAAGACCTACTGAACCGGCCCGCCCAAGCTTCTGAAGACTTCCTCCGCGATATTCCTCAGTATCCAATCAAATCATGCATGAGTGACCCACCCACTCTCGAGGAGGCACGGGAAGCGATCAAACAGATGAAGCCCAATAAAGCTTCTGGTCCTGATAGCATCCCAGCTGAGCTCATACAGCATGGTGGGGGGTGTCTTCTGAGACGAATCTATCTCTGTTCCTGTTGATGTGGGAATCTGGGTATATCCCCCAAGACCTACGGGAGGCAACCATCGTGACCATCTTCAAGAAAGGCGACCGCTCTACCTGTGGAAATTACCATGGCATCTCCCTGCTCTCCACCACTGGGAACATTTTCGCCAGGCTCCTCCACAAACGCCTTCTTGTCTTGAGTGAGTCTGTTCTCCCAGAGTCCCAGTACGGTTTTCGACCAGGCCGTGGAACCACTGAGATGACTTTCTGCGCTCGCCAGCTGCTCGAAAAAGCCAGGGAACAACAGCAACCCATGTCAATGATTTTCTTTGACCTGCATAAGGCCTTTGACTCCGTCCCTCGTACTACCCTTTGGAGACTGCTTGAGAGGTTTGGCTGCCCCCATAACTTTGTCCAACTAGTGCGGGGCCTACACGATGGAATGATGGGCTCTGTCAGACATGGTGCTTCTCTTTCATCATCATTCCCCATTGCCACTGGGGTCAAGCAGGGATGTGTGCTCGCGCCGACACTTTTCTCTCTCTACCTGACAGCTGTTCTGCTACGTGTCAACACGTCTAACCCTCACCTTGGAGTGCGTATTAGATACCGGATGGATGGTGGTCTTTTTAACTTGCGACGTCTGAAAGCACGGTCGAAGACATCGGAAGTGAGTGTCTCAGAACTCCAGTACGCTGACGACTGCTGTGTCCCAGCCTCCTCTCCCGCTGACCTACAGGAGTCTACTAACGCCTTTGTGGAAGCATATGAGTGTGCAGGCCTAGAAGTCAATGTTGGAAAAACAAAAGTCCTGGCACAACTCCCTCCTGCCCACCCTCTCCATCCTTTTGACATATCCATCCATGGCGATACAGTCGAAGAGGTCCCCACATTTTGCTATCTCGGTCAATAACACCAATGATCCAAGCGAAGATATAAACAACAGGATTCGCCTTGCCCATCAAGCCTTTGGTAAGCTCTATCACCGTGTGTTCTCACAACATGGTTTGTCAGCACAGACCAAGATTAATGTCTACAGAGCTGTTGTGATTCCAACCCTGACCTATGGGTCGGAGAGCTGGACTCTATCGGAAACACATCAGGACCTTGGAGAGATTTCACCAGCAAAAGCTGCGGACAATCCTGGGAATTGACTGGAAAGCATGCATCACCAACAACGACGTACTAACCCGTGCCGGCCTTCCAAGCGTAGAAGTGTTGGAATTTATCTTTAAATCAATGTTAGAATTTAATTTTAAACCAATGTAACCTCAAATTAGTAATCTGACTCCAATTCGCGACCTTACCCAACTCTCACTCATCCAACAATATGCGCGCTTGTTCTGCAATAGAAAGGTATCAGGAAGACGGCATTTTCACGCACGAGTGGATTTATTTTCAATACACAGATTTACTACATAATCGCCTGGGTCTCAGATCCCTCTCAATACAACTCTATCCCTCTCTTCCACCAACCGAACAGAACTAACCAGAACTTTTCCGAGTTGCCCAGTAGTCATTCATACGATACAATATGTAAATTATACAAAGACAAAGGCATCCTGGCATGATTCTATTGGCTATGTGTATCCTGCAGTTAACTTTAGCTTGTTCTCATTGGTCTTTCTTCCCCCGCCGAATCCCGTGGTGGCTCCTCCTGGTTGTGCTTGGTTCATCTCGGCTTCACCCCCTCCTTCTGGTGATCCTGCAACATTCCATCCTTGCACAACCCCCGCAACCCCCATTCTGTTGCTTATGCTCCCACACACACAGTTTCACCCCCACAGAAGCGATCATCTCAAAGAACCAGCTGCGCTTCTTTGGCCATTTATGTCACAGGAAAGACTCCTCCCTACCATGTTATTTTGTGCACTGGCTCATGGCTCTAGACTGGTAGGGGGCCCAAGGAGACGGCTGAAAGACCAGTTCAAACAGCTACTCCTAAAGAGCAAGATCCCCGTGGACAACTGGGAGGCTCTGGCCGCAGACCGCGCAGAATGGAGAGACACAATATCCAATTGTGTCATAAAGTTTGAAGAAGGCCGGGCACGAGCAGCTAAGGAAAAAAGACGACAAAAACACCAGCGACTCTTGTTACCCCGTCCACCTCCGACTATTCCGTGTCCAGACTGTCCTCGACTTTTCCACTCACACCTTGGACTCTATAGTCACCAACAGGCACACAGACGGAGATATCAAAAAGGAAAGTAAACAAACTGATGAGGAGGACTGATCCTCGTTCTACGAGGCTGCCATGATGATGAGGGGGCCAAGGTCAACAGTGTTGAAAGTAGAAGGGCCACTGGGACCAACACCATTCCTTCTGTCTTCTTTTTTTGAAAAAAAAAAAAAAAAAAAAAACACAAAAGGTTCTACCAGCCAAAAAGGATCTAAACCACTCTAGATCGCTACCACTAATGCCCACCTGATGCTGTAACTAACCAGAAGAATACAGAATCGATAGTTTTAATAAGAGTTTGCGGATTATAACGATTTGCCTGAATAAGAAAAAATGGTGCAACTTAAATTGAAGGCAAAATTGTGCCCTGAACAATATCTGCACGATGGCCGACTGGTTAGCACGATGGCCTCACAGTGCAGAGGTGGTGGGTTCGATTATGTCTCCGGCCTTCCTGTGTGGAGTTTGCATGTTCTCCCGTGCCAGCGTGGGTTTTCTCCGGGCATTCCGGTTTCCTCCCACATTCCAAAAAACATGTATGGCAGGTTGATAGGACACTCTAAATTGCCCCTAGGTATGAGTGTGAGTGCGGTTGTTGGTCTATGTTGCCCTGCGATTGGATGGCACCCAGTTCATGGTGTACCCCGCCTACAGCCCGAAGATCACTGGGGTAGGCTCCAGCGCCCCCTGCGGCCCGAGTGAGAACAAGCGGTACAGATGATGGATGTTAAGTGCATTTTAAAATAAATAAAAAAAACAGCTAGTGTATACACTATGCACACTTGCATGATATTATAAACAAAAATTTCCTATAAATACAAATATAAATACATATTACCATGTTTCACTTTTCTCAGGTATCAAGCATTTTTCATGCAAATTAGTGAAAAGAACAGTATTTAAGAATGCTAAAACAAACACTTGTATTTATTTGTATTTTTTATGTAACCTTTATTAATCAAAGACATTTTGCTTTGTTTCCCGAGTATGTATAACACTAGATTTTCTTGAGCTCGTACAGTATATTGTAATAAACAAGGTTATGTATGTTTTGTTGTTACCGGTTGCCGTGGGGTGGAGGATTTCTGATCACCATGCCGCGTTCTTTTACTTTGACTTCTGTAATTTATGAGTCCGTCAGTGCACAACTGATATGCGATCAGTGTGGCAATTAGCATCAGAGAGAGAGCGACAGAGAGAGAGAAAGAGAGAGAGTGAGAAGGCCTTCGCGTATGCTTTGTTATAAATAAATGCAAGTTTACTGTCATAACGCCTTCCATGAACCTTGGAAGACTTCACAATTTCTTGTTTTCAAGATCTCATTTAATATAGCAAGCAAGCAATAAAGCAATATAGTTGCTGTGGCGCCTCAATAAAGCCCCATCGATCGTAAAATACTACGATTTCACATAGATTATTACACTTGACATATTCATATCAAACATATTAAACAGACTAACCTACCACAAATATTGTATCGCTAACCTAACTGTCTGTGGTCTGCTGGGGATGGTCAGTTGACCACTATGTGTGGCCAATATGAGACTGTGCATGTGCGTGACACACAGCAGTATTGCCATTCAGTCACTGCGATGGCATTAAGATGATGTCATGTCATTATCCACACCGCCTATCCTGTACAGGGTTGCGGGAGGGTGCTGGAGCCTATCCCAGCTGACTACGGGCGAAAGGCGCACTACACCCTGAACTGGTCGCCAGCCAGTCACAGACATAGACACCGTCACTGAGTGGGAACTGAACCCACGCTGCCCGCACAGAACTCAGGCGAGAGTGTACTACTACACCATCAGTGACCCCCCCCCCCCCAAATCTGTCTATCAACCAAAATTGCATTACACAACCTGCACCTCACAAGAGACATCCTTTAAGGTAATCTCAAACTTTATGTCCAAATTGTGTGATGCACCAGATAGCAGCTGTGGCATCCACAACGGTAAGCAATGTATGTAACATATGAAAATCATGAACACATTAAACTTGACTTGTTTCAGCATGAAAATGGAGATGCATCCATTTCTACATCAAGTGTCATCTACTTTTGGTTACCAAATCATCCGGTGGATGTGTGGCATGGCAGCTGCGCGTGGCATGGCAGCTGCGCGTGCCAGAACGCCCAGTGAGCAGCATGGCGGCCCCAAACACAGAAAACGAGACTTGCCCCATCAACAAAATGAAATTGCTCCTGTTTTTATGCCGAGAGCACAGGGCACCAGTCTAACAAAATAGAGCCCTGTGAGTCAGACCTCAGTTATAAATAGGGATGGAAGAGCAGCAATTCCCCCAAACACAAAACATTAACATTTTACAGATTTTCTTTTGTCTATATTTGTCGCGGGTGTTACAGAGTTGTGTGCGATATATATATATATATATATATGACAAGAGAAGTATGGTAGTGAAATTACATTTTATTGATTGGAGAAGCAGTTCCGCTCGTCAATTATATAAACAGTATGTGGAATGCTAATGGTAGGCCAGTCTTTGTGCAGCCTTTTTTTCCCACACAAGTGCTTATTCCCACACACATTTTCCTTGGTCTTAAGTCAAGTCATGTATGAACAGTACGGTTGTATAAAGAAAAGGTACGTTACTGCAATAGATTCTTTTGGCATCTGTCATCCATGTGTGGACAAGCATCTGTGTGTGTGTGTGTTCGTGGTGTGGGTGGGTGCATGTTGTGTGTTCGTAAGTGCATGTGCATGTGCTGGTTGTTGTAGGAAGGCCAGAAACAAGGGTGAACCGATGGCTATTTTTTCTTTCTCAATGACCATGTTGAACATTGCTTTGAGGAATCATCAGACCAAAAAATGGATTTCATTTCTTGATTTAAAGAACAGCAGGCTTTGTGATAACAGAGACTTTTGAATTATTCTCTGGTGACTGAAGTAAAGTGTATTTTTACAGAAGTGAAATTGAGGTGGTGAATCAATACTGCCGCTGCGAAACCAGATTGAAATATAAAATTAACTAAAACAAGATACCTGAGGGATATTTTTACTGGCGACTTCGGTCCACCGAGCACACATTGTCTCACTCAAAGGAGGAGCTTGCAGTAAAACTGCTTGCAAAATTTGAATGTAGCCTCACTGAACTAATGCCTCCCACCCATAGAGACCAATGCTTCTCATCTCACTTATGTGCCAATGTTCCTAATGTGTGATGTAAACAAGCTGACGTTAGCCACAACTGCTTCATTGGTAGCATGGCTCGTTCATAAATAAGAGTAATGGTCGTTGATGGTAGTTCCTTGATATATCTTGATTTATGAGTTGCTATGCAGTGGCTATGGTCCTTTTATGCTTTGTCCTTTATGTAATATAGGCCTTGATGTCTTACAGTATTTAAGCTTTCAAGCGTTCTTCGAGTGAGGATGTCATAGGGCTGGGCGATATGACCTAAAATCAATATTGCGGTAAATTGGGCAATTTTACCTCGATAACGATAAATGCACGATAAATTCCCCCTGAGGACCAAAATCAAAATAAATGCAGGAAATGCATATTAACTGTTTTTTATTGACCAACTGGTACACATTACATGAAAAATAAAAGTACAAAAACCATTGAACAATGTCACAAAGAACAGGAGAAAAAGGGTACCTTTCACAAAATCTTTTTCTGCAAATAGATTGTGCCGAGATGCTGTAATGCCATTTGTAAAGGCCTAGATTTGTGTAAAGGTATCTTGTAAACAATATAAGTAATGCCATGTGCAAAGGAGCTAGTCACCTGTAAACAGAATGCTAAATAGAATGAAAAAAATGTCAATGGAATGCCAGTGCCAAATAAACAAGTGTGCTTCATCAGGAAAATGCCGTCTCGAGTGCGCTGGTGCGCGGTCGCCACTTGTCGTCTTTGTACTGCATATTCAGGGTCAAACAGGGATGCATGTTGCGGCTCGACCACAAGTCGGATGTGGATGCAAAATGCTTGACATGTCTCCGCTCCCGTCCCAATGTTGTCCATATCAGGAAGTAAAGTTTGCAACAAATATTTTTGTACCTCTTGTCGGCTACTTTCATGAGCCGTTTCAATCCTGTGCGCTCCACTGTAACTAGAGGAGCTATATCTTTAGAGCTGTGTGCTCGGCTATCGCGTCCACCTCTGAGACGTTCTCTCGTCTGGTGTCGCCTCCGTTATGGGCTGTTGTCACTTGTCCAAACTTGCTCCTCACTTTGAACTTTTAGCACAAGCTCCAAGTCAACAGCATGGTTGTGTTGTGGGTGGTGAAAAAGAAAAGGTTGGACGCGCTGTTTTGGTGCTTACGATGCACGTTGTAGTTCATGTTCTTTTGCTTAAACATCGTCTTTATGGAACCCAAAACATTTCCAAACGACAGATGTCGAATTTCTTTTCGGGACAAGCGCGACAGGAACAATTTCAACTAATGTTACTTCGTCTTCAGCCGTGTCAGCCGCTTCTGAATTAGAATCGCCAGCTACGAATGCGTCTTGTTTACATTCTTGTTCAGAAGGGTGGAGTCACGTGACGACACGCGCTGTAGCCGTCTTAAAGGGGTA
This sequence comes from Idiotropiscis lumnitzeri, assembly GCF_059441095.1. Classification (NCBI taxonomy): domain Eukaryota; kingdom Metazoa; phylum Chordata; class Actinopteri; order Syngnathiformes; family Syngnathidae; genus Idiotropiscis; species Idiotropiscis lumnitzeri. The sequence goes on along the minus strand of NW_028283561.1, from coordinate 639,987 downwards.
TGAACATCGCCGCAGACAGAAAAGACTTCTTTTTCTTTCTTTTTTTTTTAGACACCGAATTTACCGACATGGGCAAAATGATGTCGGTCATTGTAATACATTTCGGTAACGGTAAATTTTCGGTTTATCGCCCAGCCCTAGGATGTCAGCTTTCTTCCATGCCTCCTGAATTCCAGACCTGCTCTCTGTAGTTACGTTTTTCTTCGTAGATAAAGACTTTTACTTTTCAACTGCCGTGTCTTGTCTGCACCCAGGCAAATCCTATTCCTCACGTAACAGTGTGTGCTGACCTGTCATGGACCAGGAAGACAGACAGAATCTATTGACCTGCAGAAGTTACCACCTGGTCCTAACCATCCCTCAACCTTCACTCAAGGAGTAATCGTCTCACTAGCTATGCTGTGAAAGTGTAATTATGAAATAGTTATCATGCATTTGCTGTATTGCTATGATTTTAAAGCTTAGTATTGAGTTATTAAGTTATATTACATGAAGTTCAAAACTAGAGCAATAGTATTGATAGATTGCAATACATATCTATGTAAGATGTTCTTGTTATGCAATAAAAAAAATACTTCTGCTATCATGGCTGGCCTTCATAACAACCAACCCAAAGTGAAAGTGATAAAGGAAGATAAGATGGTGTCCTCCATTTCTCTTATCTGTTTGTTGCAGTGAATGTTTTGAAGTTAGAAAGTTGTAACAAGATTGAGATGTTCTGCTGAGTAATGCTTTCATCACATATATACAGCAATCTTTCAAGACATGCACACTGATGGGAAAACAACTTCACGTGTCTTCAAGTGCTCGCTTCGATAACCCCACCCCTTTAGGTTGAAGACAAACAGGGACTCCTGGAAATTAATAAAAGAGAAGCAACAAGGAGATACGATCAGAACGTAAAGACACAAGCATTGGATTCAGACTTTCTCTTCGTTCTCCTTGCAAGCCAAATTTTGAGTGTCTTTCTCTTCATTGATGGTATGTTTATGAAATGACAAACCCTTCTTGTCGCTCCTCCTCAATAGGTCAAAAAGGCTGACACAAGCCGCGACCTTCCAGCTACCGCCCTCACCCTGCAAACCACCCCAACGCCCTTCGTGTAAGCTCTGTCTTTTCCTCCACGTCTCTCTCACCTGCGCCATCTCCTTGTCCAATGTTGTCACATTCCCCTTCTATTTTACCACCCGGTGTTTTGTTATTGTAGTTGGATTTTTTTAGATTGTAAAAATGGCAAATTGGTTAACCTCTTTTCCAATTTAGATTCAGATTTTGACACTGCTTTAGGGTGGAATCGTATTTGACTGATTCATTTATAGCAGACAATTTTTTTTTAGGTAAATTTTTTACCTGACATGTTTCGGCGAGTCTTTCGCCTTCTTCAGAGTGTCACATAAAGGTGTCTTCCTGTACGTAAGAGGAATTACGGAACGTATCCAAAGAGCAATGAAAAAATACAATATCAACACACCGGTCAAACCACACAAAACTCTCCGCCAAATACTGGTACACCCAGAAAACAAATGCAACTTCATTTATGAAATTCCATGCAATTCATGCAATAAAACATACATTGGGGAGACAGGAAGGGGTTTAAGCATAAGAAAGAAAGAACACAAGACAGAGTGTGAGAGGGAGATGGCAACAAGACAAATAAAGAGAGCAATAAAAGAACAAGCACAACAGGAACATTACAAATCTGCCACTGCAAAAGGGAAAACTACATCATGGACTGGGAGAAGGCCAGGGTCATCCGCACCGAAGAGAACAAACACCAGCGCTGGATCAGGGAGGCCATTGAGATACGCAAGCGAGGCACGAAAACTATGAACAGGGACGAGGGAGCCTTCATCCGCTCTACCACCTGGAGCAGCATCTTGGAGGAGTGAACGGACAGCGGGGGCGTGATTTGCCTGTCATATTTTTGACAGGTAAGTCACGCCCTCATGGAACATCAGCTGATAAAGACGGGTCACAAGACACCATCATGTGACACTCTGAAGAAGGCGAAAGACTCGCCGAAACATATCAGGGAAAAAATTTACCTAAACCAAAATTGTCTGCTATAAATGAATCAGTCAAAGATAAATAATTATTCAAACCTTTGTCAGTTTTTGTCACGTTTATATGTTTTTATGATTATCCCTCAGAGTACACACAAGAACCCTTACATGGGACTTCCGCGGTGTGGCCGACGTAGGCAACCAAGTAAAGGTTCTGGTTCCTCCCATGAATCCCTTATCATACACTCAGGAACCCTTCCCTTCAGGCCCTTACGTGGGCGCCCAGTTGGCCATTTACATGGGACTTCCGCGGTTTCGCCGACGCAGGCCTCCAAGTAAAGGTTCTGGTTTCGGCACAAGCTCTGCAACCGACCTCCGATTTTGTTCTAGTAGGGCAAACCCTGCTGCCAAAAACTGACTTTGCTCTGGTGGCACAAGAACTGTGGACGGCCTCCAACCTTGCTCCGGCGGTGCAATCCCTGCGGCTGTCCTCCGACCTTGCTATTGCTGTGCAATCACTCTGGCCTCCCTCCTACTATGCTTCAGCGGTTGAAACCCTGCGGCCGGCCTCACCTCCTGTGTGGCCCCTCGGACATCCACCGGACTGGCCCCATCAAGAACCACTCGTCTCGGCTCCAGGATGGCCACCGGATTGTTCCCGCCAAGTATCTCTTCTCTGGTCTCCCTTGATATGTCAATAATTTTGGTTTTGATTTAAAATATTGTTTTATTTGTCAGACTGTGTGTGCGTGTGGGTGCGGGCGTGCGTGGGTGTGTGTGTATCTCTCGTTTGGTTATTGTGTCAACCTGTGCTTGTTTACCCGATCAGTTATCCAATCAGCTTGTCTCTTTGTTCCTTGTTTCATCTATCTATCTAGCTCTCTTTCGCTCTCTCTCTGTATATATATATATATATATATATATATATATATATATATATATATATATATATATATAGTCACAACTATTGGGTCACTCTTGAGAGTGTATATCTTATCGCAAGCCGGAGAAATGCCTGTATTACTCCTGCTCGCCTCTAGGGGCGCCACGCCAAATAATTTTATATGGTTTAGAACAGGCATCACCAAATGGCGGACCGCGGGATGGTTCGGACCGGACCCATGACCAATCTATGATGAATTTTTTTCAGGGCGCATTCGCAAACGTTGGCGCTGAAATTCTAGTAAATACGGAAAAGGCGTCACTGATTTGAGCCAATCAAATCTTTTGTTTAAGAGCCACTGCTAATTGCGCAGCAGACCGGAAGAAAGTGCTGCTGACAGTATGCCTTGCTAAAAAGTTAGCCAGGTCGATGCGTCTTGTTTTAAATGAATGGACGGGGAAATTTAGTTTTGTTCTGGCTGCAGCCAATTCAAAACCAGTGTGCATCATATGCTCCGAAACCGTCGCAACATTGCGCAGCGCCACTTCGAAACAAAGCACCGCCCTTTTGTGCACAGTTATCCGCTGACGTTTGAGGTGAGCGCAGGCAAAAACATCGAACTTCAAGTGCAGTACAACAGATTTTTACATTTTCGTTTACATCCCAGCGGCATGCAAACAAATATTCAGTAAAAGTATCATGGATTTTGGGGAAACATAAAAAAAACGTTCAAGTGATGGGGAAGTTGTGAAGAAATGCTTAAATGTGGTTGCACAAACATTATTTAAAGGAAAACACAAAGGCCAGATGTGTGAAATAATCTACCAAATCCCAATGGCCCTGACTCCGTTCCAACCCAGATTTAAGTCACTGGCAGGGCAGTCACAAACTAATTTTTCTCATTAAGAGAAGTTAAAAAAATATTCAAAAGAAAAAGTGGTGTCAAAGCTCATTTTGAATTAGTTTTTCATGAGGACAGTCATTTTTATTGATTGTGTAATGAACATGTTGACCTGGTTTACTTGGATAATTAGGCTTTCCATTTTTTTTTAGGCTGATAACTCTTTGATTTAAAAAAAAAAAAAAAAGGTAAAAGATGTTAACTCAATGCTTAGCACTTGATATATTTCTGCAGGCGATATTTTACTGTTTTTTTCTGGAAGTGGCACCCTTAAGTTCCTGGAGCCACATTTTCTTAAATGTGAAATAAATGCCTTATATTTGTTTGACTGGCAAAGGTGTTTCATGGGAACATTGCTAAATATTTAGTATATAAGTGCGCTCTGTTTAAAATGACTAAATATTGAAACTATACAAAAATGTGAACATAGGCTAGACATTTCGGGAAGTTGGACTTTGGTTCGGACCTTTTAATTGGAAGAAATTTTCGTCGTGGACCTCTGTGACTTTTAATTGAATACCTCTGGTTTAGAAGATAATTTATACAAATCATTATTAAATCAGTATTTAAATTTGAAGGTGGTTCCAATAAAATAGTGGTGAGTTCTCTTTTTCCCAAATAGTGGTCTATACCGTATTTTTCAGACTATACGTCACTCCGGAGTATATGTCGCACCAGCCAAAAAATGCATAATAAAGAAGGAAAAAACATAAATTGCACTGGATTATAAATCGCATTTCTGGGGAAATCTGTTTGTTGCAATCCAACACCAGAGGACCAACAAACATGTCATCTTAAAGGCAATTTAAAATAAAATTAAAATAGAAAAAAACAGTAACGTAACATGACGCATAAACAACGATCAGAGTACATGCCTTGTATGTTAACGCAACAAATTTATTCTGATAACTGTACCATAAAGAACATGCTAACAAATTTAACAAACTGTCAGTGTCACTCCACTGAATGATCATTAAATCCAATGACGTCTTCCTCCTCTGTGTCGCTTCTCGACGGCTCTGCCAACTCCGGGGGCAAACGATGCGCCACTTCCTCCACTCCGTCGCTTACATCAGACTCATCTTCATTTGAAGTTTCAATTAATCCAGCCTTTCTGAATTCCGACAGGATGGTTTTGGTTGTCACTGAAGCAGGTTGTCAATCCATCCAATGACTTCCTGGAAACTTGCATGGCGCATTCTCCCGACAAGTTTCTCGCTGACTCCATACTTTCTTTCTGCTGCTCAATTACCATTTTCGGCTACATATTTCACTACTTCTATTTTATAATCTGCAGAATATGATCTTCTTTTTACTGTCATTGTTGTTCTGCCCTTCTAAATTGTTATTTTAAGTTACTCTCAATGTTGAAATGATCGTACGACGGAGGTACAGAAGTAGCAGGAACAGACACACAGGCCTAGAGCACACTCTTGCGGCTTAAAGTGAAAATAACGTGAATGGATATAATGTGTTTATCAGAAATACTTTATTGATCCCTGGGGGAAATTTAGGTTTATGATTCCGCAGATAAATCACTCCAGAATATACGTTGCACCCCTGCCCAAACTATGAGAAAAACTGTGACTTATAGTCTGAAAAATATGGTACTTTGTTCCAAACACATACAATTTTCGCTTGACTTCTGTAAATGGACAATGTTTATTAACTAGTACAATTATTGATTATACAAGACACAACAAAATCCTATTCTTTGGCAAGCCTAAATTAATGAAGAAGCAAAAACCAAAATCGCAAATGAATAAGAGGTGAAGGGCAAAATGGGACATCTAATTGTTGAGCGTAAGAAGGTGTAGTGATGACCATAGTAACAGTGTGTGACTTTATAGAATGCACAAAGTTTGCCAGCGTTCACTGACAAATTTGTCTGGATCAACTAAAAGCCAAGGGAGACGCATATGTCGTCACTTACGTCTGTTCGCGGGGTCTTGCGTGTTGAGCTGGTGTGAAGAGAAGGAAATAAAATAGTTGGACAGGCAAAGCTTGGTGGGGTCCCACGTGACTTTGTGTGATCATGGATGGGGCGGAGCGGGTTTGTGGCCTCAGCGTGCGCTCACAAAAGCCGGATTTTCACGGCTTCACGTGCGTGGTGGTAGGTGAGGAACCAGCTATTTGCCACTCGACAGTTCGAGGTATTTTATTTTACGAAAATTTGAATCTATTGAATTGTTATTTTAAACTTAAAACTGTTATTTGTGCATTTCACAATTTCTAACTGGCATCAAATCTCATGTTGAACAAAATCCAAAGTCCAGGCAATTAAGACAATAACTTTGGACAACATCTATACTGTTACATAATAACATGACCAGGCAGCTTGAATATGCAAACAGTGTCTGCTGAAGTCCTCTAGGTGATTAAGAGTGTCCCTTATCAGGAGTCTGTTGATCAACTTAGGGTCTGGCAAGTCCTTGCCAAGTCACTTTGTGGGGACCACCAGCTGATCTGCTTTATACTAAGCAGACATGGTGACGCGGTTTGGCTGGATCTTGTCTTGCAACGTCTGCAAGACAAGATCCAGCCAAATATGCCACATGTGGACCACTGATCAACGTCTGCAAGGCCGACTGGTTAGCACGATGGCCTCCCAGTGAGAGACAGCATCGGTCGTGGGTTCAATCCTGGCACCGGCCATCCTGTTTGGAGTTTGCATGTTCTCCCCGTGCCTGCGTTGGTTTCCTCCGGGTACTCCGGTTTTATTAAGTTCTCATCAATTTCAGTTAAATGTGTTAAAAGATGATTCACTTGTTAGATAATAATCCTCAAGACGGATCTTAATGAATATCTCGCTCAGGAAATAGGAGAATTTCTTAAATCAGAATCAGAAATCCCTTTATTGTCATTGTACTCAAGTGTGCAACGAGATTAGAGAGCTCCACTCTCCAGTGCAATACAACAATAATTTGATTAAATATGTAAATTAGATAAATAAGAGAATAAATAGTGAGATGGAAAATAATACGAAATAGGATATATAAAAACACATCACGTCACTGTTCTGCAAGGTAAGGGTGGTCGTGTGTGTGTGTGTGAGTGAGAGTTTAGAATGGAGATGGCTCTTGGAAAGAAACTGTTTCTCAGGCTATTAGTCCTTGACTTGATGCACCTGTAGCGCCTGCCAGAGGGCATCAGGTCGAACAGGTGTGAGTTTGGGTGGGTATTGTCTTTGACGAATGTTAGCGCCATTTCACAAATGTTTATATTTTTATGGATAATGATTGCAAATATTTGTTTTTTGCCATTTGTATGTTTGTGAGAAGAAATTATACATTTCTTTGTCTTTTGTAATTATTTTGATTTGTGGAGTGAAATGTGTCAACATTAGAGGGCGCAATTCTTTATTTACTGTAATGCACGAAGAAGAAAGTGTTTTTTGGTTGAAGAAGAAATAAAGATGATGGCGAAGGAGCAACACAGTCTTTTTACCGTGCTTCGACCATCAGTGTTTGTTCACGCGTAAAAAGTTGTTTTTATTCGCCACCAAACGAAGAGGTTGGACAACGAAAATAAGAAGAAACTAAAGGAATCTAAAATAACCTCTACAACGATATTGAGAGCCCTGCTGAGGCACCGGGCGGTGTAGATCTCCGTCAGTGAGGGGAGAGGGCAGCCAATCATCCTTTGCGCTGTTTTGAACGTCCTCTGGAGCCTCACTCTGTCCGCCTCTGTGCAGCCGCTGTACCAGGTGGAGACACAGTACGCTCCTTACCTGTAGAACAAACACCATGGAAACCTGCTCAAACTGACAGCTCATTTAAATCAGGACTGAAAACATCGTTAACTGCAGACCTCTCATGAATATATCATTTATTTTCATTTTTATCTCCACTTGGACACTACCTTTTAATGTAGCTTGACTGATGCTTGGTTTTAATCATTTTAATGTAATTATTTAAGATTATATTATTGGGATTTTCACATTGTCTTAATAGTTTATTTCTTTTTCTGTTAATTCTAATTTATTTATATCGGCCTGAATCACAGAAACGTCTCAAAGGGCTATGATATGCCATGAGAAATATTAACGACATCCCTTAATCATAAACCTACGGAGCCCTTTAGGTGACATGGAAGAAAAAGAATCAAGAAAAAACTTTGTGTTCCCACACAAAGTTTGTGAAATAATGCAAAATAAATTTTTTCGAGGGAATTTTTTTTTTTTTATGTGCGTTTATGGCCTCCCAGGTCATCTTCTGTGTAAACAAAAGATACAAAGATGGAGCGTGTTCACCTGTGGGAGAGTGTAATTGGCTGGTAAATGGCTTCTTTGATGGTGGATTTCTGGACAAAAGCCTCCTACAGTTTTGTTGCATGGGGGTTATTCAGGTGAGTTACTACATTTCAAGATAGTAATTTATTAAATGTCTGTGTTCGTGTATGTGAGTGTGTTAATGGGAAAGTGGACAGAGATATGAAAGACACAAAAACGAATGGATATGGGAAAGAAGATGGTGGTGCGTGTGTGTGTGTACGAGTGTTTCGGTTCATAGAGTGAAGATAAAATGACCAAGATAAACAGAGATAGAGGAAAAGTGGGAAGGAAGAAAAGATGAGTGTGATGAGGTAAACATGAGAGGGGGTAGTGAGAGAAATAAAACAGAAAGGAGTGGGTAAGGAGAGAAAAGGGGCTTTATGCTATAATTTCCTGCTCATTAAAATTTATTTGACTGTACAGCTCTTCCTAAATCTATCTACATATTATTTTCAACAGGATGAATTGGATAACACTGCCCAAGTTGAGAACTCCCATCTCATCAGGCCCTGAAAGAACATAAATGTTGCCACTGTTTGGCCCAACGTGATGCGTACTTCACCCGAACTTTATGAGAATGAACAAGTTCAACTGTGCAAAAACAGTGTGTTTTTCATATGACCATGCCTTGGGATCCAGATGTATTTGCATTGTGTGCTTTCTTTATGGCCCAGTCTGATCTGACTCTACCAAGAGATTCGTATCAGGCTGTGAACTTGTATTTGTACCTCAAAGAGGCCATCACCAAGCATTATGTTTTCAGTGGCCAGAAAGATTATCTGTTGGTGAAAGTATTTTCCTTCATATCACCAATCATGTGAGCATGGTATTTTACATTCAAATTAAAAAATGACATGAACTTTCTTTCTTGGTGACTGATTTTAGCCACAATTTCTTAATCTAACTGATTATTAAATAGTAACATTATCCCAATTCACTTTTTATAAACTTGCCTGTAAAAGATGATGACAGAATTGTTACTCCTTGCTTTGGTCAGCGGGTGGTGTCTTGTGATTAAAAAATACAATGTGTTACACCAAAATGAAACAAATTGTCTTAGCATTCACATACACACATTCACATGGGCTGCTCCCTGGACTCTGTGGACTCAGTGGGGGGCAGGAGGATGACGGCAAAACTGTCATCAATGCTGGACAAACCAGCCCACCCACTCAATGACACTCTGACAACACTTTACAGCTCCTTCAGTGACAGACTTTTACACCCTCGCTGTACCAAAGAGATATTTCGCCGCTCCTTCCTGCCGACTGCTGTCAGACTTTTTAACAAGAACATTGGGTCAGGCCTACAAACAGGAGGGCATTAGTGCAATTGTGCAGTCCTAGGGTGCAATATTAACTACTACTGTACTTTCAGCCAAGGGTGTACTTAAACATCGACCAATGATGTATTTTGTTTACCATTACAGTATTCTTATTACAATACTTCTATCACTGTAGTATTTCTACCACTGCAGGATGTTCACTATTACAGTACTTTTATCATTGCAGTACTTTTATAATTGCTGTATTTCCTATCATTGCGGTACTTTTACTATTACAATACTTTCATCATTGCAGTATTTTTCTATCGTTGCAGTACTTTTACTATTACAGTACTTTTATCATTGCAGTATATTTTATCATTGCAGTACTTTTACCATTACAGTACTTTTATCATTGCAGTATTTTCTATCATTGCAGTACTTTCTTGTCATTTCAGTACTCTCACCATTACAGTACTTTTATCATTGTAATATCTTTATCATTGCAGTATTTTCAATCATTCAGTAGTTTTTATCATTACAGTGTTTCCCCCTCTGTATAATGAACAGGCATTAGGAGTGTTTCCTTACACTAGATACGTTTATACTGTGTATATTTGCATGCTTTTTATGAATGTCTGCTGCTAATGTTATACATTAACGGCTACATTATGCCGCCGACTCTGTGTGATCTATATCTTTGCTGCTGTAACACTTCAAATTTCCCCATTGTGGGACTAATAAAGGACATCTTTATCTTTATCTTTATATTCTTACAAACATCGGTTTGCCAGACAGAAATTTGTTCACTTAAAGATAAAAAAACTGGTTAATGAAGCAAATTTGAAGGTTCATTTTCCCATCACTAGTCTCTAGCCTTCCAGTGTGGCATTTGGCATGTTTTCCTCTTCACCCTGTGTCACCGTGTACTCCAACTTTCTTCTACATTCCTGACGTTTTTCTGGTGACCAATCCAGGATGTAATGCACAAATAGATTAGCCTGCTCTCAACATGGTCAACAGTATTGTATTTTACATCACAAAATGAAAAACAGAACAAATAAATTTTTCTGCAAGTCTTCTGCTTCTTGCCATTCCCTCATCGTGGTTTTGGAGCACACATGGCGATCTACTCAGGACACCTTTTTTCCGTAATCCTATTTTGTCCCTTAATCTTTGGATGAGTTTCGTTATCAGCACTGGGCATTTTCTGTTGACAAAAGGAAAGGACAGCTACTCGATCCGTGTAGGAAGTAATATATTTGCCCATTTGCACGTCAGTCATAATATTATTACTGCAAAAATTACTGCACTGTTACTACTGTCAACCTGCGAATATAAAATATGAGAATAAATAGTTGCAGTGTTAACTTATTTAATAACGCCGTCGTGGAATTGGACGGCTTCTAAATACTACGCGCGGACAGGACACTGGAGAGCGGTAAGAGAAAAGGGGGAGGGCTGGCTGTGTTTGTTAATGATAGATGGTGTAACCCTGGGCACATAACTGTTAAGGATCAACTTTGTAGTCGGGACATTGAGCTGATAGCTGTTAGCATGCGTCCGGTCTATTTACCGCGAGAGTTCAGTCATGTGATCGCGGTGGCGGCGTACGTGCCACCCTCTGCTAACGGTGAGACAGCCTGTGATGTACTGAATGCAGCTGTGAGCAGGCTACAAACACAGCTCCCAAATGCCTTGTTCCTTATCTCTGGTGACTTCAATCATGCTTCTCCTTCCTCCTCTCTGCCTTCATTCACACAATATGTAACCTGCCACACCAGAGACAATAAAATATTGGACCTCTTCTATGCCAACACCAAGGAGGCGTACACGTCACTGCCCCTCCCCCCGCTGGGCAAAGCTGACCACAACTTGGTTGCTCTCCTGCCTGTGTACAAACCTCTCGTCCGCAGGCAGCCAGCTGTGACACGCACAGTTCAGCGATGGTCCGGAGAAGCCGAGGAGGCCTTGAAGGACTGTTTCAACACAACTGTGTGGGAGGTATTCAGCGAAGCTCACGGTGAGGACATTAATGGTCTAACAGACACAGTTACAGACTATATTAACTTCTGCATGGAGAACACCATTCCCACCAGGACTGTAAGATGTTTCTCCAACAACAAACCCTGGATCACACCGGACATTAAAGCTCTCCTGAAGGAGAAAAAGAGGGCTTTTGTTTCAGGCGACAAGGACGAGCTGACGAGAGTGCAGCGTCAGCTGAGAAGGAGGATCCGAGAGGGGAAAAAGTCCTACAGGATGCGGATGGAAGAACAACTGCAGCGGAACAATGCCAGGGATGTCTGGAGGGGCCTGAAGACCATCTCAGGCCACGGACAACCAGGTAAGACCCAGAAGGGGGGGGGCTTCAGTGGGCAAATGAGTTGAACCTATTTTTCAATAGGTTTGATCAAATGTCTGACCCCGCTCAGGCTTCCCTGATGCAGCCCCCACCCACCCCTCCTGCCACTGCGAACAAGACCCTCTCTCCCACTCTCTCGCCCCTCTCTCTCTCCACAGGCTCCAGTTCCCAGCCTCATCAGACAACCACCACTTCCTCCTGCTCAGCTTTGTTCCTCACAACATCTCAGGTGAAGAACCAGCTGAGGAAGATGAAGGCGAGGAAGGCGGCAGGCCCAGATGGGATCAGCTCCCATCTCCTCAAATCCTGCGCAGACCAGCTGTGTGGAATCGTCCAGCACATGTTCAACCTGAGCTTGAAGCTGGGCAGAGTCCCCCAGCTGTGGAAAACATCCTGCCTGGTTCCGGTTCCAAAGACACCCCATCCGAAGGAGCTCAACAACTTCAGACCAGTGGCGCTGACGTCTCATCTGATGAAGACCCTGGAGAGACTGGTCCTCGTCCATCTGCGCCCCCTGGTCAGCTCCTCAATGGACCCACTCCAGTTTGCATACCAGCCTGGCATCAGTGTGGATGATGCCATCATCTACCTACTCCACACTTCACTCTTCCACCTGGAGAAGGCGGGGGGCACGGTGAGGATCATGTTCTTTGATTTCTCAAGTGCTTTCAACACCATCCAGCCCGCCTTATTGGGAGACAAGCTGGAGCAGGCGGGAGTGGCCCACCACCTCATCACATGGATTCACGACTACCTCACAAACCGGCCACAGTGCGTGAGAACACAAGAGTGTGTGTCTGACGTGCTCCTCTGCAGCACGGGAGCGCCGCAGGGAACTGTGCTGGCTCCCTTCCTGTTCACCCTCTACACCTCGGACTACAAATACAATTCCACAACCTGTCACCTGCAGAAGTTCTCTGATGACTCTGCGATTGTCGGCCTCATCACTGACGATGACGATCGGGAGTACAGAGGGGTTACACAGGGGTTCGCGGCCTGGTGTCAGCAAAACCGCCTCCAAATCAACGCTGGGAAATGCAAAGAGCTGGCGGTGGATTTCCGCAAGCGTCGGCACTCTCCACCTGCACCAGTGAATATCCAGGGAACAGACGTTGAGAGGGTCTCAACTTACAAGTACCTGGGTGTTCATCTGAACAATAAACTGGACTGGAGCGACAACACAGATGCTCTCTATAGGAAGGGTCAGAGCAGACTCTTCCTACTCAGGAGGCTGAGGTCCTTTGGCGTTCGGGGAACACTCCTCAGGAACTTCTATGACTCGGTGGTTTCACCGGTCATCTTCTATGGAGTGGTCTCCTGGGCAGGAGGCATCTCGGACCGGGACAAAAAGAGACTGAACAAACTAGTGAGCAGGGCCAGCTGTCCTGGGCTGCTCCCTGGACTCTGTGGACTCAGTGGGGGGCAGGAGGATGACGGCAAAACTGTCATCAATGCTGGACAAACCAGCCCACCCACTCAATGACACTCTGAGAACACTTTACAGCTCCTTCAGTGACAGACTTTTACACCCTCGCTGTACCAAAGAGAGATTTCGCCGCTCCTTCCTGCCGACTGCTGTCAGACTTTTTAACAAGAACATTGGGTCAGGCCTACAAACGGGAGGGCATTAGTGCAACTGTGCAGTCCTAGGATGCAATATTAACTACTACTGTACTTTCAGCCAAGGGTGTACTTAAACATCGACCAATGATGTATTTTGTTTACCATTACAGTATTCTTATTACAATACTTCTATCACTGTAGTATTTCTACCACTGCAGGATGTTCACTATTACAGTACTTTTATCATTGCAGTACTTTTATAATTACTGTATTTCCTATCATTGCGGTACTTTTACTATTACAGTACTTTTATCATTGCAGTATATTTTATCATTGCAGTACTTTTACCATTACAGTACTTTTATCATTGCAGTATTTTCTATCATTGCAGTACTTTCCTGTCATTTCAGTACTCTCACCATTAGAGTACTTTTATCATTGTAATATCTTTATCATTGCAGTATTTTCAATCATTACAGTATTTCCCCCTCTGTATAATGGACAGGCATTAGGAGTGTTTCCTTACACTAGATACGTTTATACTGTGTATATTTGCATGCTTTTTATGAATGTCTGCTGCTAATGTTATACATTAACGGCTACATTACGCCGCCGACTCTGTGTGATCTATATCTTTGCTGCTGTAACACTTCAAATTTCCCCATTGTGGGACTAATAAAGGACATCTTTATCTTTAACCTACACCGCAGTAATAATGAATTGTATTCAATATTAAGCATCTGGAAGTGGCAGCACATTTACTATTTTTGTGAAGTAATTTTTAAATTGTGTTTTATTTCTTCACTACTATAAGAGCATTAATAGTGCAGCTAGACTCGATAGAAATCCTAGCTTCAGTTCCCTCCCAAAGCTAATTTCTCACTGTATTTGTAGCTCAGAGTTACTACTAGATCTTATTTGATTTCACCAACATTAATAAGAACTAGTGTTGTTCTGATACCGATACCAGTATCAATAACTGTGACGATACTGTGTTAAAATCTGGTACCGGTATCGACGAGTATCAAACAGTATGGTCCTGATACCGGCTATCGACATTGGTATCATGCTTCGACCGCAGCGAGCCGTACACTGAGGGGAAATATGAGATGAAGCCTTATCCATTGTATAACGATATTGTTCATGTGTCTACTTATGTCTAGTTTGGTGAAAAGGGTGCTTATTATGACACCTACACCCCAGTAATTATCAATTGTATCCAACACGTTGTAGCAGAGAACAAAGCTACCAACAGCTACGTTGCTTTTGGTTGACACAGAACTTCGTTTTGTACTTTAATGGAGGAAAATTTCATTCATTGAATCGTTTGTGTCCGGATATACTCGTCTTTCTGTGCGCCGCTGAAGCTCGAGCTAGCGCTAGCATGCAAGTCGTCGCCATACTCTCGCAGGCTAAGTCCGGGAGCACACCAATACGGCAATACCACGCACGGTTTGCCTTTATAAAACAAAGGGACCTAGATGACGAGTTGATGCATATGATTGGACTCAATCAGGAAGGTATTGGCGAAAGTGGAACATGCGGGTGAAGTGTTAAACCTTTCCTGCTAGCTGCCTAACCATGGTCGGGAGATGCTCCTCATACAGAGCACAGAGAGGGCTGAACAATTACTGCAGTCAGGCCAGCCTCCACTAGCAAAAACAAAGTCAAGCCAGCCGCCACTCTTATTTTCAATACTGTGCAACACGGTGCATTACGGTAATGTGTTTTTGTTTGTTGTTGTTTTGTTGTTGTTGTTGGCCACCTTCAATATAAAAGCTGAGAAACTCAAGTATGCCCTCCCTCATGCCCACGCTCCTGCTCCATGCTCATGCCCCATGCTCATGCCCACGGTCCCTTGTGTTTTGTCACGATCCTCGTCACTTGTCTTCTTTCGTTCTATTTAGTCACGTTTAGTTTGTCTTTGTAAATCTGCACCCTGCCACGTTAGTTTGTCCACGCCACGTTGTTTGTCCTCGTTGTTTAATGTAATAAATTCCCTTTAAGTTTATCCGTTTCCCTGCTTCCTCGCTTTCTGGGTCCACCTCCTCCTCGCCGACCGGCGAGCAAACCTGACAGGTACTGTAACATCACAATTTTTTATTGTCTCCACTCCGTCTGTCTGAAAAACAGTCTCATTAAAGAAATGTAAGTTTTGTCTTTCTCATCTGGATGTTTTGTCTGTTTAGTTTTGTCATTTTATCAAGTTTCAAACTATAACTATGCTTACAGGTGCGGTAAATTTTGTTAATATCCAATTCTCCCTTTTTGCATATGCATTCTTATCCTGCTGGCCTTTGGCTGAACTTTTCGACAGCCTCCTATGGGTGCCAGGTACGGCCCCATCGCCGATGTGACTCCCCAACGCCAGATCCCTTTTCTGTAAACACCTTCCTTGGGGCGTTGATGACCCCTGACCCTTCGTAGATAATGTTGAGGCCCGATGCCTCTTAAGGCTGTAACTTATGCATTCGGGAGGTCCAACACAAGGCTTGGTATTTCTAAAGCAACAATATCGTCATGGCCATCAAATAAGTTGTACATGTTAAACCTTGTGAAAATACACTACACAGGTCAAATGAAGTTCAAAGTGAACATGCTCCCTTTTGCTGTTAGAATAAGCAGAAGTATGAACAAAAGGTGTTTTGTAAGCTGAAACCGTTAGAATAGGCAGGAAGAGTGTGGGCGAGTGGGATGGAGTCAAATGTCAAGTTTTCCATTCTGTATGAACTGCCAATGCTATGATGCAAACAAAAACCATGCGGGGAGCAGGAAGCTCCAGCTTCGCCTCTGACTGCAGAGGGCTGCTCCGCGCGTGATGACAGACAATCTTGACTGGTTGATTCATTTGTTCAGGCTTGTTTTGATAGAAACATCCTTAACACATACATTAGAAGCAAACATACTAAAAGCGTAGAAAGCAAGCCTAACATCCAGACATAATAAGAAACAGGACAGCCGTGTCCATTTTTATGTTTGATTTGTATGTGTTTCCATTGGTCAGTATCTCACCCTCTCTTGACCTGCCCGTCCGGGCAGTCAACCATCAGGCTCACCATAGCGGGGAAAGAACTTCGGTGCGGGTCAAAGTTGTGAGTAATGGTACCACTTCCGACCTCTCGTGTCTAATTGCACCGTACTTTCATCTGATAAATGCTTTTGTGTAATTAATGTTTAACATATTTTGTAAATATAAACCTGCTCAATTAAATAATTGACCTTCTATCCCGTAAGTATTTAAAAACAATGCCAGCAATCGTTACACAATCCTTCCAAAAACGCATGCCAAATAATCGCAACAATACCATAATTAATTGTATTCAATCACCTCTCCCAACTTTATTGTGAAGCTTGTATCAGTCACTTGAATAATATAATGTGCTTAACGTACACCCACCAAATATTATATCTATTTCAATTCCCAGACCGTTGAATATAATCTACCGTGGCATCCACACAGGCATTGCATTCAGAAACAATTCTCCAACGTATAAATTTAGTTTTACCAATAATCACCACAAGCAGTGTTGGTTCGCAATAATGTCCTAATGATATCCAGCTAATATGGCACAACACTAGAATCTGGCTTCGCAACATGGGCAAATCATTCCCAAATTAAATAAAATTTAGTTCACTGAGTTCCAATATCTAACTATGTTTAGGAATTACAAATTAAGCCTGAGCTACCACTCCAATTTTGACCATTCTTTTTGACAAACCTTTAAAGCAACCCAAATGGAATAGTAACCATTGATGATAATAATAAAACAATAATAATAAAAGAAGATCCCAGAACTATAATAACGCAGATACCAAATTAAACCATTTTTTACGGGATGACTAGGTGCTCCCCAAGACATAGACAGCTCCAAGACCGCTGCAGTCTACACCTCCTATTGTCTTCCGAATGCCTCACTCCACCTCCGGCCCGTGCCAACTCTGACTCTGTCAACTGGGGGAGGGGGTAGAGACAGTAAAAACAATCGCGGAGCTGTGGAGCCGAGCCCCAAATCAGTCAGGCCCTGGGTCCACAACACCTCTAGCAGAGACACACACAGAACTACCACTTCCGAGCGACCCTTCTCTGGAAATTTAGAAATTTAGTAATGTTCCCAAAACCGAAGAATTTGTAGTCGGTGCTGAAATATGATCTCCCGATAGTGACGCGGAGTATTCAACAACTATGGGGTCTAGATCTTTAGTATGATGACGCGCATCAATATTCAATGTGATTTGTGGCTCGGCGAAAGTAAACAATTCATACCATTTCCGCTGCTCAGGGACAAGGCATGCATGTGAGGCCACGCCGGTAGACATAACAAATAAATAATTCTAATGCAAGCTGTACTAAATTTAGATGAACGCCTTTTGACAAACCAAATCATGTGGGATCATATGTACAATGTAATGTGTCAATTTGGTGAATTGAATGGGTGGGGGTTGCTACACCACACAGACAAGAGCAGGAACAGGGCATCCCTACCGCGGGAGAATGGAGAACCAGATTTCAGAGCTGCCCTCAAATGTTTCAGTTCAGTTCAGCCACTGGGAAGGCAGAGAGCACGACATATGCTCTCTCCGACGGACGTGCACAGTCAAGTTCAGTCCCATCCGGGAATGCCACTCAAAGTCCAGTGTTCGTTCAGTCAATGGCGGTGACTCAGGCAATCTCGAGAGTCCACATGACTCACTGGGGGATGCGGACGGAGCTCATAGCTCGCCCCAATATCCAGCACCATCGAAAACTTGTCCATCCACCGTCCCCGGAATGCAGGGACCTGCCAGTCCTCGAACGCTGAAGCCCCGTGGGCCCCTATCATGGAATGGGGTACCATCGGGTTGGTGTCAAGAGTGCATTGGGAGTGGGTAACGGTGGCGCCTCCTGCGCTGGTGGAGCTCTTTGTGACAGATATGGCACCGGACCAGAGGATGGCACATTCCAGAAAGTGGCTCGGTATGGACAGCTCATCACCCAGTGAACCCATACCCCGCAGCAAGAGCCCACCCCACTCACAATCCCCGTCTGTAACCACCCATACCTCTGTTACTGCAATCCCAACCTCGTTGACCGGCCTGCTGTGGACATCCCGTCTACTGTGGCGCTTCGTCACCCGAACCTTGCCCAGAAGCAGCAGAAGTGGAAGGAGCAGGTCCAATGGGAGCCGCATGCATCGGCGGCTGCCTCAGCTGCCTCCTGTTTTTTTTTTTAAATATTTGTATCTCTCTTGGCCTCCTAAACCTGCAAATACAACATAAGAACCCACGGTGACACCAGTGTAACAAACACTTTAAACTCCCCTGTTTCTTTGTTTTAAAACTTTTTGTCTGACTTTAACCCTTCAAAAGCCTAAGCGGCATATATGCAACATCCTGGAATAAAGACCATGTGATAGTCATGTGACTCTGACAGGAAGTGACCTCTCCAATTTGCTGGAATTGCTGATGTGTTAACTTCAAAGAAGCAGCCAACTTCAAAGAACTGTTATGTGATACTACAGGTCATTTCAAACTCATTTGACAGTTCCAATACTTTGATGACATGTCCTATAGTACTGATAACATGGTCACACCATAGTGTTTGAAGAAACTAATATCAAACCAGGGCTCGAAATATTGCTGTGACATACATGTCACATCGGGCTTTCAGCCTTAAAATACGAATGAAAAGCTCGACGTGACATATTTGTCACAATAACAAAAATTGTAATAATCCACCCAATTTATTTAGCGGTATCTGCTATATTCAGTTGAAATATGATCTGCTTGTGAATTAAAAGTGTTTTGAACAAGTAGAAACATAAAATAATGCGAAAGAACAACACTTTTTGGAAATTCAACGTAATGATAACACAGTTTTGCTATGCTATGCCTAACCCATAAAAAGAAATATATAATTATTGTGTATTCTGTACTTTCTTATTTTTAATACATTTTTAGAATGCAAAAGAACAAGAAATACTCTCTTCAAAAGCACTCCAGATCATCCTGGGAGATGACAGTGACTTTGTCACGTAATCGTTTTCTAAACCTGCGGTCAAATCTACATTTCACTGACAACACCAATGTATCAAACAGAAGAGCAGAAGATAAGTGTTGGAAGATTCGGCCATGGTTGGATATGTTTCACAAACAATGTCTGGATATCACCTCGGAAGAGCACAAGTCTATTGATGAGCAAATGGTGTCCTTCAGAGGGACACAGTCCCATAAGACAGTATGTAAAGGGTAAAGGGTAAGTCCCACCCTTGGGGACTGAAAATTTCGAGTCGTTGTTGTTCTTCAGGAATCCTCTGTGGTTTTGTTGTGTACGAAGGTGGCACTGGGAAAAAATCTTTACTTGGCATGGGAAGTGATGTTGAGGTCAAGCTTTGTGAAACTCTCCCATCAGACCACAACTACAAAGTCTTTGCCGACAATCTTTTTTCTTCAGTACCACTGGTACTCAACCTTCTTCAACGAAAGATCTACTTTGTGGGAACTCTGCGTGCCAATCGCCTAGCTGGGTGTCAGCTTGAAGATGATATAAGTCTTGCCAAGAGAGGCAGAGGGTCTGTTGACGCCAGGGTGGAAAAAAAGGAAAGGTTGGTCATTGTGAAGTGGCATGACAACAAATCTGTAACCCTAATCTCATCCTATTGTGCAGTTGAGCCTCAAGATAATGCTCGATGCTGGAGCAAAGCAGACAAGACATTTTTGGAGGTCAGGAGGCCTCACATTGTGAAGGAATAGAACACATTCATGGGAGGAGTGGATCTTCTTGATGCATGCATTGCAAGGTGCAAGTATCACATGAGGTCACGGAGGTGGTACCTCTACTTGTTCTGGCACACCATTATGTTAGGTCTGGTTAATGCTTGGTTGATCTACCACGGTGACGGTAAACTACTTGGTGTCAAAAATGTACTGCGCCAAAAGAGCTTCCAGGCAGAGGTTGCCACTAGCGTCATTCTTCTGCAAATACAAAGAGGCCGACCATCACTCAATCCCACATCTTCACAGCCACCACCACCATCCAAAAGGGTTCGTCTTGGAGTTCCAGATGATGTTCGCTCTGACCAAGTTGCACATATTGGCCTGTGAAATGTGACAAACACGGCCGCCGCAAACACTGCAAAGTCAACGCAACTACCACCCTCTGTGAGAAATGTGATGTGCTTCTTTGCTTCACTGAGGAACGAAACTGTTTTAAGTCTTACCATGTGGTGAAGGCTAAAAACCTTTTTTTTTTTTTTTGTGCACTACTTTTTTTTGGGAGTCTGTTGATCAGTTATCTGTACCCATGGTAGCTTGTTACAAATGCAACCTAATATGCAGCATTATTAATTTTTGATACAGTTGGAAATTTTGTGACACAAAATGTGTAAACTGAAGAATTTTATTTTAAACCTTATCGTTAAAGTCACAGCCACAATTTATGTTTTTGAAATGCAAATAATTGGCACATTTCATGTTACCAAGCACTAAAAACTGTCATGTTTACTCATTGCCAAATAAAGAATTTTTTTTACCACTAACGCCCAATGCTAAATATATGTAACAATACAGATCTTTGGGATGAAAAAGTATTATTCTGAAAAAAACATTAGAAATGTGTTTAATGTGATCCACTTGGCCCGTGGTATATCCCACATAATTTTCCTTTATGGAAAAATGGGTCTGGGTTCTTATGGGTTAATATTTTTATCTCTCTTGGCCTCCTAAACCTGCAAATACAACAATTTTAGTCACGCTCCTTAATCCAATCCCATATTTTCCTTTTCTGATGTCGTGCAAAATTATGTACAAAATGTGTTCTACTTAGACCGATTAGCATTTTTCATTGATGGACTATTTCGCCTGATGTCTGCCACCGGAAGGGGCACGCCCATGTGGACGGCCAACTGGAACAGCTTTGTAATGATGACATTATTGGACGGGTCACTTCCGGAAGGCTCACTCCATTCGCGTCTCGCCCTGGCCACATAGACCAGGCATGTCTCCTTTGTAGAAGATTTCAACCAACGTGACCTTTTTACAACGTGTCGAATAAACCAATGTTGACCTTTCTGCTATCTTTACAGCTGTGAGAGCTGTCAATAAAACTTAACATGGCCTTCCCCCTTGGGTAATTACAAATGTCTTATCTTCAAACTTCTTACAAGCACCCAGTATCCTGGCTTCACTAGTTTAGCAGGATACAGCAACAACTATATCTTAATCTGTTTTGTGGATCCTAAATTAGAATATCTTATATCTCCCTCCTTGTTGAAGAGAACCTCCGGATGGGCGTAGTGAGGCGCTATTTGAAGCGTTCTCCGGCCTTCTGGTCACACAGGTCACATGTCACCTCAAACCTGTGGAGACAATTGGAGGAGGAGTGGCACTTGCCAGTGTGAAGGTGTAAATTACCTCCCTTCCGAAACTTTCAGTTTTACATAATTTTTGTGTAATAACGTCAATCAATCATTCACTTGATGCTTGAATTTAATTACTCCAATCTTTCTCCAAAAATTTGAAAATCAGTACTTGGGAGTGCAATGGGAATTCAGGTTGATCAGGCCTGTCCGCCCATTGCATCCAAAGTACTGTAAGGGCTTGCCGGTGCCCTCTATCAATTTTCTGTCCTGAGGCCCAACATTCACTCAAACCACATATACATACAAACACTTTTTCTTTCACACTTTCATTCACCAAAAAGATACTTTCCAATTCCACACAGAGACCCCCTGTCGGCGCGTCCGCCTTGATTACACTGAGATTTGTGCTGGCAGTTACTTAATTTTGCCTCAATTTAGCCAGCGTATGCCAAAATTTACAACTGTGGGTCTCTTGATTTTCCCATTCACTCCCCGTGATGTCGTTTCTCCTCTCCTGGACGTAGCTGACGATACTGCACCTGTGACATCAAACAGCTCAAAGATGCGGATGTTAGCAGTCTGGTATTTATGGGATGCTGTCATGTCCCTTAAAAGTTGTCATTTCAGGGTTCGCGTCGTACAGTCATAAAACATCTGTCTTCCACCTTTGTCACATTTAATACACATCAGTTAATAAATCATCTACAGAACTATTTAGTCCAACTTTATATTTGGTGAACCAATCTCCATTTCCATACACTGGACACCCAGTGGACACCCACTGCCTCCCCGTTTTCTCAATGCATAGCTTTTTCACTTTTTCCTCACAGTGATCAGCGTCGCTGGGCATTGCCTGCCCATGTTTCCGTGTCCCCGTCATCACTTCCTCTAACATCTCTCTTTCCTCACTCTGCACCCTATGTCCTTCCAACAACTTTCGCGATGCCTCCTTCTTCATCCGCTTCAGAGTCCTCCTACTCCCTGCACTAGGGGTGCCCCCGTCTCCTGCTAGCGCCACCCCTGGCGCCAGCACGGGCGACTCCACATTCCCCTGCTGCTCCCCGCGCACTCTTTTCCTTTCATTATTCACAGCCTGTTCAATCAACTGTATGGTCGCTGGCGTCATCCGTGAATCGTGATCTTCTACATCCAAAACCATCCTGCCGCCCAAAGTGACTACGGGGGCCATTATTTGCGCCATCGGATACGGCGGCGGCTCATACACATACTGTCGCGAGTCAGGCAACTGTGGAAAAATGCCTCTCCGACCTTCCGTCCTTTCTTCCACTTTTCCAATCACTTCATCCTTCTTTTTCACTTCATTCACACTCTCTTCCTCTTTTATTGCCCCCAGCGCAGTGGCAATAATTGCCAATTGGTGAATGCCTCGTCTATCTTTGTCCAATTCCTTCACTTCCTTCTCAAGTTTAATACGCTGTCGCCATCCAGCTTGGCTCTGATCCTCCTTCATATCTCGAATATTTGCCAACATTCTGGTTTCCTTTTTCTGTAACTGCCTCGCTAACTTCGACATGTCCCATGTTCCGGGACCACCGCAAAACAAATCATCCTTTTTTAATTTCAGAAACAACTTCTGACTCCGTTCTTTTACCTTCTTAATTTTCTTACTTTCCATTCCACTAATCAACTGTGATTCCAGCTGAGCATAATGACCATTAATCTCCGACCAGACTTCCGCCCGCTCGTCTGAAGCGCCAGACACAAGAAAACTCTCACATTTCCTCCCATTTTCCATCTCGAAATCCACTCGTGTGTGTCCCAACCACTTTTTACGCAGAACAAATTTAGGCTTCACATTCACACCGCTTCCACACAGACACGTAAATCCCAGATTTTAAACCGTGTCCTGATACGTAAATCCCAGATTTTATACCGTATCTTAACCACGAATAGTTCCAAACTATTCTAGTAGGTTAATCCCAGATTTTATACCCTACTAACGTCCACACTGTTACACTTTTTTTTTTTTTTTTCTCCGTTCCGCTCCTCCTTCCTCTTATAATTTAGCGTTGCCAATGTGCAGAATTTGAAAAGGATCTGCTTACCTTATGTCACTGTGGGCCCAAAGAGGAAAGACGGTCGGATGTGCGGCTCCTATCAGGTCGTCACCTGGTGTGGACGTGCGAGACCCAGTCTCATGTGGTTTTTCTCGAAGTTCCAAACTTCTTTTACCTCTCATGCATCACGTCGAGGTCACCATAAATTGTTGGAATTTATCTTTAAATCAATGTTAGAATTAAATTTTTAACCAATGTAAACTCAAATTAGTAATCTGACTCCAATTCGCGACCTTACCCAACTCTCACTCATCCAACAATATGCGCGCTCGTTCTGCAATAGAAAGGTATCAGGAAGCCGGCATTTTCACACACGAGTGAATTTATTCCTAACACACAAGTCTACACTTTGGGCTTGGGTCCCTCTCAATACAGCTCTCTTTGTCTCCGCTGTTCAGCATTAATTTATAGACACAATATGCAAATGACACAGAGACAAAGGCATCCTGGCATGATTCTATTGGCTATGTGTACGCTGCAGTTAACTTTAGCTTGCTTTTCTTGGTCTTTCTTCAAGTGGTGGCTCCTCCTGCTTGTGGTTGAAGGGTCCAGTTTCTTGTCGATCCCTTCCCCCTCGAGGTATCTGTCTCCGCCAGGCACCAACCTAAAACCTCCCAAACCTTCACATTCTTTCACTTTCTTTGTTCAGCTTCACCAGCCACACACACAGCATTCCACAGAATAACAGTGACACAAGATGCAGGACATCGAATAAAACTAGCCAGGTTTAAACTCTTCCACTCCTTTATTATGGAACAATGATTACATTGACATAATCTGACCTCTGTGTACAAAGAACATGTACATTAGTATGAAATGTAAAACATTTGGGGGTTTAAAAAATGCCTTTTCATACGCACAATTACACATAAATATGCTTCAAATTTCAATCACATATAATCTTATGACCCAGTGTACATGAAAAAGAAAACCAAAACTGATATAAAGTGATCAGAGCATGTATGTTGTGATCGTGTTATGTGTTCATGTTGAAGATTTGACAGCCTTTGTGCGCATGGAAATGAATAATTTGACATCCAAGTGAATATGCAATTCTTTAGAATTACATGAAAAATTGTGCTTATATTTTGATTTTTCAAAAGTATCGGTATCGGCCGATACTGCACAGCCAGTTAGCAGTATTGTATCGAGACCCAAAAAGTGGTATTGGAACAACACTAATAATAACTCAGGACCAACCTGAGCGTTCCACCTGTTTATTCCATCGACAACAGCTCAACACACTCCCACCTTACTTTTTTGTCGCGCACCTTTGACATCACCTCAAACCAGTCATAACAAACAGAGATCAGGGCACATTAACCTCTCTTAAGCCTACATGCGACGCCCCTTAAAAAAGAAATGTCCCCATTTCCACAACCTGAGTGAGAATACGAAACCGTGAGTATGAGAAAGAAAGCTGGAAAAAAAAAACATAAAAATAAACAATAGCAACAGCAGTAAGCAGCATCAGTGCATTATAAACTGTAAGAACCATAAACATTTCACACCATCTCCTCCAGAATACTGGGGTGCAACCCATGTAATACAATAATTTTAAATTTGTTGTTTTTTAGTCCACAACAAAATCAGCAAGATGTGCAGGTGCACGTATCGGCCTCCCGACACGGGTGACACCAGATGTAGTCCTTTTTAGCATGTCCCCAGGCGCCACAAATTGTCCTCCTTAGACCCCAAACCATAGCCCATGTCAGACCCCGAGGCACACAATCCAGTGGGAGAAGCACCCCCCTTGGGCCCCCAAAGGGCCGTCAATGGGAAATACCACCGGCAGGGTGTAACGTCGCAGCCAGTCATAATCCACAGTCTGTAGTGGGGGCTAAACCTCGAACATGCTACCAAGCTGATAGGTAACACCCACCTCGTTATCCCTGTTCATTCGTCGTCAGACCTGGTGGGGCCCTATCCTGTGGGGGGCAATTTTCGTCAGCTCTCTGTTGGAACACTCAGCCACTCTGAGTGTCCCACCGCGTATGGCTCGTGTCTTACTCTGGTGTCATAATAGGTCTTCTGGCTTTTGCTCGCCACATGATTGTTCTCCCAGGTTTTACTGAAAGAAGCTTTCCAAGTCCTCCTCCATGATTATAGCGTACGGTCGTCTCTCAAACAGCCCCTCGTCAGAGGCTCGGGTAGCCAACGTGACCCGGAAACACATAAACGCGCATTAAATAAATAAATAGATGAATAAACATTTTATTGGAAAAATAAACCTTGGATTATCTCGCAATCTTTGCGAGTACACGCAGTTTTTTGCGAGAGAATGAATAAGTTTTTTTTTCTTCCATGTAACCTAAGGGGCTCATATAAACCCCAGGAGGGCAAGGAAAAATGAAAAAAATAATTTAATGCTTATTAAAAAGCACATTAAATTGTCTTGTGCATGAAATTTGCTATTTAATATGCATTTTATTTGGTCAGAAACAATATTATAACTCATTTGTGGTAAATGTTAGTCAGCTACACGGGCAGCTTTGCAGAATGGCAAGGGGTGATAGCTAAAACTTTGCCACCTTACCTGGCACCCCAATAAATCAATAAATACTAAATTTAATATTCTATTAAAACATTTCCTGATAGTCTCCATAGTGTGTATAAATGTTTTAATAACCAATTTAGAATGTAATCAAATTTACACGGCGACCTGCTCCGTCCACCTCTGCTGCTGGAGGTGACTGGGACTTAACTGTGTAGCTCGTCCTCTATATGAGAAATGATTTGTTCTGTGTGTGTTTTGTGACAGTTTGGACAGACTTAGTGAACTTGTTTCCGATCTTTATCACAAAATAATTTTTCCACTCCGTTTTATATATATATATATATATATATATATATATATATATATATATATATATTAATAACTAAAGCAATATCCACAAATTTCATCACCCACTGTGCACGTTTGTGAGTATGAACAAGAGTGTTTGCTGAATGTCAGTGTGTGGAATTGAATGTGTTCGCCTGTTCTGTGCAGGCAAGCTTCTGCCGAGTTCCCACACAAAGACAGTGAAAAATGTGAGTCCAGGATGTGTGCCCTCTGGCAAAAAAGGTTTTGTAAGGATTTCCAGAAATTCTGAAAATATACTGGATTCTCTTTTGCAGACACAGGCGATAATTCAGACAAAAAGTATTTTGACAAAAATTTAATCAGGCGCAAGACCGACAAGGTACAACAAACCAGGAGAATGACGTGATGAACAAAAATCTCTTGCAAAAAACAAGGAGGAAAACATACAAAAATCAATTGCCTCAGAAGGACAAGGACTACCAATCCGTGGAAATGGTAAAACAAAAATTTAAATCTGGAACGAAACTAAAACATGGAACTTCGGCCAGAAACGTGACGTCTAGAAAATTCAACATTTGGTAACCATGAACATGGGCAAGGAAAATAATCCAACTACGAGTAGTCGGCATGGTTGTCCTTAAATAGTCCCTTGATTTGGATCAGCCACAGGTGCGCTGATGTGAAGGCCCACCCACCAATCCAGCAGAGGCTGAAAGCCAAAGCACAACAAAACATGACAGGCTTGTTGCAAAAAAAGGGAAGGGAGTGGCTGAAAATGCAGATTGCAGCCATATTCTCATTTTACATAAGAACAACTTCCGATTTCACATGAGCCTACAGGAGTGGCCTGACTCGATCAACGCAGAGTTTCAAGCTGAAGCTTCTTCCTGGCACTCGCTCGATCTCTTTTGTGCTCTCTCTTTTGTGCTTATTTTGCCTCTTCTTTTTTTGCAACTCTCTTTCGGCCTCTTCTTTTTTTGCAACTCTCTTTCGGCCTCTCTTATTTTTGCCTAATCTCTTTTGCAACTCTCTTTTGTCTGACTCTTTGTGGCCTCCTCTGTGCCATGTGGTCTCTGCTTCTTTCCTGACCATGTGGGTGCACAGCCAGGACCCTTTGTTCCGGCACGTGCTGTTTTTTTTAAAGAATCTTTCCACTATGAGCAGAGTTAAGTGCTCATGGGTCTCGGCACGGCGACGTGGATGAAGAGACATCCGCTGCAACTAAAGGCATGCTTACCGATCACAACGAAACCGTTGGCCAAAGCAAGCGCTCAGAACGCTGCCCAGCGCTCCTCCGCAGGAGGGCCTGAGACGTGCAGGAGGGCCTGAGACGTCATGTAGCCTCGTGCACCATCTGAACATGTGACGCCAGTCCACTTTTTTCATTTTTCACGGCCTTTTTCATTTTTCCAGTTTTCCCTTTTTTACCTCCTGTCTTCACTACTTGATCAGCTCGACAGCAAGGCTCGAATCAGAACGACATCCTCACAGCGCATCCATCCAAGGACAATCAGTGAGTGCAAATTATCAGGGTACAAAACAAAATTGGTGCTTGGAATTAATTTAAAAGGGAGTTAAGTTAGTCATGGATCCACATGCCCACATTTTGAGTAAGTTAACACAAACTTGTGCCAAGATCATATACTTTTGATTGCTCTTATTGGTTTCTTTTATTTAATCATTATATTCTTGTTCTATTCCACCCTTTTAACCATAGTTAGTTTTCTTATTACGTATTACACCCAACTCCCATTTTGACTTAAAGAATGAATATCCACCTCGTAAAACTACATTGCGTACTGTGTGTGTGCTGAAATAAAAGTAAGGAACCTCTAAGTTTCTAAAACAAACACAAATTCTCTAAATGTAGCAGCCTTCCAACTAATGACTGCTTTTCACAGGTTTTTTGTCTGTTTGACACAACATCCTGTTTATGCCGGCGTTTCTTCAATGGTCTTTTGATCTGATGTGTGTTTGTCAACACCAAACATATCTACAAGAGATTACTGCTTGCACTTGGCGCGAGAGGATGAAAAGATTAATTGTGCTGTCTCCTATTTGAGGGTGCAAAATGCATTTAAGGGCATTCTGGATCCCTGGAGCAGGTTCAATCCCAAGTTAGATGAACACATCCAGTAAAATTGGAAATCAAGTCAACAATATTATTATATAATATAATAAATAAATAGTACAGCCAGGCCTAAAGGGGGGGCTCATAGGCGAGCAACTAATGGCCTGCACCCATGAGGCCCGAAAGGTGGGTCAAGTCAAGTAAAATTTTATTTAGATTGCCCTTAATCACAGGAAAATCTCAAAGGGCTTAACATGCCCACAAACATTAACACCACCCCCTGATCTTAAAATCCAGGAGGGCAAGGTAAAACTAAAAAAAAAAAAAAAAACATCCGGGGAAAAATGAGAAAACACCCCCCTTCCAGGATGATCCGGCTGCAATGGACACAGAGTGGGCAACATTTTAGACATTATGATTTATTCAAAGTTAGGAGAAATAATGTGAAAGTAATAAAATGCAGCGCTGCAGGTTGACGACTTTGGTGAAGTGGGTATAGGCCCAGCTGCTCAATGCCGAAATCTCAACCTCCAAACTTGAACCGAACAGTTGCTGTTGAATCCAATCAGCGACTTACAATTTGATCATCATCACCTAATTCCCTGGCAAGAGGGGAAAGAAAAGAGAATAGAAGCAAAAGAATATAAATAAGTCTTTCGTCACGTTTTAAACATTTTCCATTTCGTTGCAACAATTGCAGACTTCTTTATTGTCTCTGGATCACAAATAGACAAGCATTTTGTGAACAAAGGTTTCGGGACGGAACATATACCACTCGGTCAACGAGATGAGAAGGTGCTAAGACATGCAATATTTTATAGTTAGGTAGCAAAAACTTAAAATTGCATTTCAAGTGAACATGGAGCCAATGCATATTGGCTAGTATCTGGGTAATATGATCAAACTTTCTCGTCCGAGCTAGAGCACTTGTGCTCGGTACAGGCTTTTTTTTTAACTTAATTTTTATTTCCTTTAAACAGTCATTTATAACATACATTGCTTTTGCATATTTCTGCTTCACAGCTGTAAATGTTTTCCACCATTATACTGTAAGAGAGAAAAAAAAATGTAAAAAATATGTATAAAAAAAAAAAAAAGAAATTGATAAAGATAGCAGAAAAATATTA
Source organism: Idiotropiscis lumnitzeri (assembly GCF_059441095.1). Lineage (NCBI taxonomy): Eukaryota > Metazoa > Chordata > Actinopteri > Syngnathiformes > Syngnathidae > Idiotropiscis > Idiotropiscis lumnitzeri. The sequence goes on along the minus strand of NW_028283561.1, from coordinate 610,317 downwards.
ACAGTCATATTACAGACATTAAGGAGACTCCAACCATCCATTATCTGTACCGCTTGTCCTCACAAGGGTCGCGGGCGGGTGCTGAAGCTTATCCCAGCTGTCTTCAGGCAGTCGGTGGGGTACACCTTGAACTGGTTGCCAGCCAATAGTAGGGGGAACCTTGAGGAACAACCATCCGTGCTCACACTCATACCTAGGTGCAATTTAGAGTGTTCAATCAACCTGCTATGCATGGTTTTGGAATGTGGGAGTAAAACGGAGAACCCGGAGGAAACCAGCCACGAGGAGAACATGCAAACTCCACACAGGAAGGCCGGAGCCAGAATCGAACCCACGACCTCTGCACTGTGAAGCCATCGTGCTAACCTGTCTACCACCGTGCCACCACCTAAAGGAGAAGTAAGAAATAAACAATGTCATGTTGTCATTATCCACACCGTTTATCCTGTACAGGAACGCGGAAGCCTATCCCAGCTGACTACGGGCGAAAGGCGCACCACACCCCGAACAGGTTGCCAGCCAGTCACAGGGCAGACATAGACACTGGCACCCAGTGGGAACCGACCCCACGCTGCCCACCACACAAGTCAATGGCAATGTCACTACAAAGTTGTACAAGCGTTTTAAGATTGCCATCTTGGATAAACTGATATAAATAACTCAGTATTTGACCAATTGTTAAAGCCAGCATCAAGGTTATTAGGGTTGAAGGTCTTCATAAGTCCAATGTTTGTTAACGATAAAATTGTCTGTGGAAGATTGAAAGTGAGTCATATTAATTTCCAAGTTTTTAAAGTAATTTTTGTCCAAACTGACATGTCCTTTGGAGGCTCTTCTTCTAAGGCCAGATTTTGCAATGGCTCAGAACACAGACCTTTCTCAATGTTCAGCAAACGTGTTTGGGTGTCATTACGGATCCACGTTATCCGAGGCTTCATCTGTACTGCCCTGAAATAATATCTTTGATTTGGAAGTTTGAGCCCACCATCTGCTTTAGACAGTTGCAGTGTCTTAAGCCTGATTCTGTTTCCTTTTTTTTGCCAGATAAAAGTCAACAACATTCTGACCAGTTGATTGCTTCTGTCTTCTATTTCCCAAGTCATACCCATACTCAGAGAGGAGCACTTTTAGAAGTGGAGCGGTTGATGTGGGTTCTCCTCGATATGTTTAGACATTGTCTGCTTATATTTTATGTTCTTCGTTTATTATGACCACATTCATTCTCTCATCATCTCTAATGAGCTGGGCTAGTGGTTCATTACTAATTACGAACAGCAAGGGCAATAGGGGGCAACTTTGCCTGCATCCACGTTCAAGTACGAATCGCTCAGATCTATATCCATTGACTCTTACGGTCGCTTGTGGGGATGAGTGTTGCGTTTGGATCCAAGATAAAAATTTAGAAATTCCTCAATTAGCTTATCAAGTTCTTCCACTGTTGATTCTGTTAATTCAGTCATTTTTATGTGCTTTAAGTAATCTGAAAGTCATTTGTACTTGCAGTGTACTTGCATGTGTCACTATTCTTGAATATTGATTTCGTAGAATTTTGCAAAGGCCTTAGCTATTGGTCTGGTTTTGTGGCCCCAGTGGTTTGTGATTGTATCTTCTGCGCAATATTCCCAGATCGTTGCTTGCTAATAGTTTACTAAAATAAAGATAAAGATATCCTTTAATAGTCCCTCAATGGGGATATTTGCAGTGTTACAGCAGCAAAGATAGATAGATCAAGATAGATAACGATAGATCACACCGAGGTGGCGGCGCAATGTAACCATTAATGCTTGTATACACACACTTACATCCAACAACATCTACAAGTGTAAGGAAACACTCTTAATGTCTGCCCTTGGTACAGAGGGGAAATAAATAAAAACGCTGCAATGATAAAAAAAAAAAAAACACTGAATGATAGAAAATACTGCAATGATAAAAGCACTGTAGTGGTAAGAGTACTGAAATGATAAAAAATACTGCAATGATAAAAGTACTGTAAAAGTAGAAGTACTGTAATGATAGAAAATACTGTAATGATAAAAGTACTGTAGTGGTAAAAGTACTGCAATGATAAAAAAGTACTGCAATGATAAAAGTACTTTAATGATAAGAATACTGCAATGGTCAACGAAATACAGCATTGGTCAATATTTAAGTACAGCATTGGATAAAGCACAGTAGTAGTATGTATTGCATCCTAGGAATGCACAATTGCACTAATGCCCTCCCGTTTGTAGGCCTGACCCAATGTTCTTGTTAAAAAGTCTGACAGCAGTCGGCAGGAAGGAGCGGCGAAATCTCTCTTTGATACAGCGAGGGTGGAACAGTCTATCACTGAAGGAGCTGTGGAGTGTTCGAAGAGTGTCATTGAGTGGGTGGGCTGGGTTGTCCAGCATTGATGACAGTTTCGCCGTCATCCTCCTGCCCCACACTGAATCCACAGAGTCCAGGGAGCAGCCCAGGACAGAGCTGTTCCTCCTCACTAGTTTGTCCAGTCTCTTTTTGTCCAGGCCCGAGATTCCTCTTGCCCAGGAGACCACTCCATAGAAAATGAAAGATGAAACCACCGAGTCATAGAAGTTCATGAGGAGTGTCCCCTGAACACCAAAGGACCTCAGCCTCCTGAGTAGGAAGAGTTTGCTCTGACCCTTTCTCTAGAGAGCGTCTGTGTTGTCGCTCCAGCCCAGTGTATTGTTCAGATGAACACCCAGGTGCTTGTAAGTTGAGACCCTCTCAACGTTTGTACCCTCGATATTCACTAGTGCAGGTGGAGAGTGCCGACGCTTGCAGAAATCCACCACCAGCTCTTTGGATTTCCCAGTGTTGATTTGGAGGCGGTTCTGTTGACACCAGTCCACAAAACCCTGAGTAAGTTCTCTGTACTCCCGATCATCTCTGTCAGTGATGAGGCCGACAATCGCAGAGTCATCAGAGAACTTCTGCAGGTGACAGGTGGAGGAATTGTATTTGTAGTCCGAGGTGTAGAGGGTGAACAGGAAGGGAGCCAGAACAGTTCCCTGCGGCGCTCCCGTGCTGCAGAGGAGCACGTCAGACACACAATCCTGGGTTGTCACATACTCTGGCCGGTTTGTGAGGTAGTCGTGGATCCATGTGATGAGGTGGTGGGCCAGTCCTGCCTGCTCCAGCTTGTCTCCCAATAGGGTGGGCTGGATGGTGTTGAAAGCACTGGAGATATCAAAGTACATGATCCTCACAGTGCTCCCCTTCTGGGTCTTTGGTTGTCCGTGGCCGTCAGGCTCCTCCAGAAATCCCTGGTATTATTATTCTGCAGCTCTTCCTCCATCCGCATCCTGTAGGACTTTTTCCCCTCTCTGATCCTCCTTCTCAGCTGGAAGTACATCCTTTGCTGGGCCTTTTTCAGAATGGAGTTGATGTTTGCCTCCCATTTCTGGTCCTGAGAGACTGTAATTTCCAGGAAGGTCTCGACAGTTGACACAGGGCAGATGGACAGTGTGAGGGGGAGCTGTCGCGAAGGATGTTTTCTGAAGTCCATCATCATCTCTACAGTCTTGAGCGTGTTCATCTCTAGCTTGTGTTGGCTGCAACCAGTGCACGACCTTCTCCATTTCCTGTTGGTACGCAGACTCGTCACCGTCTTTGATGAGGCAGATGACTGTGGTGTCATCTGCAAACTGCATTGAGGTGCAGTCATATGTGAAGAGCAGCAGAGAGGACGCATCCTTGAGGGGCCCCAGTGTTGGTGGTGCATGTTGCTGAGGTTGTCCCCCCCAGCCTCACCTGTTGTGTCCTGTCTCTCAGGAAGCTGTGGATTCAATGGCAGATGGCAGGAGATACGTTGAGCTGGAGAAGCTTGGACAAGAGGCGTTACGGGAAGATGGTATTGAACGCAGAGCTGAAGTCCACAAAGAGGATCCTCGCAATGGTCCCTGAGCCGTCAAGTTTCTCCAGGATGTAGTGCATCCCCATGTTGACTGCGTCATCGACCAACCTATTTGCCTGATAGGAAAACTGCAGGGGTCCAGTATGGGTCCGGTGATGTTCTTTATTTGGTCCAGTACAAGGCGTTCGAAGGACTTCATGACACAGATGTCAGAGCTGCAGGCATGTTGTCATTCGGTTCTGATGATGAAGATTTATTGAGGACTGGGATATGGTAGACTGTTTGAAGCAGGATGGGACCTCACACAGCTCCAGGAATCTGTTGAAGGTTTGAGTGAAGACAGGAGCCAGCTGATCAGCGCAGACTTTATGGCAGGAGGTCGAAACCCGATCCGCCCCCGCAGCCTTCTTGATTCTCTGCTGCTTGAAGGAGCCGTCTCACGCTCTGTTTGTGGATTTTGAGGTGTGAATGTGGTAGCTGCTGGTGGTGGCGGGTGGGTGTAGTTTCCTATCTGCAGTAGAACATGTTCAGATCATCAGCCAGTCGCATATTTTTCTCTGGTTGGGGGATGGTCGCCTTTAGTTAGTAACTGATTTCAGGCCATTCCACACGGACGCAGTGTTGTTAGCAGAAAACAGGTTTCTCAATCTATCTGCATAGCTTCTCTTTGCAATGTTACTTTCCTTTGTCAGCTGGTTTCGGGCTTGTTTGTACAGTGGTCTGTCTTTGCTTCTAAACGGCCTCTTTTGCTTTTCTAAATTGGCTGAGTTTGGCAATGAACCATGGCTTGTTATTGCCGAATGAGAATGGTCTTTGTTGGGACACACATGTCCTCGCAGAAACTGATATATGATATTACCATGTCAGTATATTCCCAGTTGAAGTTTCATAGATGCTCCAGTAAGTGCAATCCAAAGATTCCTGTAGAGCCAGCTTTGGTCCATCTTTTTACAGTTTTAACAGCTAAGTTTGTACATTTCAGTCTTTGCCTGTATGTTGGGATAAAGTGTATCAAAAAGTGATCGGCCAAGGGCAATGCTGCATGGCCAACCGACCGGTATGAGTCATTAAGAGAGATTTCGCCGCTCCTTCCTGCCAACTGCTGTCAGACTTTTTAACAAGAACATTGGGTCAGGCCTACAAACGGGAGGGCATTAGTGCAATTGTGCAGTCCTAGGATGCAATATTAACTACTACTGTACTTTCAGCCAAGGGTGTACTTAAATATTGACCAATGATGTATTTTGTTTACCATTACAGTATTCTTATTACAATACTTCTATCACTGTAGTATTTCTACCACTGCAGGATGTTCACTACTACAGTACTTTTATCATTGCAGTACTTTTATCATTGCAGTATTTTTCTATCATTGCGGTACTTTTACTATTACAGTACTTTTACCATTGCAGTATTTTCTATCATGCAGTACTTTTCTATCATTTCAGTACTCTTACCATTACAGTACTTTTATCATTGCAATATTTTTATGATTGCAGTATTTTCAATCATTCAGTAGTTTTTATCATTACAGCGTTTCCCCCTCCGTATAATGGACAAACATTAGGAGTGTTTCCTTACACTTAGATACGTTTATACTGTGTATATTTGCATGCTTTTTCTGAATGTCTGCTGCTAATGTTATACATTAACGGCTACATTACGCCGCCGACTCTGTGTGATCTATATCTTTGCTGCTGTAACACCTCAAATTTCCCCATTGTGGGACTAATAAAGGACATCTTATCTTATCTTATCTTAAGTGTTTTATGGCAATTAGGGCTACCACAAATGATTATTTTGGTCGTGGACTAATCACCATCAGTAGTCACAATTAGTCGACTAATCATCATATGTAAATTGCGGCATGTCACACCAGCATCAGCTGCACTTATTAAAGGAATAATTAGTTTACAGCATGATTCTTTGTGTATAAACTAATTAATGAGATGATACAACATCCAACTTCAATCAAGCTTTACACCTCTTACCTTTATTTCTGAGATGTTCACCAACGATGGTGCATCTTAAATTGAAGGTAAAATTGTGGCCCTAAAGGTTTTGGCTGCAATTGGCATTTTAAATTCAACCAAAACTGTACACTATGCAGAGTTGCACACATCCTATGAACCTATGTCCAAATACAAATACAATACATACAATAAATACTTGTTAATAAATTTCACTCTTCTTGGGAACCAAGCATTTTTAATGTAGAATGTCGTGAAATCGGAGGAGTAAATTAGGAAAATGCAGTGTTAAAGAAAGTAAATAAACACGTGTTGGTTTTTAATTTTCTTTTCATTCAACCTTTATCCCAAACATTTATCTTTTTCTCCACTAATATGGGTAATTTAATTGTAGTCTACACAATGAATGCATCAGGGAAAAATATTTAAATGTTCGGAAGGGCATATTTATTTAAAAATATTTTTTGTTAGTACTATACCGTAGTATATTATAACAAACTTAATTATGTGTTTTACAGTTATGCAATGCCAATGAGGGTTTATGGTAAATATGTCGGTTCCTTTGAGTAGTGAAAATTTCCAGTGGATTGTGAGCGCATCACTCCATTTGCGAGAGAGCATGAGATCCACAATGTCAAACACGACATACACACACTGTTTTGGTGGTTAATAAAACGTGAGTTCACTGATTTAAGCCTCCTTAATCCATATTAAACGCAACATTATGTTAGTGTAGCAAAAAGGACATCCTGTCCGTGTACATCAAAAACATGTGTGCTAACTACAGTTAGCTTGCAGATACGACCAAATGTATCAGGAATAAAAAAAGGCTATGTACCAGCAGCTTTTAACCCCTTTACTTAAGCGACCCAACCTCGATCCAGAGATTCTCAGTAATTACAGGCCGGGTTCAAATCTCTCGTTCATTGCGAAAATCCTTGAAAAAGTTGAATCACAACAAGCTTGATGACAACATGGCCACTAATAATCGTTTTGAACTTCTTCAGTCAGAATTTAGAGTCAACCAATCTAATGAAACGGTTCTTGCGAAAGTGTCTAATGATCTCCTTGCAATGGACTCCGACACCTCGTCTATACTACTCTTACTTGATCTTAGGGATGCTTTTGACATGTCGATCGCAACATTAAGCTTGAAAATCCAGCCACAGTAATGTGTATTCCTGGGGCCAGAGCTTAATTCTGTGGGTGGCGAGCTTTTGTAGTGAGCAGGGACTGCAGTTTGTAGATAATTGGTCTTCTTTCTGGGGCCGACCTGACTTGCAGAGGATGGACAGCCCTCACCCTAACTGGGAAGGCGCCATCACTCTTTCTAGAAACATACATTACTGTTTGAGCTTCCCATGAAATTTCACATCAGAGCAGGTCGGGTAGTAGGCGACTATTGAGCCTGTAAGGATGGGTATGGCGTCTGTAAGTCTAGAGCTAACTAGAGCTTTACTAGACTCAGACAACACACATAGCTTTTCTTCTTGTTGATTAGAGCTCTATACACCACACAATGTTGCATCACGTACTGATACAGTTTCTACTGAGGTGGTGATAATGATGGGTTTCAGCATTCCTCCTCGTTCGGTCTGATCGACGACAAGGCGTTCTCTCAAAATAATACCACTCGAAAGCCGACTAATAATTATCAGATTCCTGCGTCGTAATTTCTTGCCGCGTTTATAGTTGCTTTAGGTTCAATACAGGACCGAGGTAATTCAATCTTGTTAATATTATGTCCAGGATTCCTGTCAAGCGAAATAATTTAGATAAACCTATTTTATTGAAACTCATATTTTAAATATTAGATCGCTCTCATTAAAAGCCCTGTTAGTTAATGACCAGGGGTGCACCTAATATTTTTCATGGGTTACGCACATGAGTACCAGGAGATAGTGTTGGGTACTCACCATGTGGTCTTAAGTAGATTCTTCCTCGATGTCCTCCTCTGTATCATCACCACTATCAAATGCTTCCATTTCCAGCATGGCAAATGATGAATTTGCTGTAGATGCATCTCCCTGTCCCTAGCCTCCGATAAGCGGTCTCCATCCAACAGCTAGCTTCGAGTCATATGTCTCTGTCGTCTTTCTAGACTGGTGAATATGCATCAGGGCTAAGAGATGGGTATGTGACGGATGAGATCTGTACTTGTTTTCCATGATGTGGTGATGTGAGAATCCCCTCACACAAGCTGCACTGTTTAAAGGCAGTGTATGTGACAATTTAATCAGCTTGCTGATGTTTGGGCACATATCCGGATTACTTGTATTTACCATTCGAACCAAGTCATACACAGAGGAGGCTCCCAAGCGTTTTCCTGCCTTCTTTAAGTGCATCCATTCTCTCACAGTTATGTCACCATCAAGTTTTAAAATGACCTCATTCTTCTTCTTCTTTCTGAAGAATGCTATTAACAGTTGTGTTGCCAAAACGGTGGAGGTCTTGCATTTCCTGAGGCCATGTTGAGGGATCAAATAGAAGTGGTCACGTGACTTTAGGGAGTCATATCTAATTTCAAATTCTTCAATTAGCCCTCTGAGTAAGTTTGACTTGTCTCTGTCAGCATCAGCATTAGAAACAGCATGCGTTCTGTGGTGACCTTCACTATCAAGCAGAAGTGTGAACTGTCCACCATTAGTTCATCTTTACATTCTCCAATGGTCATTTTTTCCTGCTGAAACCTCTTGGATGTGGTCTTCAAAATATTACCAATGTCAAGCATGTTGGCCAGAAAACATTGAAATCACTCTTGTAGCAAGCTGAATTTTAATGGCTGGCAGAAGTCCTGCTCTGCCCCTTTGTCTTATGTGGTCCCACAAGGTACCGTTTTGGGGCCCTTGCTGTTTTGGTTACATCTGCTAGCCCTCGATTCCATCTTATGAAAACGTGGAATTTCCTTCCATTGCTATACTGATGACACCCAGATCTATATCCCGCTAAGCAAAAAAGATGCTTTCTCCTTGAGACCACTTTTGTCCTGCCTCATGGAAGTCAAAATCTGCATGTCACTTAACTTACTGAATTTCAATGAAAGGAAGACAGAGGTCCTCGTTTTGTTTATGGTTCCCAGTGGCCCTTCTACTCTCAACCCTGTTGACCTGGCCCTCAGGCATCCCATTCAAGTCAAAAGTCTAAAACTTAGGTTTTAAACTAGACAGTGATTTTACGTTAGATCAGCAAATCAGTGCTGATGTTCAATTCAACTTTTTTCACAACAGCACTTAGAAACAATAATCCATGCATTCGTTACATCTCGGCTAGATTACTGTAATGCACTTGACTTTGGAGTCAGCCAGTCCTCGCTCAAGCACCTCTAACTGGTCCAAAATTCTGCCTTTGCCTCTTAACTGGCGCTCGCAAGAAGGATCACATAACCCCAATCTTGGCCTCTCTTCACTGGCTCCCAGTGCACTTTAGAGTTCGCTTTAAGAGGAGCCAAGGACTAGGCGGAGCCTCAGGGGGGATCGTGCCTTTTCTGTTGCCGGTCCTTCCTTATGTAATGAGCTCCCATTAAATGTTAGGCAAGCACCCTCTCTGTCCATTTTAAAAACCCGTTTTAAGACAAATTTGTATTCTTTAGCTTTTGACACAACATGAGACTCAAACATATAAAGTTCTCATTATGCGATCCACATTCGCGTTGCCTTTTTATCTTGCAGTTGTAGCTCTACATCTCACTAAGGGGCAGTGGTTCTTCATCATCATATGAAGCTTCATATGATGTTGGTGGGGTTATTGTGGCACCCTGGATTCCGCCATACCAAACTGAGTATGTTGACTCAACATGGTTTAAGGTGGTAGTTGAAGGGTTCTCTGCAGTTATTTCGTTTGCAACTGTAGTCAGATCATGGACGTTTGTAAATTCATACATTCCACTATCTGGAATAGAAAAATACTTCTTTTTTTTTTTCAGAAATATGATAAATATAATGTCTTGGCTGACAGATAATGGATACACACATACACATACATATATAAACACACATATGTGTATATAAACAAACACATGTGTATATATATATATATACACACATATATATATATATATATATATATACACACATGTGTGTATATATATATATATATATATATATATACACATACATACATATATATACATATACATATAAATATACACATATATATATATATACACACATATATATATATACATATATACACATATATATATATACACATATACATATATATATGAATTCGGATACACACAGAACACTCACATTCACACAACCTAATAAACTGTCTTAATAGAAAGATAGAAAGACATATGGCAAGGCACAGAAAAACCATATGTGGAAAATGTACCCAATGTAGGTCATTCGCGCTGAGAGGAATGTCAGCCCACGGCCACAGGGAGCGGCACCATCACAGAGACCCAGATTGACCGGGGTAGACCCTACACATAGTGCACAGTGCCCCGGTCCCCCAGTTCTAAGGAGCCTCCGGGATGAAGCCCACCGTGAGACGGCCCCCCTTGGAGGAAACACTGGAGCTAAAATATTTTAAAGAAAAATCATAATGCTAAAAGACAAAGAAGCTAAAAATTAAAAAACAATATTAGTAGATAAAACAACAGAACTAAAATATATAAAAGAAAAATGATGTCGCTAAAAGACAAAGAAGCTAAAAATTAAAAGACAATAATAGTAGCTAAAATGACAGTCCTGAATTTAAAGAGTAAGATAAATCATTTAAAAGCCAAACTAAAAAGATGAGTCTTGGGCCTCCTCTTAAAAATATCAGCAGTCTCTGCGGACCTGATGTCCTCTGGCAGGCTATTCCATAGACGAGGTCCAGAATGGCTGAATGTGTGTTACGTTTCTCACCCTAGGGATAACTAAAAGGCCGGTGCCAGAGGACCTCACGGTCCATGAGGGTTGATATGAGAAGAGAAGGTCGGATAAATAAGATGTCCCAAGACCGTTAAGACATTTCAAAACTAATAGAAGCACCTTAAAATTAATCCTGAAACAAACGGGGAGCCAATGCGGCGATTTGAAAACTGTTGTAATATGTGCCCGCCTTCTGGTCTTCGTAAGCACCCGTGCGGCTGAATCCTGAAGTAGTTGGAGACTAGAAATACTCTTTTTGGGAAGACCAGAGAGCAGGGCATTACAATAATATAAGAAACAGGAAATAGAAGCATGCATCAGCACCTCCATGTTAGCCTGAGAGAGAAACGGGCGGACTCTGGCTATATTCTTAAGGTGATAAAAACCAATCTTGGTTGCATTTTTAATATGAGAAATAAAACTGAGCTCAGAGTAAAAAATTACGCCCGCGTTCTTCACACATTGTGAGGATTTAAAAACTTTTAGTGTTGGTAAAAGTTTCTCTCTCTGACCTTCAGGACCAATAACTAAAACCTCTGTTTTGTCCTGGTTGAGCTGTAGGAAGTTATCTGCCATTCATGACTTAATATATAAAATACAATTTAAAAGGGTATCGGTAGGCCTTGTGTCATCAGGAGACACGGCAATATACAGCTGTGTGTCATCAGCGTAGTTTTGGAAGCTGATGCCGTGTCTCCTAATGACATCCCCAAGAGGAAGCATATATGGATTAATAAGTATTGGGCCTAAAATTGAACCTTGGGGAACCCCACATTTAATTTCATGAGTTTTGGAGGAACAGGTATCCATACTTACAAAGAAACATCTGCCTGTGAGATAGGAATAAAACCAGTTTAAAGCAGTACCAGAAATGCCCATTAGGTTTTTCCATAAAATGCCTTTAAAAGCAATGCGGGAATTGGATCTATAAGCCAGGTTGTTTGATTTTCCTGGGAGAAAACTCGACCAAGTGTCTTTGCATCAACCAGGGCAAAACATTCCAGTGTTTCCTCTGGTAAAAATGACTGTCCAGCATTAATAAAACCTACATTTTGATGAGCTAAAAGACTGGATCTTATGTCATTGATTTGACTTCTGAAGTGGTCTGCAAAGTCCTCACAGAGAGCGTCTGTCGATGTCTCGGAGGACTTTTTAAAATCAGAGCTGGTTAAAAAATCGAAGGTGGAGAAGAGATCTAGGGTTGTTTTTATTAATTGTAACGAGATTTGAAAAATATGACATTCTTGCCATTAGTGTGTTTTATTGTAGGATTCGGGTTGTTGACATAATATTTCATAGTGAACTGTAAGGTTGCTCTTTCTCCACCTCCTTTCTGGACTCCTGCCTTTTCTTTGTAATTTCTTAAATAATTTCTACACGGGGGTATAGTCTTGATTTTTATGGTTTTTGTTAAAAGTGGAGCAACCGAGTCTTATGTTGATTTTAAAATCCGGTTAAAATTATCAACATTAAAATCACAGGGTGCAGTTAAAATGTCAGCAGGAGTGCTCTTTAAAATATCAATGAAATTTGCATCCACCTCAAAAGTTAGGTATTATTTCCTCACTGTTCTTACGGGGTGTAAGGTTCACCAATTGGACATTTCATAAACACACCATCAATGAAGAGAAAGACGCTCAAAATTTGAATCGTAAGGAGAACAAAGAGAACGTCTGAATTGAATGCTTGTCTCTGCGTTTTGATCCTATCTCTCCATTCCCTCCCCTTTATTAATTTCCAGAAGTCCCTGAACATGGATGTCTTCAACCTAAAGGGGTGGGGTTATCTAGGCAAGCAGCTAAAGACACGTTAAGTTGTTTTTCTATGTGTGTTCATGTCAAAGATTACTTTATGCATGTGATCAAAAGTGCGTCAAAGCATTACTCAACAAAAACATCTCAGTCCGGTAATACCTCTTAACTTCCAAATATTACACTGGCACAAACCGACAAGAGAAGTGGAGGCCATCATTTTGCTATCTTCTTAACATATTTTTTGGGGTGGTTTTTATGAAGACCAGTTATAAAAGCAAAAGCGAGTTTCTTCATTGCAAAGGAAGAACATTTCACATTGATAGTTATTGCATTCTATCAATATCATTGCTTTAGTTTTGAACAACATGAATATCCTAGCAATAAAGCAAATGTGTGATAACTATATCACAATTACTCTTTCACCGGGGCTGCTTCTTGATTAAAACTGGCGATGTTAAAATATACACATATATACGATGAAAATGTGTTAACCTAACATATGTTTTTCAAATGTGTTTGAATGTGTTTTCTCTTTTTTGAGGAAAATCTGTTAGGGGCTTTTCCAGAGTCACTGGAAAAGCAATGTCGGGACTCTATAAGCGCAGGCACAGAGAGATGAGGTTCTTAACAAATGTATTTATTATTACAACAAAAAATCAGGTTCACACTACATCTATATATATAATCAACGCGATACCGAAAAAGTGCAACACAAATCGCTGATGGACAACTCACACCAGGAGAATAACAACGGGAACAAAAAACGCTTGCAAAAGGCAAGGAACAAAACAGAACGAAAATCGCTTACCGCAAAAGGGCAAGGAAAACCAATTGGCGAGCGAACACGACCGAGAAGAACAAAGGTTGAGAGCGGAGTCAATTAGCAAAAACGAGATAGAGAGATACGGAAGGCAAACCTCGAGAAATCACAACTTGGGACATGAACGTGAGCAATAGGAATATTCCGACGCTGAGTAGTCAGCGCGGGGTGTTTAAATAGGACCGTAATCAAGAGAGTCAATGAGTAACAGGTGCGTGGCAGGTGGGCGCGTCTCTCCAGGCATGATGACACGACAGGAACAGGCGCTGGAAGGAAACGCCCCCACGCCAGCTGAGCAGACAATAACAAAAACATGGCATGACAAGAACGGACCATGACAACATCAGTTTAATACTTTTTAATCACGTGGAAAAATTCTGCACTGTTTCTTCATGCAATAATAAATTTAAAAGGTGATCTTTGTGAGAGTCCAGATATCAACTTACATCATCCATTGTGAAAACTCTGTAAACATTGGTCACTCGCCAATCAATATGACAGGTGTTGATAAAACAGAAAATTGGATGTATTAATTTGTGCCTCCCAATTGTAATGGAATCTGTGGACTTTGGATTTTGATTTGGATACCAAAAGACAGGATCGGCTATCAGCAAATGTTGAAAGTCCTTATTAAGGGTAATATCCATCCATCCATCCATCCATTATCTGTACCGCTTGTCCTCACAAGGGTCGCGGGGGTGGGTGCTGGAGTCTATCCCAGCTATCTTTGGGCAGTAGGTGGGGGACACCCTTAGCTTGGTTGCCAGCCAATTGCAGAGCACACATTGAGGAACAACCATCCGCGCTCACACTCATACCTAGGGGCAATTTAGAGTGTCCAATTAACCTGCCATGCACGTTTTTTTGAATGTGGGAGGAAACCGGCGTACCCGGAGGAAACCCACGCAGGCACGGGGAGAACATGCAAACTCCACACAGGAAGACCTGAGCCGGAATCGAACCCATGACCTCTGCACTGTGAGGCCATCATGCTAACCAGTCGGCCATCGTAGTATCATTTTATCATTACAGATACATGTATATAGGTATAATTAAAAAAATATATTTTAGTAAAGGTAGATGCAAGCAGGTAGGACGTCCTGACAGTTTATATGCATAGATATGTTTACAAACAACTTTTACAAGCGATATCAAACGAGTTTGGCATACGCGTGAGTAATGTAATATGCTCAACACACATCAGTGTATTTTGAGGCAATAAAAAATTCAAATAAGACTCATTGAAAATAAAAATATTAATAAGTACTCACTACTTTTAATCGAACAAACGACAGGTATGACAAAAAGCTCCAAACTCCCTACGAAATCACTGTCGGCATTGTGCAAATGCGCACTAGGCATTGGTAGGACGTCTCGATAGGTAGGAAGGAATTTCAGGACGCCGGTTTATAGAACTAAAAGCATCATGGCGAGTGGTAAAAATGACGCAAATTCAATTCTGAACGGCAAGCTTTTTAAAAAAAAAAAAGTTACCTAATGCTGTCATTGATAAGAGCAAAGTGTGTATTGCCATCGTAAACTGAACTACCATCGCAGCACGTCCATTTAAATACCATTTAATGGCCTAGCACACCGCTGATGCCAATTCTCTAGCCTCTTGTCAAACCCAGGCATCCATGGATAATTTGCGACAGAAACCGATGGATGGATCAACTAAAAAGAGACTCGCTGAAGCCATAGCTAAGTGGGTGGCCACTGCGTGTTAGCATCGTGGAGGACAAAGGTCTGGCTGAAATACTTCGCATTGCGTCCAACAACTGCACTTTCAAATTGTCCTCAAGATACACCATTGCAACCTACATTCAAGACTTGCAGGAAGCGGAGAAGACAGAAACAGTCACGCTCACCGGTGATTACTGGACTTCTCTCAGTAACCACAACTACCTCGGCATGACAGCCCATTATTTTGACCCATTTCATTTGCACTTTGTTGGCATTTTATATTTCTTATATTACTCCAATTTGTTCCCTTAGAAAGGCTGTTGAGATGCTGTTTTGTGTGACTTTGTTTGTTTGAGTCAAATCCAATGCTTTGTTTTTTCAATTAAAAAAAGTATTTGCATAAAAACAAAAAAATAAATTCTTGTATATTACAGGTATTGCAATTCAATAAAATATTGAATCATATAAATAATGTTCAAAAAAATGGGAGGGATTTTTTTTTAATAAAGGGATTTTCTTTCAATTAATATCATGTGCCATTAACTACAAGTTAACTATGAATTTTAATGGCTTGCCGGCACTAATGTATAATAGTGTAGGTAAATATAAGAGATCGATTACCTGTGGAGATTTCGGTTGTTTGGTCGTAAGGTCTGGGCATTGCTGCGTCTTGATCTGGTCGTCTCCATTTTCTTGAGTTCTCAGGTTGAGGTCTGGCTCTTCAGCTTGAAAATTTGGTTTGTCTGTTTGAACCGTGGTTTGGGCTTTTGTCATACTAAATTGAGGCTGGGGGTCGGGTCGGTGTTCGGGTGTCAGAGGTTGGGAAAATGTCGTCAGTCTGAACATAACCTGATTTGTATCGAGGGGAAAAGGTTTAGGCTTGTTTCTTTTCAGGAGTGGGGGTGACATCATCATCGACCCAGCCCCAATGCCCAAATGCCAAAATATGTGATCGGAAGAGTGACGACAACCCAGACATGCCCCGGGAATGTTTGGAAGGGAACAGGTTTGGACTTGTTTGTTTTCTGGGCTAGGGGTGATGTTGCCCGGTCCTAGCCTGGATGCCCAAATATGGGTAGAGGGTGTGATTTGACGGGTGATGACAAACCAGACATGCCCGAGCATGTTTGGAAGGGAACAGGTTTGGACTTGTTCCTTCTCAGGGGTGGGGAGATCTCGCCAGGTCCCCCCGGATGCACAAATATTGGGAGAGGCTGATGACAATACCTCGGTCACACAGACGAGGGCGTGATTAGGGCTGGATCGGAAATGGCATGACTGAAAGGCGGACGTGATTGGGTGGTGACCGGGAAATTCTCGCCTGGAAATGACAACACCCCCGGAAATTGTCGCCCTCGCCGGAAATGACAACACCAGGAAATTCTCGCCCGGAAATGACAACACCCGAAAGGGGCGTGGATTAAGCAGGACTTCCGGTAGGGGGGGTGGCACCTGTCAAAATTTGTCGATAGCAGGTGGCTCTCATCTCTCAACTATCTCATTGAAATTGGATGTAGGACGTTGAACAACAACTAAACAATGGAGGCTAAACGCAACACACTCCTGAATGAGAAAGAATTTATCTACTTCAAAACAATTTGAGCTGTATCTATATATTAATACTACACCGGAAACTAACCCTCTCACATTATGGGATTGCACCAAAGCTTATTTGAGAGGCCGAATTATTTCATATACATCTTCAAAAAAAAAAGCGAGGGAAGCAACACAGAAAGTATGAGAGGATAAAATAAAACGGTTGGAGCATGATCATCACAAACTGCAAAAACGAAGGAGATCGTCATCAACTTCAGGAGGAACAAGATTGTGCAACCCCCCTCTACATCAAAAGTGTGTGTGTGGAGAGGGTCCACACAAGTTCCTGGGAGTTGAGATCTCCGATGACCTTTCCTGGACACACAACACCACAGCAGTGATAAAGAAGGTCCACCAGCGTCTGCACTTCCTGAGGTTCCTCAGTAAATTCAACCTGGACAAAAAGATGCTGCTGGCCTTCTACCACTCATCCATCGAGAGCCTGCTGACTTACTGTGTCGCTACCTGGTACGGCGGCTGCACTGAGGCAGACAGAGTGAGGCTCCAGAGAACAGTCAAACCAGTGCAGAGGATTACTGGCTGCCCTCTCCCCTCCCTGTAGGACATCTACACCACCCGGTGCCTCAGCAGAGCTCTCAATATCATTAAAGACAATACTCACCCGAGCTCCCACCTGTTTGACCTGTTGCCCTCTGGCAGGCGCCACAGGTGCATCAAAAGACTAATAGACTGACCCAGAGAGCCATCTCCATGCCAAACTCTCACACACGACTACCCTTACCTTGCAGAATAGCAACATAATGTGTTTTTATTTATACAATTTTGTATTTATTTTCTATTTAATTATTTAGTCTTTAATTAATCTAATTTATATATTTAATTAAATTATTGTCTGATTGCAATGTAGAGGGGAGCTCTCTAATCTTGTTTCACACTGAGTACGATGATAATAAAGGGCTTTCTAATTCTGATTCTGGTAAACACTCAGTAAAAATCAGTGTACTAAATGATTTAAAGGCAGCCTGCAGGCAACTAACAGCCTCTTGTCTGACAAGATAGTGGGAATCTTACGATTCACAAATCAGAAATACTATGAAGATGGAAATAGGGTTCCGGCGCAGGTTCCTGTTTACAGCAGCTTGGTTCACTATTGAGCCTTTTTTGTGTGTTTTTCCCTTTACCCTGTTTTATTTATTTTACCTCATCGCAGCACTGGACATCCAACTTGCGGTGGTTTCATTGCTGCTGAGGGCTGTTTTTTGTGCGGTCGTGTCCGGAGACGAAACTCTGCGCTACGGATCAATCGTGTACACAAGAGATCAGTTGTTAGCACTCCGTGCTAACCCCGCGTCGGCTCCCGGAGAGAGAGCCAATAACCCCCGCGAGCTGAGGAGGAAGACGGGGATGTCATGCGGGGGCTGAATGGCAGGCAAAGAGGAGGCAATACCACCCCGTCCTCCCATCTGTTATTATGGGGAATGTTAGAGCCCTTCCCAATAAAATGGGTGAGCTAACAGCGCTAACCCGGCACGAGAGGAATTTCCAGGAGGCTAGCTTGCTGATGTTCACGTAGTCGTGGCTAACAGAGCTAAGGCCGGACGCTGTCGTGGAATTGGACGGCTTCCAAATCTTACGTGCAGACCGGACACTGCAGAGCGGTATGAGGAAAGGAGGAGGGCTGGCTGTGTTTGTTAATGATAGATGGTGGAACCCTGGGCATATCACTGTTAAAGATCAACTTTGCAGTCGGGACATTGAGCTGATAGCTGTTAGCATTCGTCCGTACTATTTACCGCGAGAGTTCAGTCATGTGATCGCAGTGGCGGCGTACGTGCCACCCTCTGCTAACAGTGAGACATACTGACTGCAGCTGTGAGCCGGCTACAAAAACAGCACCCAAATGCCGTGCTCCTTATCTCTGGTGACTTCAATCATGTTTCTCCTTCCTCCTCTCTGCCTTCATTCACAAAATATTTAACCTGCCACACCAGAGATAATAGAGAGATAACAGAGATAATAAAATATTGGACCTTTTCACCAAGGAGGCGTACACATCACTGTCCCTCCCCCCGCTGGGCAAAGCTGATCACAACTTAGTTGCTTTACTGCCTGTGTGCAAACCTCTGGAGAAGCCGAGGAGGCCTTAAAGGACTGTTTCAACACAACTGTGTGGGAGGTATTCAGTGAAGCCCACGGGGAGGACATTAATGGTCTAACAGACACAATTACAGACTATATTAATTTCTGCATGGAGAACAACATTCCCACCAGGACAGTAAGATGTTTCTCCAACAACAAACCCTGTATCACACCAGACATCAAAGCTCTCCTGAAGGAGAAAAAGAGGGCTTTTGTATTAGGCGACAAGGAGGACAACTGCAGCGAAATAATGCCAGGGATGTCTGGAGGGGCCTGAAGACCATCTTAGCTCAAGGGCAACCAGCTAAGACCCAGACGGGGGGGGGGCTTCAGTGGGCATATGAGTCTTTTCAATAGGTTTGATCAAATGCCTGCCCCCGCTCAGTCTCCCCGGCTGCAGCCCTCACCAACCCCTCCTGCCGCTGCGAACGAGACCGTCTCTCCCCCTCTCTCTCTCTCTTCTCTGCCCTCCTCCCCCCACAGGCTTCAGTTCCCAGCCACATCAGACAACCACCACTTCCTCCTGCTAGCCTTGTTCCTCACATCTCAGGTGAAGAACCAGCTGAGAAAGATGAAGGCGAGGAAAGCAACGGGTCCAGATGGGATTATCTCCCAGCTCCTCAAATCCTGCGCAGACCAGCTTTGTGGAATCGTCCAGCATATGTTCAACCTGAGCCTGAAGCTGGGCAGAGTCCCCCAGCTGTGGAAATCATCCTGCCTGGTTCCGGTTCCAAAGACCCCCCATCCGAAGGAGCTCAACAACTTCAGACCAGTGGCGCTGACATCTCATCTGATGAAGACCCTGGAGAGACTGGTCCTGGTCCATCTGCGCCCCCTGGTGAGCTCTTCGATGGACCTACTCCAGTTCGCATACCAGCCTGGCATCAGTGTGGATGATGCCATCATCTACCTACTCCACACTTCACTCTGCCACCTGGAGAAGGCGGGGAGCATTGTGAGGATCATGTAATTTGATTTATCCAGTGCTTTCAACACCATCCAGCCCACCCTATTGGGAGACAAGCTGGAGCAGGCGGGAGTGGCCCATCACCTCATTATATGGATCCACGACTACCTCTCAAACCCGCCACAGTACGTGAAAACACAGGACTGTGTGTCTGACGTTCTTCTCTGCAGCATGGGAGCGCCGCAGGGAACTGTTTTGGCACCCTTCCTGTTCACCCTCTACAACTCGAACTACAAATACAATTCCTCCACCTGTCACCTGCAGAAGTTCACTGATGACTCTGCGATTGTCTGCCTCATCACTGACGGAGACGATCGGGAGTACAGAGGGGTTACGCAGCGTTTTGTGGACTGGTGTCAGCAGAACCACCTCCAAATCAACGCTGGGAAATCCAAAGAGCTGGTGGTGGATTTCCGCAAGCGTCGGCACTCTCCACCTGCACCAGTGAATATCCAGGGAACAGACGTTGAGAGGGTCTCAATTTATAAGTACCTGGGTGTTCATCTGAACAATATACTGGACTGGAGCGACAACACAGACACTCTCTACAGGAAGGGTCAGAGCAGAGACTCTTCCTACTCAGGAGGCTGAGGTTCTTTGGCATTCGGGGGACACTCCTCAGGAACTTCTATGACTTGGTGGTTTCACCGATTTTCTATGGAGTGGTCTCCTGGGCAGAAGGCATCTCGGGCCGGGACAAAAAGAGACTGGACAAACTAGTGAGGAGGGCCAGCTCTGTCATGGGCTGCTCCCTGGACTCTGTGGACTCAGTGGGGGGAAGGAGGATGATGGCAAAACTGTCATCAATGCTGGACAACCCAGCCCACCCACTCACTGACACTCTTAGAACACTCCACAGCTCCTTCAGTGATAGACTGTTACACCCTCGCTGTGTGAAGAAGAGATTTCGCCGCTCCTTCCTGCCGGCTGCTGTCAGACTTTTTAACAAGAACATTTGGTCAAGCTTACAAACGGGCGGGCATTAGTGCAATTGTGCAGTCCTAGGATGCAATGCACATACTACTGTACTTTATCCAATGGTGTACTTAAATATTGACCAATGCAGTATTTTGTTTACCATTGCAGTATTCCTTGTGCATGTTTGACCATTTTTTGGCCTTTTTTTGGATTTTACGTTTTTACATCAATGAGAAAACATTAAAAAAAAAACCTATAGAGCTGAAATATCACATAGATGTAAAAAAGGGGTTAAAGTTTAAAATGTCAAAAAGTAGTTTTATAACAATAAACAGACCAGGGCATGCGATATCCATATTATGTCCCATTGACTCCCATTATAACTCACAAATTTTAATTGATTGTAAACCTGATGTTTTTTTATGAATTTCCCATGATTATTGTACAGATCCCTTGACATGGGACTGAATAATGGGTAAAAAAAAATAATTTGGGGATTTAGAGCTTTAACCCCACTTAAACACCAGGTGACGCCAAAAACTAACTAATGATTTTTCCTTGCAGAACAATGAATCGCTATGGCGGGCCGTCGTACAATTTTATTCCATGAAAAACAGTTGTGATTGTCAGAGGAGAAGTGTGTGAACGTTTTTGAGTGTGTGTAGTTGTGCGTGCGCACACGTGGCACGCAAAAATTCTGATAACGCAAAATACGAGTGCTTTCCAAGTGTTTGCGTATAGAGTTGTGTGTACGGGCATGTGTGTGTATACATATATATCTATATATATATATATATTTATATATATATATATATATATAGATATACATATATATATATATATATATATATATATATTTATATACATATATATATATATATATATATATATATACATATATATATATATATATATTTATATACACATATATATATATATATATATATATATGTATATTTACATGTAAATAGAAATATGTGCACACGCACGCTGCACGTGCTACGTGCTCGCGCGTTGCTGTTCTACGTGCGCATGCATTGCGTTCCTTTGCGTGGCCGCATAATACAACGTGGACTTGCAAACCAATGAATCGCTATGGTGCGCCGTCGTACAATTTTATTCCATAAAAATTTTTTGTGATTGTCAGAAGAGAAATGTGTCAACGTGTGTGAGTGAGTGTAGTTGTGCGTGCGGCCATGTGTGCGCGCGCGGCACGCAACAATTCTGATAACGCAAAATACGAGTGCTTTCCAAGTGTTTGCGTGTTGAGTTGACTGTTTGTACAGCAATGTGTGTGTATATATATATATATTTACCCACGTAAATAGAAATATGTGCACACGCACGCTGCATGTGCTACGTGCACGCGCGTTGCACGTGCTACGTGCGCATGCATTGCGTTGCTTTGCATGGCCGCATAATACAATGCGGACTTGCTAAGCATTGCACGCGCAAGTACGTTTCACATTCATGTGTGTGCACATGCAACGTATTACTTTTCATACACGCATTGCATTGAGCATTGCTGGCTTAATTTCTTTTGGAAAATCAAGTGTTATTATTTGAAATCCAACACTTTCAGTGGTCGAGAGAGCAGACAATGCACATATCCAGTGTAGTATTGCAGCGAATAACAGTCGGAGGACTCCAGATTTAAAAGATGCACTTCCTGTTTTTTCAAGCTGAACTCAGACATTTCACCTTGAACTCACACATGCAACGATGGCGAGATACTTTTCAACAGAAGAGGCACGGCAAACTATTTTCGCAGATGGCAATTATTCTACTGACTCTTCTTTATTTACGTCTGAGGAAGACTCAGATCCGGATTTTTCCCGTCATAACGGAACGGATTCTGTGAGGAAGAGGAAGAGGAAGAGCAGTCTGAGGAGGAAATTGTGCTGGAGGAAGAGGAAGGACGCATCTTGTGGCCATCAAAGAACAGAAATTTTTCTGGTCTCCAAACCACGAACTTGCAGGACAAGTTGTTTCCCCTCCAACCTCACACCTGGGCCAACTTTATCTGCCATAGCTAGGATCAGCAGCCCAGAGACTGCATTTAAAATGGGACGTCCAGGATTTGCCGAGACAATGTCGCACTACAAATTCTCGCCCTGCGCTTTGATGACAAGCTGCGCAGGCCACAGTGTCATCATGCGTCAGAAAATGTCCCCAATCCAGGAGCTGTGGAGTATACTTCCACAAAAAATGTTCTACCTAGCAGTGATATTTGTATTGATGCGCAGCTTGTTATTGTTTGATTCAATGCTCCAATTATGTCAAATGAAATGTTCCAATTTGATTTATAAATGCGTATCTATATATATATATATATATATATATATACATATATATATATATATATATATATATAGTTTTTTCTATTAGCATAACACTGCTGTTATGGTCTGTAGTGGGCATAACAAATATTTATATTAATATATATTTATTTATGGATTGGTTTGATCACCCTGAACATTTTGAGTGGTTGCACGTAAAAAAATATTCAGAAATGACTTAGTTATCACACCTCAAAGGCTGAGCCATTTTATGGTCATTTATTGCATTGAGGGGTATTTTTACTGAAACTGTCATTGTCAAAAAACAGGACAGTCCCCAAAAACTCTTTTGTCATGACTTATTGACTTATTAAATGATCTAATTATGTCTAATGATAGATGTACATTTTAATTTGTTTTATATGTCCAGACAGAGCATAGTTAGTTTTGCTATTAGCCTAATACTGGTGTTATGGTCCGTAGAAGGAATAAAAAAAAAAAAGAAATTAAAACAAAGTATTTATGTGTGGATAGGTCTGATCCCCCTGAACATTTTGAGTGGTGACAAAGTGATCCCACCTCAAAAGCAGAACCATCGTTTGGTTATTTACTGCGTTGTGCAGTTATTTTAATTCCACTGCACAAGGGTTACCATTGCAGTATTCTTATCATTGCAGTCCTTTTACCATTACAGTACTTTTATCATTGCAGTATTTTGTTTACCATTGCAGTATTCTTATCATTGCAGTCTTTTTTGTCAGGTATCGCCTTGCGGCGATGAGGAGGTGGACCCAAGAAGCGAGGAAGCCGGGGTAGGTGAAACTTAAAAGGGGATTTATTGAAGCTCAGCAGGGACAAACAACGGGGCGTGGACAAATAAACAACAAAAGGCAACTAAACGAGACTTAACTGGAACGAGGACAAGGAACAAAAACGAGACGGGAACGAACAAGGCGGACAGGGAACGATGACAAGAGCAATACGGGAACAGGGCGTGGTCGTGACAGTCCAAGGTAGCGAGATACACGGGAAATGCGGCAAGAAGGAACAATGACCCGACAATGTGGTGTCGGTCTGGGGGGTTTAAATAGTCCGGGTACTTAGGGGAGCAGATGGGAAGCAGGTGCGTGATGATGAACTGGGAACAGGTGCGTGGCTGGTGAGAACGAAAACAATATCAAAAGCACATGGCAGGAAGGAGGTGACAAAAACAATAACAAAACCGCATGCTCACGTAAACACTGACAAAAACTCCTGTCATGCCCGACGCGGATCATGACAGTACCCCCCCTCAAGGGACGGATTCCAGACGTCCCAAAGAAAACAAAACGAAGCAGAGTCCAAGAACGAGGGTGGGCGGAAGGGGGTCGGGAGGTGGGACCACCACCCGAGGTCGAGACCGGTCTGGCGGATGTCCGGGAGGCCAGACCAGCGAGTCTCTTCGTGGTCCATCGGGCGGCCGACCGGGTGGCCAGACCTGCAAGTCCCGCCTTGGCCATTCAGGTGGACGTCCGGGACGACCCGAACGCCACCTGGAGTCCGCTGATGGGGCTGAGACGAGGGGCGGCGGCGGGACGCTGGGTGCTGCAGAGGACGGAGCTTGGACCGGCGTTGAGGCGGGCGCAGGCGAGGCAGGAACTTGGAGCGATGGCGGGACGTCGGACGCCGCCGAGACGGAGACGAGGCACGGTGGAACGCCGGGCGCCGCCGGAGCCGGGACGAGACGCGGCGGTGGGACGTCGACCGCCGTCGAGGCAGGCACTTGGGGCGGCGGCTGGTCGTCGAACCCCGCCGAGACCGGAACGTGGAGCGGCGGCCGGTCGTCGAACCCCGCCGAGACCGGAACGTGGAGCGGCGGCCGGTCGTCGAACCCCGCTGAGACAGGAACGTGGAGCGGCGGCTGGTCGTCGAACCCCGCCGAGACAGGAACGTGGAGCGGCGGCTGGTCGTCGAACCCCGCCGAGACAGGAACGTGGAGCGGCGGCTGGTCGTCGAACCCCGCCGAGACAGGAACGTGGAGCGGCGGCGGCGGCTGGTCGTCGAACCCCGCCGGGATAGGAACGTGGAGCGGCGGCTGTTTGTCGAACCACGCCGAGACAGGAACGGGGAGCGACGGCTGGTCGTCGAGCCCCGCCGAGACAGGAACGTGGAGAGGCGGCTGGTCCTCGAACCCCGCCGAGACAGGAACATGGTGCGGCGGCTGGTCCTCGAACCCCGCCGGGACAGGAACGTGGAGCGGCGGCCGGTCGTCGAACGCCGCCGAGACAGGAACGTGGAGCGGCCGCTGGTCCTCGAACCCCGCTGAGACAGGAACGTGGAGCGGCGGCTGGTCCTCGAACCCCGCCGAGACAGGAACGTGGCACGGCGGCTGGTCCTCGAACCCCGCCGAGACAGAGGCGAGGGGTGGCGGTGGTTCCTCTGGCACCGCCGGGCCAGAGGCGAGAGGCGACGGCGGGTCGTCGTCCACCGCCGAGGCAGGAAACTGGAGCGCCGGCGGACCGTCGAGTCCCGCCCCAACAGGAGCTGGTGGCGACGGCGGATCGTCGAGCACCGCTGAGGCAGCAACGGGAAGCGACGGCGTGTCTTCGGGCGCCGGCGGGACAGGGAATTGGGGTGGCGGCGGGCCATCTGGCGCCGCCGAGGCCGACATTTGGAGCAGCGGCGGGCCCGGCGCCGGGGGGACAGGGACTTGTGGCGGGCGCAGGGCGTGCTCCACCGGAACAGGGACTGGTGGCGGACGCAGGACGTGCTCCGCCGGAACAAGGACTGGTGGCGGACGCAGAACGTTCCCCGCCGGAACAGGGACTGGTGGCGGACGCAGACCGTGCTCCGCCAGAACAGGGACTTGTGGCGGACGCAGGACGTGCTCCGCCGGAACAGGGACTGGTGGCGGACGCAGGGCGTGCTCCGCCGGAACAGGGACTGGTGGCGGACGCAGGACGTGCTCCGCCGGACCAGGGACTGGTGGCGGACGCAGGGCGGGCTCCGCCGGAACAGGGACTGGTGGCGGACGCAGGGCGTGCTCCGCCGGAACAGGGACTGGTGGCGGACGCAGGACGTGCTCCGCCGGACCAGGGACTTGAAGCGCTGGCGAAGTGCCGGAGCGGGGGTCAGCTGCTGGCGGGGAGCCGGAACGGGGCTCATCCGCTGGCGGGGAGCCGGAACGGGGCTCAGCCGCTGGCGGAGAGCCGGAACGGGGCTCAGCCGCTGGCGGGGAGCCGGAACGGGGCTCGGCAGCTGGCGGGGAGCCGGAACGGGGCTCGGCAGCTGGCGGGGAGCCGGAACGGGGCTCATCAGCTGTCGAGGAGCCGGGATGGGGCTCAGCAGCTGGGGAGGAGCCGGAACGGGGCTCAGCAGCTAGCGGGGAGCTGAGACGGGGCTCAGCAGCTGGCGGGGAGCCCGGACGGGGCTCATCAGCTGGCGGGGAGCCGGGACGGGACTCATCCGCTGGCGGGGAGCCGGGATGGGACGCTGTGGCTGGCAAGGATCCGGGATGGGACGCTGCGGCTGGCAAGGAGCCGGGACGGGACTCAGCAGCTGGCGGGGAGCCGTGGCAGGGCTCAGCAGCTGGTGGGGAGCCGGGAAGGGACGCTGCGGCTGGCAAGGAGCCGGGACGGGACTCAGCAGCTGGCGGGGAGCCGTGGCAGGGCTCAGCAGCTGGTGGGGGGGCGACAGAGGGCCGGGTGCAGCAGTCGGTCCGGGCACAGCCGAACCGGGGGCCCTGATCCCTATCAGCCTGCCGCCATAGGGAATCAGGGGAATGGGGAACACGAGGGACCAAGGTTACCGGGGCTGGTGAACGCGAGCTAGGGGGTGCCAGGGGAACGTGAGCAGGTGCTGAAACCGATGGTGAACGAGGTGTGCGACGTGACCGTGACTTCCGAGATTTGGGACGTGAAGTGCGCGAGGTGGAGTGGGAGGTGGTCTTGGAAGACTCAAACGAAAAAGGTGTCAGGAATGGTTCGGGGGGGAAAAAGTGACTGGTACTAACTGTGTCCGGGTTGCGCTGAGCGTCTAACAAGGCGTATATGTAGTCGGCATCGTACTCGTGATCCGAGTCGACAAAAACGTGCGGGGCATAGTGCTCAGAATCATTGATGGTATCGGAATCGACCAACACGTGAGGGCCATAGTGCTCAAACTCTTCTGCTAAATCATAATCAACAAAAACGTGAGGGGGTGAATTGGCCTGGTGATCAAAATTGTCGTCGTAATCGGGGTCTATGATACAGTGTGGAGGAAGGTCGGGGAGGAAATCGAGGGCGTTACCGTAACACGAAGACGAGGTACGGGGCTGGTCGGCAGGCTGATGAGGGCGGTTGTCTGGGCGGCGGCGTCCCTGACGCCGCCGGGAGCCCCTCGTTGGGTCCTTCTTTGGTCGGGTCATTCTGTCAGGTATCGCCTTGCGGCGATGAGGAGGTGGACCCAAGAAGCGAGGAAGCCGGTAGGTGAAAACTTAAAAGGGGATTTATTGAAGCTCAGCAGGGACAAAACAACGGGGCGTGGACAAATAAACAACAAAAGGCAACTAAACGAGACTTAACTGGAACGAGGACAAGGAACAAAAACGAGACGGGAACGAACAAGGCGGACAGGGAACGATGACAAGAGCAATACGGGAACAGGGCGTGGTCGTGACAGTCCAAGGTAGCGAGATACACGGGAAATGCGGCAAGAAGGAACAATGACCCGACAATGTGGTGTCGGTCTGGGGGGTTTAAATAGTCCGGGTACTTAGGGGAGCAGATGGGAAGCAGGTGCGTGATGATGAACTGGGAACAGGTGCGTGGCTGGTGAGAACGAAAACAATAACAAAAGCACATGGCAGGAAGGAGGTGACAAAAACAATAACAAAACCGCATGCACACGTAAACACTGACAAAAACTCCTGTCATGCCCGACGCGGATCATGACACTTTTACCATTACAGTACTTTTATCATTGCAGTATTTTGTTTACCATTGCAGTATTTTCCATCATTGCAGTTTTTTTTTATCATTGCAGCATTTTCATTTATTTTCCCTCTGTACCATGGACAGACATTAGGAGTGTTTCCTTAGACTTGTATACATTGTGGGATGTAAGTATGTATACAGATGGGGATTTGTGTATATATGTATATACTGTGTATTTTTGCATGCTTTTTCTGAATATCTGCTGCTAATGTTAAACATTAACGGCTACATTACGCTGCCGCCTCTGTGTGATCTATATCTTTGCTGCTGTAACACTGCAAATTTCCCCATTGTGGGACTATTAAAGGACATCTTTATCTTTGAAATACTATAGGTTTAAGTTTTGTGAACTAGAACAACCAAGTTCAATATACAAAACTAGTTAGAGCTCTTCAAGTTGAAGAGGACTAAAAAGTGAACAATGCGGTGATAACGTTTCACAGTGTACAACAAACTCCTTCATTGTTAAATTTCCCCCATACATCATTTTCTCGTTTCTTTTTTAGCTCCCCCAAATTTGTCATTGCAATTCATCACTTCTTACCCTTTTCCACACCTTCCATTATATTTACACCCGTTCACTTGCTGCCTCAGCCTTTCGTCCGTCTCTCTGTCTTTGTAATAATACAGTGACAGTGTTTCTAATCAGGGGTACAGAGAGTAAATTAGCAGTCATTGGATCCCCTCTGCTTTCACATCAATCGGTTGTAGCTGAATGGAAGCAAATCTCCACCTGAAGAAACAAAATGAATATTTAGTAGTGTGCTTGCCTAACCTGATGTTTTAAATAGCTTTGATGTCATGTGACAAATATCAGTCTGCTTGTGAGTAGATGAGCATTTGTGCATATTTGAATGTGTCAAGTTGTGGCAGCAGATAAACAGAAGACAATTGGCTGTACAGCAGTAATCATGAAGACAGTCAGGTGTGTTATATCAGCAGTGGTAACTGACAACCATTCTCACGCCGAGAGAAAATCACACATACACGTCCCTAGATGTATCCCCACCATCCAAATTTAATCAGACCGCCATCCGCCCTGCAGAGCAATGTGGCACTGCCCCCATGCATGACAGTATCAATTCAATTACCCAGGAAATGGATTCATATTCAACTCATATAAACTCATACACAGGTCTATGAGGGGCTGCTGCTGATGCTGACAATACAAAGAAATGTGCATTTATGCTGTAATAACATTCATTTGGGCCAGGGCTTTCAAAACCAGTCTCACCCAAGCATTTGTCGCTGTCACATCACGTTAGCCATAAATCTGGACTACGAAATATCAATTCATTTCCGAGCAAAGCAAGAAATGCCACAAGTGGAAAGAGACCAACAGACATACAATATTACTGCACATGCAAAGAAATGGAACACAAAAGAGAAAGGGAGACTGCTGAGGGGCCCCTTGTGGCTTGAGCAGATTTTCAGTCAGAAACAATCAAATGCAGTGCAGACATTGCTAATGTATTCAATTTCATCCTTTAGACTGCTGTCTCCAGCAAACTGTCACATAAAGAAAAATACACATGCCACCCAAATAAACCCAAACATGTGCAGAATCTCCTATTCATCACATCTATACCTACTAGTGATGACATACTGTGGTGACAGATTAAGTAATTTATTGGATGAAGACTGCATTTAGTGATTATTTATTATACCTTTGTTGTTTTTACTTTTGACTCTAGTCATCTATACTGTAAACTTGCTTATTTACTGTTCTTGGCTGGTTGCCCTCAACTGAAGTGGGACTGATCGTTAATGGGCATCATTTAAGCACTTATTATCTGTTGTTCACTACTTTTGATAAAAATGTAATATAACGTAGCAGTTAGCATGGCATTTGTGTCCTTCTCCTGCTGTGTTATGTTTAGTTTCTCATCAACTACTTTAATGATTCTTTTTTTTTTTGTTGTTGCAATCATCCAGGGACAAATTGGGCTGAAAATTCTGAATTTGAGCTGGAGAGGCCACCTGCGCGTGTGACTGAAGGGCAACAATTTTTCTTGTTACAGGCGTGTGGCAAAACCTAGATTACCAGTTATTAAAAAACAAATCATTTTTTAAAATAGTGAATGTTTAGATTATTACAATTAAACAAATACTAATAATGACAGATGCCGGTGAGTTTAGGTCACGCCATTTTTGTGGTGAACTATATGCGAAACCCTGGATGTCCAGCCAGGTTCGCTCTCTCCTCAAAGCCCGCGACACTGCGTTCAGGTCAGGTGACAGAGCCCTGTACCGTGTGGCTCGTGCTGACCTGAAAAAAGGCATTAAACTAGTCAAGACGGACAATAAGAGTAGGCTGGAGTCCCACCTTGCCAGCAACAGACCACGGGAGGTGTGGAAGGGTCTACAGAGCATCACCAACTACCGAGGCGGCAGCATGACATCTGTACACCCGAGTGCGGCGCTAGCATGGGAGCTAAACTGCTTTTTTTCTCGCTTTGACTCAACCCAACCATCACACCCCCGCAGTCCATGCCTCAACTCCCCCTCACTCACCATAGAGCAGGGGTCGGGAACCAATGGCTTGCGAGCCAGCTGTGGCTCTTTTGATGATTGCATCTGGCTCGCAGATAAAACAAAATATTCACACTTGTTTTAATCCATCCATCGATTTTTCACTGCTCATGTCCTGTTCAGGGCTGCAGTTTGCTGCAGGAGCAATTGTCCATTATTTTAATTGGATGATACTGGCCTACGTTGGCCGTTGCTGGGTAAACAGGTAAACGCCCCCTTTTAGAATTAGAATTAGAATTAGAAATCCCTTTATTGTCATTGTACTCAAGTGTGCAACGAGATTAGAGAGCTCCCCTCTCCAGTGCAATACAACAATAATACAGACAAATATATAAATTAGATAAATAAGAGAGTGCAATGGAAAATAATACTGAAGGGTATATAAAAACACATCACGATGCTGTTCTGCAAGGTAAGGGTGTTCTCGTGTGGGTGTGAGAGTTCAGAATAGAGATGGCTCTCGGAAGGAAACTGTTTCTCAGTCTATTGGTCCTCGATTTGATGCATCTGTAGCGCCTGCCAGAGGGCATCAGGTCGAACAGGTGGGAGTTTGGGTGGGTATTGTCTTTGACGATGTTGAGAGCCCTGCTGAGGCACCGGGCGGTGTAGATGTCCGACAGTGAGGGGAGAGGGCAGCCAATAATCCTTTGCGCTGTTTTGACTGTCCTCTGGAGCCTCACTCTGTCCGCCTCAGTGCAGCCGCTGTACCAGGTGGAGACACAGTACGTCAACAGGCTCTCGATGGACGAGTGGTAGAAGGCCAGCAGCTTTCTTTGAATCAGTCTGCTCGGTCATTAGCTCAAAGCTAGCCCTTCGACAAAGAAGATGGCGAAAAGAAAAAAAGATGACGAGTATCGTACATTTCGGGATGAATGGACCGAAGAATTTGCCTTTGTGGAGAGAGCAGGTTCTGCTGTGTGTCTAATTTGCAATGACAAAATTGCATCGATGAAACGGTCGAATGTTAAGCGCCACTTCGACACGCAAAATACCCTGCGGGAGACAGCAGAAAGAAAGCGTGCCAAGAGCTACTGAGCAGGGTGCAAGCTAGCCAGCAGCAACTCCGCGTATGGACCCGGCAAGTTGACTCTAATTCCGCTATCTTTGCTGGATCTTTAGCAATAGTGAGGAACGGAAAACCATTCACAGATGGCGAGTATGCTAAAACGTTCATGCTGGATGTAGCCAATGAACTTTTTGATGATCTTCCGAACAAAGACAAGATAATCAAACGGATACAAGACATGCCTCTGTCGGCAAGAACTGTTCATGATCGTACCATCATGATGGCAAACAAAGTGGAGGAAACGCAAGTGAAGGACATAAATGCAGCGCCGTTCTTTTCCCTGGCTTTGGATGAGTCAACAGACGTGAGCCATTTGTCGCAGTTCAGCGTGATTGCAAGATATGCTGTTGATGACACACTGCGCGAAGAAAGTCTTGTTGTTCTGCCAATAAAAGGGTCCACAAGAGGTGAGGATTTATTCAAGTCTTTCATGGAGTTTGCTCAAGAAAAAAATCTACCTATGGATAAACTTCTCTCAGTGTGTACTGATGGTGCTCCGTGTATGGTGGGGAAAAACAAAGGATTTGTGGCGTTTCTTCGTGAACATGAAAATAGACCCATCCTAAGTTTCCATTGCATTCTACACCAGGAGGCACTTTGTGCTCAGATGTGTGACGGGCAGTTTGGCGAAGTGATGTCGCTGGTCATTCGTGTGATCAACTTTATTGCTGCCCGAGCCTTAAATGATCGCCAGTTTAAAACACTGCTGGATGAAGTTGGAAATAACTATCCTGGTCTGCTTTTGCACAGCAATGTGCGTTGGTTGTCAAGAGGGAAGGTGCTTCGCCGTTTTGCGGCTTACCTGAACGAAATCCAGACTTTCCTTGAAATGAAAGGCATCGAGCATCCTGAGCTAGCCGAAACTGAGTGGCTCCTCAAGTTTTACTATCTCGTAGATATGACTGAACATCTGAACCAGCTCAACGTGAAAATGCAAGGCATTGGAAATACAGTGTTATCCCTTCAACAAGCTGTGTTTGCTTTTGAAAACAAGCTAGAGCTCTTCATTATGGATCTTGAAACAGGCCGTTTACTATATTTTGAAAAACTGAGCCAGTTTAAAGATGCATGCACAGCAAGTGAGCCCATTCAAAACTTTGATCTCCACCAGCTAGCTGGCTTCACATCCAGTCTCCTACAGTCCTTGTAAGCACGCTTTGGAGAATTTCGTGAGCACGCTCGTCTTTTTAAGTTCATCACCCATCCAACCGAGTTTTCACTGAACACAGCCGACCTGAGTTACATTGCTGGTGTCTCCGTCAGAGATTTTGAAGCAGAAGTGGCTGACCTGAAGGCCTCAGACATGTGGGTGAACAAGTTCAAGTCACTGAATGAAGATTTGGAAAGAATCACACGACAGAAAGCACATGTGGACAGAAATGAAATGAAATGAAAAAACTTCAACCCGAAGACCAGCTGATTCTCAAAACCAGCTGATTCTCAAAACCTGGAACGCACTTCCTGTCACATACCACACACTGCAGCGTGTGAGTATTGCTGTGTTGACCATGTTTGGATCCACGTATGCATGTGAGCAGTCATTCTCACATCTTAAAAACATCAAGTCCAATCTACGATCACGTTTAACGGATGAAAGTCTCAACGCTTGCATGAAGCTTAACCTCACCAAGTACCAACCAGACTACAAAGACATCAGCAAATCCATGCAGCACCAGAAGTCGCATTAATGGTGAGTATTATAACAACATTATTGAAAAGAATGAATTCAGAGGCTTATTATACTGACATTTAGTTGAATTCACTTTTAAAATATATTAAATGGCTCTCACTGAAATAAATTTCCAAATATTTTGCTTTCATGGCTCTCTTAGTCAAAAAGGTTCCCGACCCCTGCCATAGAGGAACACGATGTGAGGCGTGTGCTCCTGGCTATTAACCCCAGGAAAGCTACTGGACCCGACGGAATACCAGGCAAGGTCCTCAGAGCATGTGCCCACCAACTATCACATGTTGTTTGCAGGATCTTCAACCGCTCCCTGACTCTAGCAGTCATCCCCTCCTGCTTGAAGACTTCCACCATTATTCCTGTCCCCAAAAAGTCAGCCACAGTCCTCCTGAATGACTACCGTCCTGTTGCTCTCACGCCAGTAATCATGAAGTGCTTTGAGAGACTGGTTCTCCAGCACATCAAGGACTGCCTTCCTCCCACACTGGACCCCTACCAATTTGCATACCAAGCAAACAGATCCACTGAGGACGCCATCGACACTGCTCTGCATGTTGTGCTGGGGCATCTGGAACAGAGCTATGCCAGGGTGCTCTTTCAGGACTACAGCTCAGCATTCAACACAATCATACCAGACATCCTCATCTCCAAACTGAACATTCTCGGCCTCCCTGCTCTCACACGCATCTGGATTAAGGACTTTCTGACCAACAGACCACAGACTGTGTTGCTCGGCCCCTACACGTCCTCCACCCGATCGCTGAGCACCGGTTCCCCTCAAGGATGCGTGCTGAGCCCTCTCCTATACGCCCTCTACACCTATGACTGCAGCCCGGCCCACGGTAACAACACCGTCGTCAAATTTGCCGACAACACGACAGTGGTCGGTCTTATCTCGAAAGGTGACGAG
The DNA here is from genome assembly GCF_059441095.1 of Idiotropiscis lumnitzeri. NCBI lineage: Eukaryota > Metazoa > Chordata > Actinopteri > Syngnathiformes > Syngnathidae > Idiotropiscis > Idiotropiscis lumnitzeri. Next base: position 576,359 of record NW_028283561.1, on the reverse strand, counting down.
GCAGCCTACAGGGAGGAGGTCCAGAGACTAACGGCTTGGTGTGAAGACAACAAACTGCAACTCAACATTGCAAAAACAAAGAAGATCGTCATCGACTTTAGGAGGACTGTGCCACCCCCCCTCTACATCAGAGGTGAATGGGTGGAGAGGGTCCACACATTCAAGTTCCTGGGAGTACAGATCTCCGATGACCTCTCCTGGACACACAAAACCACAGCAGTGGTAAAGAAGGTCCACCAGCGTCTGCACTTCCTGAGGGTCCTCAAGAAATTCAACCTGGACAAGAAGCTGCTGCTGGCCTTCTACCACTCGTCCATCGAGAGCCTGCTGACCTACTGTGTCTCCACCTGGTACAGCAGCTGCACTGAGGCAGACCGAGTGAGGCTCTAGGGGACAGTCAAAACGGCGCAGAGGATTAGAGGCTGCCCTCTCCCCTCCCTGTCGGACATCTACACCACCCGGTGCCTCAGCAGAGCTCTCAATATCGTCAAAGACAATAATCACCCGAACTCACACCTGTTTGACCTGTTGCCCTCTGGAAGGGGCTACAGGTGCATCAAATCAAAGACTAATCGACTGAAAAACAGTTTCTTTCCGAGAGCCATCACCATTCTGAACTCTCACACACACACACACACACGACCACCCTTACCTTGCAGAACAGCGACGTAATGTGTTTTTATTTATCCAATTTCGTATTGTTTTCATTCTCATTATTTATTCTTTCATTTATCTCATTTATATATTTGATTAAGTTATTGTTGTATTGCACTGGAGAGGGGAGCTCTCTAATCTCGTTGCACACTGTACAATGACAATAAAGGGATTTCTGATTCTGATTCTAAAACAATTGGCCATAGTATGGCAGCCTCAGCCTCTGTTATTCCGGTTAATTCTGGTTCCTGTTCCATAATTGCAGCCAGTCCCTTAATAACACCTCTAGTGACCTACACGCGAGCCGTCACCTTACCGTGGTGGAGGGGTTTGCGTGTCCCAATGATCCTAGGAGCTAAGTTGTCGGGGGCTTTTGCCCCTGGTAGGGTCACCCATGGCAAACAGGTCATCGGTGAGGGTCCAGACAAAGCACGGCTCACCAAACCCCCTTATGATGCTCAAAATTATTGGACCACGATTTCCCTTGCCCGGACGCGGGTCACCGGGGCCCCCCTCTGGGGGCAGGCCTGGAGATGGGGCAGGATAAACTGTCAATGGGATGATGCCGTGCCTCCTGATATTTTGAAGAAATGCGAAAAGTGGTTAGAGGAGATGACATTGTTGGCATCATTTAAGGTTGAAAGATGTATAAAGCCGAAATAATGAACTCATGCTTAGACAACTACATCACTTTACTGATGCAAGTAAAGATGGCTATGGAATCGTTACCAACATTAGGTTGAAAAGCCATAGAGATGGTGTTCATGTCACCTTCCTTTTGGGAAAGGGTAGAGTTACTCCCTTAAAATCTGTAACAATTCCACGACTGGAATTAACAGCTGTTGTCCTAGCTGCTAAAAAATGAAGCGCATTGTAAAATCAGAGCTAAATGGAAAAGTCAAGTACAGTGAAACCCCGGTTATCGCGGTTTAATGGGGACCGAGACCACCCGCGAAAACTGAAAATCCGCGAAGTAGCGGCGCACCTTCAAAAAAAAAAAAAATTTAAAAAAAAATAAAATAAAATACTTGTATATACTTCGCACCTTTATATATAAATATATATATATATATATATATGTGCGAAGTAGTGGCGCACCTTCAAAAATGCTTAAAAAAAATAAATATATATATATATATATATATACGGGTAGAGAGAGAGAGAGAGTAAAATTCATGTTATAACAAAAAAAATATATATTATTAAAACTTATTATTTTTTTATTCCCCAGCCATTATTTTTGTATTTATTCAATTATCTCTTTTTGTACTTATTTATTTACTTCGACTTTTACCTGCTGGTATGCCGTCCGGTGTGCCCTGTGAAATAAAAGGTGGCATTTTTCATTTATTTATTTATTCATTCATAACTGACAGCCTCGCGCTCTCCTCATGCCCGGGCGGAAGTTGTTCCTCTTCGGCTTAACTGCCACGCACGCCGGCCGGTCTCCTCCGGAGCTCTCGCACGGAGCGAAATGTCGCCCCGCTAGTGCCCGGGCGGAAGTTGTTCCTCTTCGGCTTAACTGCCACGCACGCCGGCCTCCTCCGGAGCTCTCGCACAGAGCGAAATGTTGCCCCGCTAGTGCCCGGGCGGAAGTTGTTCCTCTTCGGCTTAACTGCCACGCACGCCGGCCGGTCTCCTCCGGAGCTCTCGCACGGAGCGAAATGTCGCCCCGCTAGTGCCCGGGCGGAAGTTGTTCCTCTTCGGCTTAACTGCCACGCACGCCGGCCTCCTCCGGAGCTCTCGCACGGAGCGAAATGTCGCCCCGCTAGTGCCCGGGCGGAAGTTGTTCCTCTTCGGCTTAACTGCCACGCACGCCGGCCGGTCTCCTCCGGAGCTCTCGCACGGAGCGAAATGTCGCCCCGCTAGTGCCCGGGCGGAAGTTGTTCCTCTTCGGCTTAACTGCCACGCACGCCGGCCGGTCTCCTCCGGAGCTCTCGCACGGAGCGAAATGTCGCCCCGCTAGTGCCCGGGTGGAAGTTGTTCCTCTTCGGCTTAACTGCCACGCACGCCGGTCGGTCTCCTCCGGAGCTCTCGCACGGAGCGAAATGTCGCCCCGTTAGTGCCCGGGCGGAAGTTGTTCCTCTTCGGCTTAACTGCCACGCACGCCGGCCTCCTCCGGAGCTCTCGCACGGAGCGAAATGTCACCCCGCTAGTGCCCGGGCGGAAGTTGTTCCTCTTCGGCTTAACTGCCACGCACGCCGGCCTCCTCCGGAGCTCTCGCACGGAGCGAAATGTTGCCCCGCTAGTGCCCGGGCGGAAGTTGTTCCTCTTCGGCTTAACTGCCACGCACGCCGGCCGGTCTCCTCCGGAGCTCTCGCACGGAGCGAAATGTCGCCCCGCTAGTGCCCGGGTGGAAGTTGTTCCTCTTCGGCTTAACTGCCACGCACGCCGGTCGGTCTCCTCCGGAGCTCTCGCACGGAGCGAAATGTCGCCCCGTTAGTGCCCGGGCGGAAGTTGTTCCTCTTCGGCTTAACTGCCACGCACGCCGGCCTCCTCCGGAGCTCTCGCACGGAGCGAAATGTCGCCCCGCTAGTGCCCGGGCGGAAGTTGTTCCTCTTCGGCTTAACTGCCACGCACGCCGGCCTCCTCCGGAGCTCTCGCACAGAGCGAAATGTTGCCCCGCTAGTGCCCGGGCGGAAGTTGTTCCTCTTCGGCTTAACTGCCACGCACGCCGGCCGGTCTCCTCCGGAGCTCTCGCACGGAGCGAAATGTCGCCCCGCTAGTGCCCGGGCGGAAGTTGTTCCTCTTCGGCTTAACTGCCACGCACGCCGGCCTCCTCCGGAGCTCTCGCACGGAGCGAAATGTCGCCCCGCTAGTGCCCGGGCGGAAGTTGTTCCTCTTCGGCTTAACTGCCACGCACGCCGGCCGGTCTCCTCCGGAGCTCTCGCACGGAGCGAAATGTCGCCCCGCTAGTGCCCGGGCGGAAGTTGTTCCTCTTCGGCTTAACTGCCACGCACGCCGGCCGGTCTCCTCCGGAGCTCTCGCACGGAGCGAAATGTCGCCCCGCTAGTGCCCGGGCGGAAGTTGTTCCTCTTCGGCTTAACTGCCACGCACGCCGGTCGGTCTCCTCCGGAGCTCTCGCACGGAGCGAAATGTCGCCCCGCTAGTGCCCGGGCGGAAGTTGTTCCTCTTCGGCTTAACTGCCACGCACGCCGGCCGGTCTCCTCCGGAGCTCTCACACGGAGCGAAATGTCGCCCCGCTAGTGCCCGGGCGGAAGTTGTTCCTCTTCGGCTTAACTGCCACGCACGCCGGCCGGTCTCCTCCGGAGCTCTCGCACGGAGCGAAATGTCGCCCCGCTAGTGCCCGGGCGGAAGTTGTTCCTCTTCGGCTTAACTGCCACGCACGCCGGCCGGTCTCCTCCGGAGCTCTCGCACGGAGCGAAATGTCGCCCCGCTAGTGCCCGGGTGGAAGTTGTTCCTCTTCGGCTTAACTGCCACGCACGCCGGTCGGTCTCCTCCGGAGCTCTCGCACGGAGCGAAATGTCGCCCCGTTAGTGCCCGGGCGGAAGTTGTTCCTCTTCGGCTTAACTGCCACGCACGCCGGCCTCCTCCGGAGCTCTCGCACGGAGCGAAATGTCGCCCCGCTAGTGCCCGGGCGGAAGTTGTTCCTCTTCGGCTTAACTGCCACGCACGCCGGCCTCCTCCGGAGCTCTGGTACGGTCCGAACCGCGCGAAACGTTGCCCCAAATCGTGTCCGGGCGAACGTGCTCTTCTTCGTCCACTCTCTTCTTCGTCCACTCTCCTCTTCGTCGCACGCCGGCCGTCTAACTGCTCCACGCCCCCTCGTGTCGCTCGGCGAAACTACAATGCCCCCGAATATTTTTTAGACCCGCGAAGCACTGAAGCCGCGAAAGGTGAACCGCGAAGTAGCGGGGTTTCACTGTATATCATTCCAGGTTCTCTGTTAAAGCTCGAGGAGGAGCCATAGTAATTCATAAAAATACTAAATTTTTACACTAGTTGACGGTTTCAGATAAGGAGGGGAGATATGTTTTAGTCAAGGGGGGGACAGACTCCACACCAATTACTTTGTTGAATGTATATGGCCCAAACTGGTATAACCCAGAATTTTTCAGGAAAACTTTTAACGAGATCTCTGACATCTCTACCACAAATTTGATTATCGGGGGTGATTTCAACGTGGTCCTAGATGCTTATTTGGACAGATCATCAACTCAACGAAGGATGTCATCAAATGCCTCTAACTTTTTAAATACATATATAAAAAACACGAATCTAGTGGAGGTATGGATAATTTTAAATCCGTCAGGCCAGTAGTACTCATACCACCCTAGAGTTCATAATATATATACGAGAATAGATTATTTTCTGCTGTATGGTAGACTTCTGCCTGGTGTGGATGCAGTTAAGTATCACAATATTATCATTTCTGACCACTGTCCTCTTTTGATTTCACTGAGGTTGATTGAAGTGAAAAAAAAACATAGATTTTGGAGGTTTGACCCCCAGCTTCTAACAAAGAAACCATTTCGTGAATACTTGGAGGCTCAGATGAAACTGTTCTTTGAGACAAACGATAAGGATGATGTTTCACCTATCTTACTATGGGAGACATTTAAAGCATATATAAGAGGTTGCTTAATTTCTTTTCAAGCCTCGCAGAAGTAACTAAATAACTTAGAACGCGTGCAGTTAGAGCAGTGGTTCTCAATTATTTCCTGTCACGCCCCGCCTACCAAGAAGAAAACAATTCGCGACCCCCCACCACCATTTTCTTTTTACATTTCGTACTAATGTACATGTTCTTTGTATATTAATGTTAAATTGTCAATAAAATATCGCTTAACAAAGCTAAATTGATACAAAAATATCATTCTGAGAACGACTATTGTGAGGATCTCGAAACTCAGTACTGTTGTGTAAATATTGATTAGATGATAAACATTTACTATATGTTTTTGTTTTGTTTTTTTAACTTTATTAACATGAACAAACCAAACATAAACATTATTACATAATATAGAAAAGACAAAAAGAGCCAGGGGGATTTTAAACAAAAATTCTATATAAATAACATAAAGCTACAGTTTAATGTTTACGATAGTTTTTTTTTTTTAATCAATACTTTTGACATCGAACCTCTTCATTGTGATAACGTCAGCCATTTCCGTGTTCCAGCCCGAGAGCGTCTGCTAAATTGCTAACATAGCCGTCGTCTTATTTTATGTTTAGATACGCAATGGTTGCAATCCAACATTTCTGTTCATAGCTGCTGCCTCTCCGCCCAAACGCGATTCGAGTCAGACCTCTGTTAAAAGTCGAGCATGCATCGAAGCTATTAATTTTAGCGCGCTTAGCGCCTCCTTGCTCGCTTCCTCGTTTAGAACACTACTTGTTTGCGGAGTCGTTTATTTGCCATCACATAGCTTGTTGCTTCTGCTGTGCGCGGACTTACATATAGTTAAAAAAAGTACGTTCTGCTGCGGCGCAAGATAGCTTGGCGCGGTGCATTTAAGTAGCGGCAAAATAAATCACTTCCGGGTCAACGAGCGACAGGGCGACACTTTTTTTTTTTATCAGTACTGCGTGACAGGGCGACACTTTTATTTAAACCAGTTCTGTGTGAACTAGGGGCACAAACAGCTTTGACGAGCTCAAACTCACGTTGTCTGAGATTGCCTTTTTCGGTCCCAAAACTACGCAAAGAAAACATTTTCGCCAGGTCCCACCTCAGCATCGCACCACTATTTGAGAATCACTGAGTTAGAGGAACAAATCCGACAATTAGAAGAAGAATATAGCACTCAACCTATCAACCTGCTGTTTAAAAACAATAAAATTGCAGCCCTCACATATCAGCTTAATTGGATACTTCCAGAAAAAATCTCTAAAGCCTTCACATTTACTTAACAGATCTTTGAATTTGGTGATAAACCGCATAAACTGTTGGCAAGGCAACTGCGAAAAGGAGAAACTGATAGGACCATTTATAAAATAAAATCACAGTCCGGCTCGACTGGAATTTCACATAAGCATATTAATTATGCATTTTGTCAATTTTATAAAAAATTATACACGTCCCAAGCTATTGCGCATGGGATTTTGAAGCAGTTTCTAAGTATCCATAAATTACCAACATTGTCAGAAAGGAACCGGAGCTCTCTAGAATTGGAAAATACAGAGGAAGAAATAAGAGAAACGATTAAGTCTTTATGAAATGCCAAAAGCTCTGGGTCAGATGGAATATGCAACAAGTCTACAAAAGGTTTAGAAATATACTAGCACCATATTTGCAGAGGATGTATATGAAGGCCTTTGAAGCTGGTACATTACCACCAACATTAAATGAAGCCATTATAACGCTCATTCCCAAGAAAGGGAAGGATCTAGAGCAGGTAGGATCATATAGGCCAGTGTCATTACTTAATACTGATCAGAAAATCTTGACTAAAACTCTAGTTCAGAGGCTTAGCTTTCACATGGAAAAATTGATACACCCGGACCAGGCAGGGTTCATCTCAAACAGACATTCCTCACATAATTTCAGACGTATTTTAAATATTATGCATTCCCCCAGACGACCTCAAGCAGTCTTATTTATCCTGAGTTTAGATGCAGAAAAAGCGTTTGACTGCGTGGAATGGTTCTATCTATATGCAGTGCTGGAAAAATTTGAATTTGGAGTTAGATTTATTTCATGGATTAAAATGCTGTATAGAAATCCAAATGCACGACTTCTTACTAATCAGACAATTTCAGATATTTTTAATTTGTACAGGGGTACCAGACAGGGGTGTGATCTCAGCCCCTTGCTGTTTGCACTGGTGTTAGAGCCACCGGTGCAGACAATTGGAGCAAACAGTGAGATACAGGGTTATGACACAGAATACACATCAAACAAAATATCCCTGTATGCGGATGATATATTGATGTACATGACGAGGCCAGAGGCCTCCGTACCTGCCTCATTAAAGACAATGCAGTTATTTTGCTCTTTCTCTGGATATTGGATACATTGGGATAAAGGTGAGATAATGCCTGTGCGTTGCAGTGACCCAGAGGTACTTGAGCATGTTCCCTTCAAACTGGTTTGGGAGAAATTGACATATTTAGGGTTGGAGATTACAAAGAAGTATAACTCTTTATTTGAAGCCAACTTTATGGCTATGTTGGACAGGTTTAGACACAAACTTGAGTTTTGGCAAAACACTTCCAATTTCTTTGATAGGTAGAGTAAATGCAGTTAAGATGGTCTTTCTTCCGCAATTTACCTCTTTCAGAATTTACCCATTTATCTTACTAAAACATTTTTTTAGATTAGACTCCATAACTCTTCCATTCATTTGGAATTACAAATCCCATAGGATCAGAAATGTCAGGACCGCTTCCCAGCCGAGGCTGGAAAGCGGTGGAAGGTGGATCCTTAATCGCAGACTCAGGAGGAATTGATTGACAGGATGTTTATTGGAAGCCGTCAAGCAATACACAATAATCACTATGAAGCAGTATCTATAAATTTAGTAACCGCAAGGGTTCTATGAGTACAGCCGCCGGAGAGGCGAAACACAAAACGCTGGGAGACCGAGTCACTCCAGGAAAAAATAAGGAAGCAACAGAAAACGCTTGCAACGCAAGAAACCGAAAAACAATGCTTACCACGAAAGGGTGAAGACCAAATCCAATTGAGAACGATAAACTTAAAGCGAGCCGAAAAGTAGCTGGTGAAATTCAAAAACATGAAAACGCAAACAACAGAACAAGAGCAAATCGCGAGCAGAACAATCTGTGAACGAGAGCATGAGCAATAGCATGAGCAACGTGGGACAATAATCCGACGCGGGTATGTCCGCGTCGGCTGCTTAAGTAGTCCAATGATTAGTGTCTTAATGACAGTCAGCTGTGGCGATCGGGAGCGTGTCTCGCTCGTGGCCGCTTCCCGGAGCGGAGCCGCCGGGCCACGCCCACTTGCTGGAGACGCCGCAGACGGATCGTGACAAGAAAAGAGCATCTGTGCAAGGGTAAAAGGAGAGGTGGACTGGCCTTCCCAGATTTTAGGTGCTATTACTGGCCGGCAAATATTCATTCTGTTTCCTTTTGGTTGGATGAGACAATGGTGCTGTCTAGCTGGTTGGACATGGAAAGGGAGGACTGTCATCTCTACTCGATCGGGGCTATTCTAATGTCTTCCACTCGTCTTAAGAAAGCGTACCACAATTATACACAGTTCCATACAGATCTGCAAACAAATAGCAAAACAATTTAAGCTCAGACCTCTGTCCTTTACTTTGCCATTAGCTGCGAACCCGTCATTTATTATATAGTTATAGATGGTACCTTCAGTCAATGGAAAGAATTTGGACTGTGCTGTGTTGGCGATCTGTACATTCAAGGATCATTTGCAAATATGGATTGTCAAAAATGGACGTCTTTAGATACCTCCAGACTAGGCACTTTCTTAGGACTGTTGGAATTTAGCTCGAAATTAATGTTAGAATTTAATTTTAAACCAATGTAACCTCAAATTAGTAATCTGACTCCAATTTGCGACCTTACCCAACTCTCACTCATCCAACAATATGCACGCTCGTTCTGCAATAGAAAGGTATCAGGAAGCCGGCATTTTAACACACGAGTGGATTTATTCCCAATACACAGATTTATTACATAATCGCCTGGGTCTCGGATCCCTCTCAATACAACTCTACACCTCTCCTGCCATCCACAGAACTCTTTCCGAGTTGCCCAGTAGTCACTATACAATATGTAAATGACACAAAGACAAAAGCACCCTGGCATGATTCTATTGGCTATGTGTATCCTGCAGTTAACTTTAGCTTGCTCTTATTGGTCTTTCTTCTCCTGCCGAATCCCGTGGCGACTCCTCCTGGTTGTGCTTTGTTCATCTCGGCTTTCCCCTCCTTCTGGTGATCCTGCAACATTCCATCCTTGCACAACCCCCGCAACCCCCATTCTGTTGCTTATGCTCCCACACACACAGTTTCACCCCCACACACACTCTCAGCATTTTACAGTATCACATTTTCATACACTGGATGCAGCAACATCTAATGAACTATGTTAAGCTCAAACTCTTATATTCCTTTAATAGTCAAATGTATGAAATCCTTTAAGTGTAACCGAAGTTTGGACCATGCTAATGACAAGACCCTCAGGAGAGGAATGCAGGAAGATTGGATCAAGGCTGCAACACAGGAGGTATGAACGAGACCCCTCTGAAACAATGGACTTCCATGCCGGGATCACAAAAGTGGTTCCTAGCAGTCTACCCTTTGTTCTGTTTAGATTGACTGCCATGATTACATTATCCTTTAGGACTCATCTCGACGATTTTAAAAATACAACACCTGATAAACTTGATCAGTGCCTCAGAGACTGTATAACAGAAAGGTGTGCAATTTCATTAATATACAATCAATTACAAGGACTAAACAAATTAACATGGATTACATAAAACAGGACTGGGAGAAAGAGTTGGGAATCGTAATTTCTCAAGACCCCTGGGATAAGTGTTTGAAACATGCTAGCAAATGTTCCTTCAATGCTAGACATTGTTTGATTCAGTTTAAAATCCTGCATAGATTACATGATTCAAAGGTAAAGCTGCATAAACACTTTCCCAGAAGTTTCACCTGTGTGTGATAAATGTAAACAAGCAGAAGCGGATATAGCAGACATCTATGTATTTTGCCCTAAATTAGCAGAAGAGGTCAAGTGGTGTATTTCAATTCAGACAGCGACACCAACTTCATTGGAGCTGAAAGGGTACTAAGAGAGGCTGTTGCTACTTTAAATTATAAAATAATCCAGAGTGCTAATTCCAGCCGGAGTTGAATGAAGTTTCAATACGCCAGGAACAGCTCATTATGGTGGAGTTTGGAAACGTACAATACGCATGGTACGACATGTACTCAACTCTGTCCTTCGCCAGCAGCTGTTGGATGACGATGGGTTCCACACTTTTATGTGTGAAGTAGAAGCCATTTTCAGTGACCGTCCAATTACGAAGATGTCTGATGACCCAAACGACCTTGAACCTATCACACTGAATCAGCTTCTGTAGTTGAAGGGAAAACCAGCCTTACCTCCTGACCTATTTGATTATTCTGACATGTATGTGGAGTGTTGATGGAGACAAGTTCACTGTATCACCCACTTGTTTTGGAAGCAATGGCTTCGAGAGTATCTGCCATTGTTACAAGAAAGCCAAAAGTGGAACCTAAGGAAACGAAGTTTAACAGCTGGAGATATTGTTGTCATCAGCCATAATAATTAGGGTCCGGTGTGTAGGAGCATATTTTGCGTTGCACAGTTTCTTGTTTTTGGTTATATTCCCTTGTTCCGACCGGAAAAGGAAACTGTTTTTGAGCACCAGTCATGCAACAGGTTCGTGTTCAACTGTTGGTAAAGTTGAAGCGCCGAAAGAAAGACGAATGTGAACAAAAAAGTTCATTCACTTCAACCACACCAAAGAAAGCTGATCAATCACAACCTTCCGGTGCGACATCACAGTGGCTTAAAGCCCGGAAATATTTTGCAATTATGTCATCATCCCCACCACTTATCCTGTACAGGGTCGCAAAGGGGTGCTGGAGCCTATCCCAGCTGACTACGGGCAAAAGGCATACCACACTCTGAACAGGTCGCTAACCAGAGACAGGGCAGACATAGACACCGTCACCTAGTGGGAAGCAATCCCACGCTGCCCACACACAAGTCAGGGGGATGTACCACTACACCATCAGCGACTCATTTTCAAATTAATGAGGGGTTTACCAAAAATAAAATTGGATTATTTTTTTATGAATTTAACAGCTGATTAATATTAAATGTATTTAGGCTGGACGATAGATGTTTTGTGAATTTAAGTCTACCCCCAGCTCTGACTTGGCGACCCGTAAGGGACAAGATCACATTTCATAATATATCAAACAGATAACATTGCCATCTCTAAACTGTTTGACGTCACAGGTCAAGGATAGTCAGCTATGACCAGGAGGAACAGGAAAAACAACATCACTGAGACTGGAGGAGTAAAAGAAGCGATAAAATTTGGCACCCGCTTACCTAATGTAACTGCTAGCACAATTATCAGTGCACAAAAGTCAGACTAGCCGGGGGGAAAGTCTCTGACGAGAATTGTGTAGCACCTTTTGGGGAGTGAATGATACTAACCAGCGACCAAGTTTATTTTTAGTTCATGAAAACTAACAAAGTAACTAAAAGTAAAATTGAAAAAAACATTTACGTTCACAAAATAAAATTTTAAAAAATGCTCACCTGCTTTTGTCATTTAACTTAACCCAAAATTTAGCCTTAGGGAAAAACAAGTGTTTTCCTTTTATCATTTCCTATATGAAAAAATACACTCAATGTAGGCAAAAAATAGTACGTTATACAACTGGGTTTCATACTTCTTAATAAGAATAACAGCCACAAATCTTTTCGAGAGAAGTTAGTAACTTAATTGGCAAACAAGGCATCCTAGCTTTGACAATTAGGGTGCATGCATGAATCTAACATTAGAAGCAGTAACATGCACTGTATTTATTGTAATTCAAAGTCTGTGGACTGTAAAACTGTACCCTGTAATAACAGACACTCTTCACTGCGGAAGTGCTGCCGCGGCAAATGCAGTGATCAGCTGGTGAAATGTGAAACAAAAACATGAATTTAAACATGCTCTGACCACAGCTCGTTCCCGATCCCACAGATTTACTTCATTGTGGCACGTCCTGGTTCTGTCGATTCGAGTGCCGGAAACCAGTCGTCGGCTCTCCCGGAGCGCCACGGCATGAAAACTAAAGCTGGGTAGAGTCCCTCTGCTGTGGAAAACCTGCCTGGTCTGGCTCCTTTCCCCTTCACCCTCTACACCTCGGACTACAAATGCAACACTCCTACCTGTCCCCTGCAGAGGTTCTCTGATGACTCATCACAGACGGAGAGGATCGGGAGTACAGAGAACTTACTCTGGGTTTTATGGATGGATAACAATATAATCTCCTCCAGATTGACACTGGGAAATCCAAAGAGCTGGTGGTGGACTTCTACAGGCGTCGGCACTCTCCAGCTGCACCAGGGAGCAGACGTAGAGAGGGTCTCAATTTACAAGTACCTGGGTGTTCATCTGAACAATAAACTGGACTGGAGCAACAATACAGATCCTCTCAATAGGAAGGGTCAGAGTAGACTCCCCCTACGCAGGAGTCTTAGGTCAGGGGACACTAATCAGGAACTTTTATGACTCGGTGGTTGCATCGGTCATATTCTATGGAGTGGTCTCCTCGGCAGGTAGCATATCGGGCCTAGACAAAAAGAAGCTGTACAAAGGTGGGGAGGGCAAGTTATGTCCTGAGCTGTTCCGTGGGGTCAGGTGGATGATGGCTAAACTGTCATCAATGCAGGACAACCCAGCCCAACCCCCTCCAGGGCACTCTAACAGCACTCCACAGCTTTTTCTGTGAATGCCTGTGCAAAGGAGAAATTTTGCCGCTCCTTCCTGCCAGTGGCTGTCAGACTGTTTAACGAGAACATTGGGTTGTCTCTACAAACGGGCGGGCATTAGTGCAATTGTGCAGTCCTAAGATGCAATATTCAACACACCCTACTACTGTACTTTTATTAAATGGGGTATATATATTGACCAGTGCCATATTTTTTGTCATTGCAGTATTTTTATCATTGTAGTATTTAAATAAATCATCATAAATCATTTGCTACATTTGTCATGGGTGTCGTGTATTGAGGTGGGTTGCGTCGTGATGTGATGACGTAAGGGCTGGGAGAGAAAGAGAATAACCTTGTTGACTGAGGGTTGGTCGGAAGACCGTTGTTTAATAAAGCCAGAGAAAGACAACTCTTATGGTTTGATTTAATTCAGAGTGCCCAGCCTAATTCTCTCTCACACACACACGAGACCACCCTTACCTTGCAGAACAGCATCGTGATGTGTTTTTATATACCCTTCAGTATTATTTTCCATTGCACTCTCTTATTTATCTAATTTATATATTTGTCTGTATTATTGTTGTATTGCACTGGAGAGGGGGGCTCTCTAATCTCGTTGCACTCTTGAGTACAATGACAATAAAGGGATTTCTAATTCTAATTCTAATTTTAATTGAGTATTAAGGTAGGCACACAACAATGGCGACGAGGATGGGATTGTTTTCGCGGAGGAAATAAACAGCGGCGGCGAGGCGGTGTGCGTGTTAGCTGAGTCGTTTAAGCTAACATGGAAAAGTCCGGTATTCAACCGTTCGCCTGCTACACGGATCCAGCTACGCTCGGACCGAGATGGTCACGATGGTTGACATCCTTTGAGTTGTATGCTGACGGCAAAGGACTGATTTTGGCTGACGATGCCACGAACGCGATCAAGCAGCGGCGACGCTCTCTTCTACTGCACTTGGCCGGACAAGACGTGCAGGACGTTTTCTCCACTCTACCACAGACGGGCGTGGCGGCTGACTGCACGGCTGCGGTGAATGCGCTCAACACGTATTTCGTTCCCCAAGTCAATGCAGCTTATGCACGCCTATCCTTCCATAAATTGTCCCAACGGCAAGTTGACACTGTACAACAATTCTGTACACGTTTGAGACAAACTGTGAAAAACTGTGATTTTCCAGGTGATAGAGATAACCAAATAAGAGACGCTATCCTGAGTAAATGCACTTCTGAATATGTACGGAAAAAACTGTTTGAGGAGGGTCCAGGTTTGACACTGGCTCGCACATTGGAGGTGTCTTCACAATGTGAACGTGTGGAGGAGCAGTTGGCGGAGATGAGCGTCACCGGGGAGAAAGGAGGGGAGGACACGGTCAACCGGATTTTGACAGCATCAGGAGGAAAGCACAATAAATCAAAAGGAAAAAAGAAAGATGGCGATAAAACGGACAGACAGTGTTACAGGTGTGGCTACACTGATCACATGGGAAGAGATGCCAAATGCCCCGCTAGAGGACAAACTTGTCACAAGTGCAATGGTAAAGACCATTTTTCAAAGATGTGTCATACAAAAGGACAAAAGAAGCAAGAGGTGAATATTGTTGAACAAGATGATTATGCATTTACTGTAAATGATGACTGAAAATGAGAAACTTACATTTTGTGTTGGCGGAGTAGGGTTAATGTTAATGTTAATTGATACCGGTGCCACAATCAATGTGATGGGAGAAAACATATGGGAAAAGCTAAAAGCTGAACAGTTAAGATGCCACTCATTTATACTCAAAGAACAGAGGAATTTATATGCTTATTCCTCAACGTGTTTTCATTATCTGTCAAATGAGCAATCATATGTGAAATAATGATTGGTGATAGAACTGAAGAAGCTGAATTCATTGTAATAAGAGGCAATGGTGAACCTCTACTGGGAAAAGTTACAGCTGTGTAGTTCGGAGTTCTGAAAATAGGTGAAAATGCAGCAGCAATCACAGACGAGAAGCGCAAACTTAAAGCACAATACCTGAAAGTGTTTAAAGGAGTGGGGAAACTAAATACCAAACAAATATGCTTTTACATTGATCGAAGTGTGAAACCAGTGGCGCAACCACTGAGGCCCATACCTTACCACTTAAAGGATGCGGTATAGAAGAAGATTAATGAACTGATTGACATGGACATTATAGAACACGTAGAAGGACCTACACCCTGGGTGAATCCTGTAGTTATACTCCCAAAGACATGTGATGAAGATATCAGAATTTTCTTAGACATCTGAAGAGCAAATGAGGCAATAATCAGGGAAAGATACCCAATTCCCACCGTGGATGAAATCCTAAAAGGACAGAATGGCTCTGCAGTGTTCAGTAAATTAGATCTCAAGTGGGGCTACCATCAGTTAGAACTAACACCAGAGTCGAGAAAGATCACTACTTTTGCAGTGCAAAATGAGGAACCAACGAATGATACAGAGGTAAGAAGCTTTCTTGGACTGGTCGGCTTCAGTGGCAGGTTCATACCACAGTTCACTACGCTTTCTGAACCGCTAAGACGTCTAACCTGGAAGGAGATTGTTTAAGTTTGGGCCGGAACAGAAACAAGCATTTGAAAATTTGAAAAGGCTCCGACCAAAGTCATAGCAGATGCAAGCCCAGTAGGTTTGGGAGCAGTGCTAGTGCAAATACAAAAGGAGGAAGAGGTGCCGGTGTGCTATGTAAGTCAAAGTTTAACAGATTGTGAGAGAAGATATTCACAAACAGAAAGAGAAGCCCTAGCATTAGTATGGGCATGTGAAAGGCTACAACCTTATGTATACGGCAGAACATTTGAACACAAGCCATTGGAGGTCATTTACAGCCAAAGATCTAAACCAAGTGCACAAATCGAAAGATGGGTTCTCAGACTACAACCGTATGATTTTAAAGTTGTACACATTGCAGGGAAACAAAACATTGCGGATTCACTGTCAAGACTGCTGTCTGACAACACGTCTAAAGAGACACATAGGCATGAATCTGAGGAATACAAATAATAATAATAATAATATTGCCTTTATTAGTCCCACAATGGGGAAATTCAAGATTCGAACCCAGGCCTCCTGGGGAGACTGGGTCCTGAACGCGGCGCCTTAGACCACTCGGCCATCCTGGCAGCCAAACCATAAGTGAGATTTGTTGCAGTTAGTGCTACTCTGAGAGCACTCACGACAAGAGAGGTTGAAGAAGCCTCTGCTACAGATTCTGAATTAACAGAGGTGCGAAAAGCAATCACAAATGGCCACTTTGAAAAATGCAAAACATATGCACCCATTGCAAACGAACTGTGTACGATGGGCTATATAGTTTTATGAGGAACTGTCATTGTGCTGCCAGAAGACCTTAGATCGAAAGCACTTTTACTCGCTCATGAAGGACATCTAGGAATTGTCGGCACTAAGAAGCATCTGAGAACAAAAGTGTGGTTGGCCAGGCATGGACAAAGCTGCTGAAAATTTTTGTAAAGTATGTCATGGATGCCAGTTGGTAGCCAGACCAGATCCACCAGAACCACTGAGAAGCACACTTTTGACGGATGGAACATGGCGAGATGTGGCGGTCTATATGCTGGGACCGCTACCTTCAAATCACTCAATACTTGTAGTGGTAATTTACTACAGTCGATATTATGAATACGTTATAATGTCGTCTACAACTTATGAAAAAGTCATTGATGTGATTGACTCAATCTTTAGTAGGCATGGACTACCAATTACAATAAAATCTGATACCGGCCTGCAGTTCAAATCAGAAATGTTCAGGAAATACTGTGATACGAATGGAGTCACATATATAAGAACGACACCAAAATGGGCCCAGGCAAATGGAGAGGTGGAACGTCAAAATGCATCCTTAATGAAGAGAATCAGGATTGCACAAGCTGAAGGACTTGAGTGGAAACGAGAGCTGATGAAATATGTTACAGTTTATCGTAGTATGGAACATCCAACCACAGGCAAAAGTCCAGCGGAACTCCTGTTCAAACGCAATATGAGAGGAAAGTTACCTTCATTTGTGAACCAAAATTGGCTGATATGGATGTATGCGACAAGGATGTGGAACAGAAAGGAAAATAAAAAATCTATGCAGATGAAAGAAGAGGAGCTCAGTATTCAAAAATGAACATTGGTGACACAGTGTTGGTTCAACAAGACAAAGTGGACAAGTTCACCACACTATTCAACACAGCACCACACAAAGTCCTCAACAAAAAGGGAAACCAAGTTCTAGTCGAATCACCAACAGGAGCTCGTTATTATCGGAACACGACACATGCGAAGAGATATGAGACGGATGAGAACGAAGAGGAACACCATGGACAAGACGGATTGCATCAGAGTGAGGAAAGTGAAACAAACGCAAAGATTGACTTTTACCATCCAACACCACAAGAAGCCAATCAGAGGCCAGAGAAGCTAACTAGACCTGAGAGCGCTAGAAAGTCCCCAGAGAGATTTCGTGATTTTGTGGTAAAACAAACAATGAATAAAGGTGAAGAGATATGATACAATGTTAAAGGTTCAAGGTTATGTGAAAGACAATACATGTGTTGTGAGGTAGTTAGAAATTTTGTTGTTAGAAAGAACAACATGAAAGAAGAAAAAAAAAAGGATAATTGTTGAAGATAATGTTGAATGCTAAGGAAAAGGGGAATGTCGTGTATTGAGGTGGGTTGCGTCGTGATGTGATGACGTAAGGGCTGGGAGAGAAAGAGAATAACCTTGTTGATGGCGGTTTGGTCGGAAGACCGTTGTTTAATAAAGCGAGAGAAATACAACTTTATTTATACAGCGCATTTTACAAAAGACAGAATGGTGCTAAAATGATCCATCCATCCATTTATTATCTGAACCCCTTGCCCTCACAAGGTTTGCAGGGGGTGCTCGAGCCTATCCCAGCTATCTTCGGGCAGTAGGCGGGGTACACCCTGAACTGGTTCCCAGCCAATCGCAGGGCACACATAGACGAACTACCATCCGCACTCACACTCATACCTAGGGTCAATTTAGATTGTCCAAACAACCTGCCACGCGTGTTTTTGGAATGTGGGAGGAAACCGGACTACCCGGAGGAAACCCACGCAGGCACGGGGAGAACATGAAAACTGCACACAGGAAGGCCCGAGCCGGAATCGAAAACACGACCTCTGCACGGTGAGGCCATCATGCTAACCAGTCGTTCACCGTGCCGCCCTCAGCTAAAACTATTAAACTAAAATTACTAAAATATGAATAATCATGCACAAATATGAAAGCTAAAATGATCAAAACAAATAATAACATACCTAAGAAATAAAAGCAGCATCTGAATAAGACACAACACAAAATTAAAGCCCTGGCAACGTTGGGGTACTGGCACACAAAAAATTATAATGTTAAATAATGTGAGGAATCTTCATGAGGCTTTTTTGTGTAGTTTAAGTTAGAACAGCTTTTGTTATCAAAGCCATGTCAATGTTTGAAGTAAATTCAAAATGGCCATTTTGGATTTTTAGCAGCATGTGCACGGGAGTTATTAAGCAGTTTCTCCATTGTGGCAAAGGAAATATTCAATGAAACTTTGAAGCCCCGCCCCCGTCGAATAGTATTTTCAAAGCTAAATATTTTTGTCCCAGTGTTTGTTCCAGTTCTTAAGACAGTACTGCCGAAATCTTAAGTCAATCGGTTGAACCCTCTAGCAGCAAATAAGAAAGACAACTCTTATGGTTTGATTTAATTCAGAGTGCCCAGCCTAATTGAGTATTAAGGTAGGCACACAACAATGGAGGAAAAAAAACATCTTATTATGCCGTTAACGTATCAGTCAGAGAATGTGCCCGTGTGCATGTTTGCATGAGACGGGGAATGGAGGGGTGGTTATTTATCTATCTATCTATTTATCTATCGCTGGAGCTTGGTGCACAAGTGGTTAGTATGTCACCCTCACAGTTCTGGTTTGGAATTGAATTGTAAGTGCTTAGGCTTCCTCCAGCATTCTAAAAACATGCATATTATACAGCCATAAGACTGAAAACACCAAAATAAATGTTTTTGTTTTATTGAAATGTTTTTCAACATATCTGGTATTGACGTAATCCAAAAGTAATTAAACATATTCAAGTTACGTTAGTTTAATATTTTGGCACTTTTGTTTTTTTTAATAAATAACTAATAACTGTATATCCTTCCATTTACCTGTCAGTCGCAACCCCCAAACACAACCGCATAAAAAAATTCAGGCCACGAAAAATTCGGGTTGGGTGGGGGGCACCATCTGACTTTGCAGCCAACAGCCAGCGGCAACTGATAACTATCTCGCTGGCAAACAAAGGATTTGTGCCTGTGCTTTGGCTGGCTACCAGTGCCCTGAACATTGTATAATCAGTCACATGATTAAAGGTTAAAGTTGAGGTAAAGGTCTGAAGGCAGAAGTGACAGTCTTTTATCTTCACTGAAAAAGTCACATGGAAGGCCACTTTTACGCTACCTTGGGCATTTTTCTTAAAAGAGCCCTGGTTTGTATTCGCTTTACAATACCTCCATAAATGGAAAATCTCTATAGAGTTCAAATGTGGCTGTCTGAAACTTTCATGCATCACATTCTGGCAAAAAGCCACAAAGAGTTGGTTAGCCCCATATTCTGTGTTTGACACAAACTGTATGCTTAGTGTTGAAAAATAATACAACATTGGTTTTGTTCTTGTCAGGGGTGTAAAAAATGAAGTCGATGTGAAATTGAATATGAACTGATGCATACAGTATCTTATTTGCTGCTGGAGTTGTTTCTCGTTGTCTCACCGCTTTCAATTTCATACATTTTCATCTGCTGGTAGAGATGGTTGTTATGTTTTCATTCTTCAAATTACGTTTCGGTCCTTTGTCCCTTGTCTTTTCCCATCTTGCCTCTTGATTCCATTTTACATTCTCCCTTTTTTCCCACTCCGCTGTTGCTTAGGACACGCTCGTTCTGACATTCGTTCCCCTCATCTCTCCATTAATCAGTATTTTAGCTAGAAATAGATAACATCATTGCTTTCCTGCAGCACAAAGCTGACAGTCTTCCCATCCTCTGTGTGGGCTTTAAACACATTAAATCAGTGCTTGAAAGAAATAGATATTTTGCTACTGAGATAAGCCCATTTCCTAGCAAGCATTCATTGAAATGATATAATAACTGACATGGTTAGGATGATGGTGGTAGAAGAAGAGCGTGTGAGGGAACAGTGATGAATTTGGGTTTTCCAAGATTCCTTTTGTAACATGAAGATGCCGCTTTTTCTGTGTGAGAAGAAATGGTTGAAGAATCTAAACGTTGACACCAGTGGCGGTAAATTGAATGCCATGAGCCGTCTGAACCTCTCTGTCTCTAAAAAGAAATCCAATTAAGGTGTATTGGAGGGTTGTGAATGAGGCAGTGACTGGGCTCCCAGTAGCTGATAAGACTGGTGCTATAACTGAAGCCAGATCACTTGCTGCTAAACGTGTAATCCCCTCCAGCTGAACAATATGGGCGCCAGTCTGATTCAATGAAGTAACAGCCAATTCCCCACATTAAATCAACACAGGGAGGCTAGAGTTGTTAACACACTCCCTAAGGCTTAAGTCACACTAAGAAATCAGAAAGCGTGGCTGCTGACAATGGCTACTATCTACTTTCAACACACTGCACGTACACACATGCACACACATTACATAAAAGGTCCCTGGGGAGGTGATTTCTGTCCTTTCAGTGTTAAGTACCTCTGCTCTCTAAGTAATTTCATGACTAACGCCACAGTTAAACAGAGCATGTATTTGTTTGTGTACATATATCAGTTTTGTTTGATTGTATGTTTTGTTGAGGCGGTATTGTTTTTCCTAAAGATTACAAAAAAGGTGAGCTTCAGATGCATTGACTTATTTTCAGTCGTCACATGAAACGAAGAAGGCATATAGTCTGTTCTTTAAAATTATGTATAACTTGTCATCGAGCTAGTTTGCAAAATAAAGTTGTATTCAAATGGATATCTACACTCACAAGAAAACAGATATGTAAGTTTCCTAGCTTTTACTTAATTCTCCAGTTTCTGTGAAAAAACACTTTAACTCAGTTATATAAAATAGAGAATTATTTTCATACAGGGTGCTAACCCGTCATGGGAAGGCAGCAAGGGCTTTAAACAAGAGTGTGGCGGCATTTGGGAATTGTGAGATTCTGAGATTCCTGATCACCATGTCCAATCGAGGCTGCCGTCCTTCCGCAACCCCAATGACGATTACGTTTGGCGCGTGACATTTGCCAGTTGCAACACACACACACGCACGTACCCCCCCCCCCCCCCCACACACACACACACATGCACGCACACGCACTTACACTGGTGGCCTACGTGTGCAATGGACTTCCAGTTGAGTGGACACTGGCACGTTTGGTTGCTCACCGGTAACTCTGGGAAATTTTTTAGACCCGCTTATTGTATCTGCTTTAGCTTACTATCCCTCCAGTTACCGTGATTTTACTTAGTTATCTGTGTGTTGAGCGATCCAGATTCTCATCTATTCCGGCCGATTGCACAGTCGCCGAAGCGTTGACTGTGGCTAAAGGTTAGCTTACCTGTCAAAAATAGCACCTGTCTGCCATGCGTACCCGCAAGCCGGTCTGCTTCTTGCACCTGTTTCAACAGCGAGCAAGATGCTCCACAGATTGTGGCTGGAAACCCAATGGGACAAAGCCATGGCCAATTGCAGCACCCTCCGCAGAGGGCACACTCTGAGGTAACATTTATTATATCACAAAAACAATGACTATTTTAAAATACAATACAATACAACTTTATTTATACAGCGCATTTTACAAAAGACAGAATGGTGCTAAAATTATCCATCCATCCATTTATTATCTGAACCCCTTGCCCTCACAAGGTTTGCAGGGGGTGCTCAAGCCTATCCCAGCTATCTTCGGGCAGTAGGCGGGGTACACCCTGAACTGGTTCCCAGCCAATCGCAGGGCACACATAGACGAACTACCATCCGCACTCACACTCATACCTAGGGGCAATTTAGATTGTCCAAACAACCTGCCACGCGTGTTTTTGGAATGTGGGAGGAAACCGGACTACCCGGAGGAAGCCCACGCAGGCACGGGGAGAACATGAAAACTGCACACAGGAAGGCCAGAGCCGGAATCGAAAACACGACCTCTGCACGGTGAGGCCATCATGCTAACCAGTCGTTCACCGTGCCGCCCTCAGCTAAAACTATTAAACTAAAATTACTAAAATATGAATAATCATGCACAAATATGAAAGCTAAAATGATCAAAACAAATAATAACATACCTAAGAAATAAAAGCAGCATCTGAATAAGACACAACACAAAATTAAAGCCCTGGCAACGTTGGGGTACTGGCACACAAAAAATTATAATGTTAAATAATGTGAGGAATCTTCACGAGGCTTTTTTGTGTAGTTTAAGTTAGAACAGCTTTTGTTATCAAAGCCATGTCAATGTTTGAAGTAAATTCAAAATGGCCATTTTGGATTTTTAGCAGCATGTGCAGGGGAGTTATTAAGCAGTTTCTCCATTGTGGCAAAGGAAATATTCAATGAAACTTTGAAGCCCCGCCCCCGTCGAATAGTATTTTCAAAGCTAAATATTTTTGTCCCAGTGTTTGTTCCAGTTCTTAAGACAGTACAGCCGAAATCTTAAGTCAATCGGTTGAACCCTCTAGGATCAGGGTGCAAAAGAATTACACCTGTAAATGTGCAAAAATGGAAAAAAGTTGGACAAGAAAAAATCATAACTCACTTCCTGTACACTTTAAACGATGGCTGCATAAGACTTTTTTGTGCGTCTCGGGGTGCTACACGTGCCTGCCAATTTTTGTAAGCCTCGGTCATACGGGCCGGGATTGGTTTTTATTTTGCCACTCTAAGTGGTGCTACAGAGCCATTTTGTTGACCGACCTTAAAATATAAAAAATTTTGCCAGGCCCGATGAGACTGCAAAGTTTGGTGTGTTTTTGTGCATGTTTCAAATATGCAATAGAACGATTGTTACAATAAAGCAGCGGTAGCTGCTCTGCAGTGTTGTTTTCGTCAACGATGACGAAAATATTTCGTTAATGCCCCTTTTTCTCATGAGTACAACAAGACAATGACAAGCTAAATGAGGTTATTTGATAACGAAAACATGACGTGACGTACATGAAATTTTCGTTGACAAAATCAGACGGGACGAAATTGTTAGCATGTGGTTCATCAGACGCTCAAACATTATCACATCGCTTCCCTTCTGTCTTTCAAAACATTGCAATATAGCGCAACCTATCTTTTGTCTGGGCACACCCACCACCGGGACTGCAAGCAGGGTACATGCGCCGTGCACGCACCGTCACATATACTGGTGTCGCACGAACACATCTGTGATCATTCGTCTGCGGCTTGCACATACAGACACACAATCCTTTAACGAACCATGGCGACAGTTACACTCACAAGGCTACTTCACTCTGATACCCGCAGGCTGGTACGAGTAAACAAGACATATGTTTGATCGAGTTTGTACTTTTGCTACTGTACTATAGAACAAGTCTATTACAAAACGTTTTTATTTTATGTTGCTTCAAGTGAAATAAAGCCAGTCACCAAATAAAACGTTTTGGTTCTCGTCTTATTTTGGAGCAATGAGCACTAATTCCGCTGTTACATTATCTGTTTGTAATGCATAATCCTTAGTTGTCCAACAGAAAGTCTTTGCTATTGGGTGGAAACCTTGTATGGCTATTTTTAACTATAACGGACTAAAACCAGTTTGAGTTTTGGTCTAATAAATTTACAAAAACTGGACAAACTTTTTTTTTTTGCGTTTACGTCGACTAAAACCAACTAAAACCTTTTGGAGTTTCCGTCGACTAAAACTATTTAGAATTTTCGTTGACTAAAACTATCACAAATAGGAATGACTAAATATGACGAAAACTAATCAGTATTTTCGTCCAAATGACTAAGACTAAGACTAAATCTAAAATGCCTGCCAAAAAAAACCACTGCCTCGGGCCCTAATACTTTCTAGAAAAACAAGAGGGACCTCGCAACGGCCCTTGGGCCCTAATAATACATAAGATCCCTCACCCTGTTTGGGTTTCTTGACTTTCTGAATCCCCACTTTTTTTCAATTCAATCCACTAACAAAAAATTACCTAAAACTAAACATTTTCCAAAAAAACTAAAACTAATAAAAACTAACAAATATATTCTGAAAACTAATTAAAAGTAACTGAATTATAAAAAGTCAAAACGAAATTAAAAACTCAACTAAGATGAAAAATCCAAAACTATAATTACACTGGTCCAAAGTAACAGCCAGGGTTTTGGATGCAAAGAAAGTGATCAAATTTCACTTTGTCCTTAATATTTCTCTCTCTTGGGCTCAGGCCATGTGATTAAAACTTCAATCATACTTCAGTCAATATACACCTTGAAGTGTGTGTCAGCATCTTACTTTGCGAGTTTTGGAGACTACTCAGTGGGGACCAAAAGCGGGAAAAAAAATTACAATTCTTTTGCTCAACGTGTCATAAAATAATATAGTCAAAAGGAGAATTCAATTCTAATTTGATAAAATACATCTGCATTAACGGAATTAAGTTGATTGTGTGTGTAGCATTTTCGACCTTACGTGTTACCGAACTTCAGCTGTCGCCCCACTGTTACCACACAGGTCAGACTTGGGTAAGTAAATCTGTAAAATACTACTTCTGCCAAGATTGAGCTAAAGTTAAACTGGAACTTAATCCGAGAGTCAACACAAATGCAAATGGACAGCAACCAAATTGTACCTACCAACCATCAAATTTTAAATAATCTGCATACAAAAACAAGCCCTTGACATCATATTGTCTTTATTTTTGTCTTTTTTGTTCGTTTTCTGCGACCCTACGCCACTTGTTTATATGGTAGAAGAGGTGCTAAGCATTAGGCAGTCTACTTTTTTTGGGCAATCTACTCAAACCCACCAAGTTTTAGAGATAATGATTGGCGGAGTGGCTTGCACTATCTATAGCATGGAGACGGAGCCGGTGGAGGAGGGGGAAACGATTCAGCGTGGTAGTCAAACTCTGACAGTGTGGATTTCCAACACCGCTCCCAAAGATCCATCTTGGTAATCTATATTTTCTACCAAACAAGATGGATGAACTTCCACCCCTCACAAGGACCAACAAAAATATTACACGTTCTGCCACGCTCTGCTTCAACGAAACATGGCTCAACAAACACATCCTAGACGACGGGCTACACCTACTTGGCTTCCGTCTTCACTGGGTGGACCGAGTCACAGAACTATCAAGAAAGTCAAAAGATTGGCAGGATTGGTAGGGCCACCTACTGGCTAAAAGAAGCAAGTATTTCATTCATATGCTAAACCTAACAGGAAGTTATAAATGTTGAATTTACTTTACAGTTTGACCTCACTTTGACTACCAAAGCTGCTGTAACTAATGGTACAGAGGTGCAGGGTTTGATTGAGGTTTGCTCCGACCTTCCTGTGTGGAGATTGCATGCAACTCCTCGTGCCTGAGTGGATTTTCTATGAGTCCTCCAGTTTCATTCCACATTCCCAAAACATGCATAGTAGCTTCCAGAACACTCTAAATTGTCCCTTGGTGTGATTGTGTGTGTGAATGGTTTTTTGTCGATATGCGTCCTGCGATTGGTTCGCAACCAATTCACGGTGTGCCTGAAGACAGCTGGGATAGGCTCCAACTCGCTCGTGACCCTCGTGAGGAGAATAATGAGCTGTCACTTGTACAGCACGTTTTTACCTAAGGTACTCAAAGCACTTCACACGAGTACAAATAATAGTCCAAGCCTGAAGATATCGATGAATGTATTTTTATTTATTTATTTTTTTAAATCATATTGGCGAAAGAAAACACGTTTTATTCTTTGATTTTTTTTCTGCCGGCAGGTTAACCAGGTCTGGCTTATGTTTGCTCAGAAAAGTAAGCCTTCATGATGTTAAAACACAAAGTTTGTAATTATTCACGAATGCTTTTGCCATGGCAACACAATGTTCACAAATAAAACAATGCTTATTTTGAGTGTTTAAATATGCACGAAAACTCATGACATTTTGCATACACATCAGGCCTGGCATTATCGTGTATATTTTATTAGGTTATTGTGCAATTTTTAAAAGATGGCTTGCTTGCAGCCCTGAGAAACCTTTAGAAAAAGAAGCACTGCTGTATGTTTCACCAAGATACAATCTACCAACATCAACTGATTTATAGAGCACTTTAAGATAACCACTGCTGTACACGAAGTACTGTACATGTAGCAAAAAGTAGGTCATGTAACAATGAAAAAAGAAACTGATTAATAATGAGATAATAAAGCAAACCAAAACAAACAAATCTCATACGAGGTCAAAAGCCACGGCCTGAAGTCCGCTAGACGGCACAGTCAGGTGGCAACAATTTAATGAAAGGGTTATACTCACCGGTACCTCTCCAAGTCTCCGGCGGAAAGAGGAAATTGACAGAAAAAGCTCCCTAACGATATACAGTAATACCCCGGTTATCGCGGTTAATGGGGACCGAGACCACCCGCGAAAACTGAAAATCCGCGAAGTAGCGGCGCACCTTCAAAAATGCTGAAAAAAAAAAAAGTGCGAAGTAGCGGCGCACCTTCAAAAATGCTTAAAAATAAATAAATATATATATATATATATATATACATATATACGGGTAGAGAGAGAGAGAATGAAATTCATGTTATAACAAAAAAATAAATTATTATTAAAACTTATTATTTTTTTATTCCCCAGCCATTATTTTTGTATTTATTCAATTACTTCTTTTTGTATTTATTTAATTACTTCGACTTTTACCTGCTGGTACGCCGTCCGGTGTGCCCTGTGAAATGAAAGGTGGCATTCTTCATTTATTTATTTATTCATTCATAACTGACAACCTCGCGCTGCGCTCGTGCCCGGGCGGAAGAGGTGCTCCTCTCCGGCTTAATTGTCACGCACGCCGGACCTGCTCCCCCGAAGCGTGTCTCCGTTCAGTTGAACTCGGTTTCATTTCGCCCCGCCCGTGCCCGGGGAAGGTGCTCCTATTCGGCTTAACTGTGACACACGCCCGCCCTCCTCCCCCGGAGCTTCCATTCGGTTAAACTTAGGGGCCGCTTGGAACCGCCCGTGCCCGGGGAAGGTGCTCCTCTTCGGCTTACTGTGACGCAAGCATGCCCTCCTCCTCCGGAGCTTCCATTCGGTTAAACTTAGGGGCCGCTTGACACCGCCCGTGCCCGGGGAAGGTGCTCCTATTCGGCGTAACTGTCACGCACGCCGGCCGGCCTCCTCCGGAGCTCTCGTACGGTACGAACCGCGCGAAACGTCGCCCCGGATCGTGCCCGGGGGAACATGCTCTTCTTCGTCCACTCTCCTCTTCGCCCACACTCTTCTTCGGCGCACGCCGGCCGTCTAACCGCTCCAGCGCCCCCTCGTGCCGCTCGGCGAAACTACAATGCCCCCGAATATTTTTTAGACCCGCGAAGCACTGAACCCGCGAAAGGTGAACCGCGAAGTAGCGGGGTATTACTGTGCAATTTGTTTGTCAATGACCGTACATTTAACAATGTAATCCTAATGGGGCCAACAGGAGTGTCTGCCTCTTCCAATTGGCAATCTTGGGGAAATTCCCTCAAAAACTGGAGACTGATCCCTCATCAGAAGAGGCGCGTAGAACAGTCGTGCCGTGGCACTCGTGAAGAGCTGATGACGGGTTGCAGGCAGAGTCGAAAGGGTCCAGGACACGCCAGGATGGTGTAAATCCATGCTTTTGCGAACAAGCAGAAGCCAAAGCATGTTTGAAATATAATTTTAGCTTCATCAGCTGACCACTGCATTTGCCGCTGTAGCGCTTCCGCCGTAAATGCCGTGTGTGGACGTGGAAAAGGATAAGCCGTTATGTCTGCCAGAAACGGAGGCAACATCTTCTCACCATCATGCTTAAACCCACATAAACTTCTCACGTATTGTTGTAAATCCAATCAGGATTGGCGAACGTAAACCATCAGAGACTTAGTCAGGACAGTACCAAGCACTGTCAGTAGATATTAAGCCGAAGAAGCAGGAGCATCGCCGCACACGCTGATGCACCGTCCACCATCTTACATGTATATGTGACAGACTAAGACCTACCAAACAAGACTCTTGGAACTGAACAGGATGTCCACAATTTGGA
This sequence comes from Idiotropiscis lumnitzeri, assembly GCF_059441095.1. Classification (NCBI taxonomy): domain Eukaryota; kingdom Metazoa; phylum Chordata; class Actinopteri; order Syngnathiformes; family Syngnathidae; genus Idiotropiscis; species Idiotropiscis lumnitzeri. The sequence continues at coordinate 548,033 of NW_028283561.1, read as the reverse complement.
ATTTACTTTAAATTTTAACTTTGATTACACAACCTACTGTAACTTGACCCACATAATAATTTTTTTTCAAGGTTTGTCACATTTTACAATAGTCTTTACCTAAATACATCTACAAACTTCGTTTAGCATACCAGTAGTGCCAGCTAGTGACAAAAAGAAATATGTTTTATTTTTTGTGTTTTTCTGCCAGTGGTTACCCATATATACCTCATATTTGGTCGGAACAGTGTTTTGGCCTTTCGGATGTTGCGACACAAGGTTTGTGAATTTTTGCAACGAGTTCTTGCCATGGCAATGGTCCATTCACCAAGAAAGCAACACTACTTTTGAGGGAATATATTTGCATGAAAACTTGTGAAAGTTTTAAAAAAAAATCTGAACTGGCAGCAGAATCAATATTGCATGAGTTTATTGTGCGATTTTCAAAAAATTAACGCCAAAGGACCTCAGCCCCACAGCCCTCGCAGATTAAAACACAAACACATTTACAATAGGTACCAGAATAATAGCAGAACAGCGACAGTCTCATGTTGAGTCGAAAGCTAAAGAATAAAAATGTGTCTTCAAACGGGTTTTAAAAATGGACAGACAGGGGACTAAAATTTAATAGCTCATTCCATAGGGAAGGACCGGTTACAGAAAAGGCACAATCCCCCCCTGAGGCTCCCCCTAGTCCTTGACACCTCCAGCAGCATTTGGTCCACAGACCTGAGGCTGGGGTGGAGGAGTTCAGAGAGGTGCGCTGGGACGAGGCCATTTAAAGATTTGAAGATGAACGTAAGTATCTTAAAGCGAACTCTAAAGTGCACTGAGAGCCGGAAGAGAGGCCAAGACTGGGGTTATGTGATATGTCTTCCGAGCGCCTGTTAAGAGGCGAGCGGCAGCATTTTGGACCAGTTGGAGGTGCTTGAGCGAGGACTGGCTGACTCAGAATTAAAGTGCATTACAGTAATCTAGCCGAGATGTTACGAATGCATGGATTACTGTTTCTAAGTGCTGTTAGGAAAGAAAGGGCTTCACTTTACCCAGCTGCCTAAGATGAGAAAAGTTGGATCGAACAACAGCACTGATTTGCTGATCTAACTTAAAATCACTGTATAGTTTAAAACCTAAGTTTGAGACTCTTGGCTTTTGATGAGATGACAGGGCCAAGGTCAACAGGGTTGTGAGTAGAAGGGCCACTGGGACCGAACACCAAAACCTCTTGTCTTCTTTTTATTGAAATTCAGATAGTTAAGAAACATCCAGATTTTGATTTTCTCTTGGCTGTACAAAAGTGGTCTCAAGGAGAATGCTCAGTGCAACCTAGGCAAACACAGAAGGTCCAGCCAGTCAGATAGGATCCAAACGACTCTAGAGCGCTACCGCTAATGCCCACCTAGTGCTGTAAGCGAGGCAGAAGAATACTGTGGTCCACCGTGTCAAACGCTGCTGTTAGATATAACAGACATACAGAGTCTCAAGTGTCATTTGCGAGGAGAATATCATTCAAAACTCGTAACTGGGCTGCCTCTGTGCTCTGCATTTTCTTGAAACCTGATTGGAAAACCTCCATGACAATGTATTTATCCAAGAAGGATCATAACTGCAAGTGCACCACGTTTTCCAAAATTCTAGAACTAAAAGGCAATTTGGAAATGGGTCTATGACTTGACAGCACATGTTGGTCAATGCCAGGTTTCTTAAGCAGAGGTTGCACCAAAGCATGTTTAACATGTTGGGGGACTACACCACAAGAAAGACTGCTGTTGATAATAGCCAAAACTTGTTCGCCAATACTTGGGAGGATTTTATTAAACAACTGAGAAGGGACAGCAAGCATCATATGGTGAGCCAGATGGCTTAATATGGCAAACCATATCCTCCAAAGATAAAGAAAAGGAGATCACCTCAAAGGAGTCTAACACTACAGACTAAGGAACGTGTACAGAGGGCTCAGATGTAGCATTTTGTTAGAATAATATTTGGAGGTTATTATACATTTGCCATGACGCAACTTTATTTCAATACATGGTGCACATATCATGTTGAAAAGAAGGGCGGTGGCACTTCTTCAGAAATGAGGATGAAGTAAACAACATCGTGATGAGTCCTGATAAAGAAGTTGGCCTCAAAGTCTGAAGCAAGCAACATCGTGCTAGGTCCTGATAAGAGATGCTGACGTCAAAGTCAGCTGCGACCCACGACGACACACCAATGATAAACCGGACCAAACCAGCTTTTGAGAAGACGAACTGTACCACCCTTTAATGTAATCTGATTTCTCGAAGTGTAATCTGATTCCTCGATGTTATAAAAGGGAATGTATGAAAAACATCGAGGAACAGAAGGGAGATGAAGTTGCCAAATAAACTTTGTTAACCTTTCTGTCTCCACTTGGGCTTGCGCGTCTCTCCTTTCAGCTATGAACCCTATATGTCAAATTGGCGAACCTGACATAAAATTGGTCCTTCAGAGCCGTGAACCCAACATACTGGAGGCGTCCAGGGGCGAAGCCGACGACCGGGGACAATCGTGGCCACGACAAGATAAGGATTCTTTCTCTTTTTTTGGACCTGGTCCTCGACTTTGCTACTGGATGCTGAAAGTTGAAGGGAGGCTGCGGAGAGAGACGTTCAGCTCATCTTGGGTGAGTGTGTGAAGTCCGAATGTGATGAATGAGTGTGATAAATGTGGGCATTTGAAGGGGTACGTAGTTAAATTCTGCATTAACAGGAGGGCGGACTCCTCTGCAAGTAAGTAGTTAAATTCCGTGGGGATATTGTGGGGACTAGACAGAGTAAGTCTTTAAAACTGTGTAAAACCGTAAGAATACTAGTCAATGTTACGTGAAGAGACAGAGATAGTCTATAAAACTGAGAGAGGATAACAGGGGTGTATCCTCCACGCGCGTTTGAAAGGGGAAAAAAAGGGAAGAGAAATAAGGGGAAAAAAAGACAAGGGAAAAAAGTAAGAAGGGGGAAAAAATAGTGTGAATGGAAAGGTGTGCATGGAGGCTTGCAACCTCATTTTGGAACAGGAAATTTAACCGACAACTGTCTGGGAAGCAGAAGCTTGGGAATTACCTAAAACAGAGTAATTGTCAGCCTGTTCAGGGATTGGAGAACAGTTTAGGGAAACATGGGGAAATCAAACAGTAAAAAAGCTAGCAAAAAGGATCCGAAACAACAATTGACGTGTAAGGACTGGAAATTTATAGAAAGCCAATGTCTGGAAAAAGTAAAACATTTAAACTCATGGATAACAAAATATAAATTCGCTGGTCAGCTTAATACACAAAAAATAGTCGACTTACAAAATAAAACGAAGAGAGGAGAGAAAGAAAAAGAAAAAAAGAAGTGAATAAAAGACGGATATGAAGATACAGAATTTTGGATGACAATGGCACAAAGATGGAAACTAGATAAAAATAACAAAACCAAATTGCAACATTTAAATGTTCCACACATACTGTGGATACTGATGACATTACTTTAGGAAAGATAAGACAGCAAAAGAAGCAGCTACCAAGCCATTCATAGGTGTGGCTGTGTGTGCGCTGATAGATAACGTTCTGCGAGGCAACATCATTGCAGACATGTAACAACAAAGTCTTATGCAAGAGAAAATCTATGGCTAGAAAAAGGAGCTACTTTGACTAATGGCATATATGTCAGTTCAGGTAAAAAAAAAAAAAATAAAAAAAAAAACAATTCTTCCAAAAAATATTTTTCGCAATATTGACACATGTTGTCACACACATGTCAAACAGGAGGGATGGTATGGTAAGACAGATAAACCAATTTTATACAACATATGGGTTTAATTTTTTCTCAAAAGATTTTTTGAAGAGCCTGTATGATCTGTGCTCGACACAATTGTCAGGGAAACATAAGCCCAAAACGAGGACAGTTTCCCCAAGCAACATACACCTTGTGCATTGTAAAAAGTCATCTCAACCCTACCCTATTAGGGGTCTCTCGGTTGACATGATTTTCGCGTGGATAAAAAATTGAGATTTTGTGTTGTGTAGTTTTGGTTGCACTAAAAGCTGTGTTTCATGCATGTGTCCGAGACCATTACTATGAGTAATTCCAACAGCTCTTCCATCAACATGCCTTTTAGAAGTAATGATGAAATTAACACCTAATGCGGACTGCATTGCTTGGAATGATGTGTACGCTGCGATTAAGGCAACGAAAGATAAGCCTATCTTTTCTACCGATGTGGCAGTGGCTAACTTTACTTGTGTTAATCTCACAGGAACACAAGTGGTGTAAAACAACTGTACTCCAAGCAGGTACACTACTGCCACGCAGCGATGTGTGGTGGTGGTGCGGGGTACTAAATTATTTGATTCATTAAAGGGCGCAGTTGGAACTTGTGCATTGGTGTCACTTCTCTTACCAGTGTCTATTTTTCCATCCACAGCAAGGGATATTCAAAGGGCAGTTGAAGCCGACGAATACCCCTATTATTACGCCAGGAAAAGACGAAGTGCTTCCTGGAGGGATGGTGATATGACCTATTTGGATGCATTTGGCCAACCAAGGGGCGTACCAGATGAGTATAAGTTGGTAAATCAAATCGCAGCGGGGTTCGAGTCCATTCTTCTTTGGATTACACCGAATAAGAGTGTGGATCGAATAAATTACATACACTATAACGTGCAAAGATTGGGGAACTTCATTGAAGAAGGATTTATAGCTATTAAAGAACAATTGATCCTTCGTCGTCCTTCCATCTCGGGTGACGTAAAATTGGTCCAAAAGAACAATTGGCAGCAACATCACTCATGGCATTTCAAAACCGCATCGCGGTGGACATGCTGTTGGCAGAGAGAGGAGGGGTTTGCGCCATGATTGGGATCAATGTTTGTACTTTCATTCCTAACAACACTTCTCCGGAAGGGTCCCTCACAAGAGCCATTGCAGGCTTGCGCGCCCTGAACCGAAAGCTGAAGGAACACTCAGGTGTGAGTACCTCTGCATGGGATGAGTGGTGGAACAAAACGTTTGGTAAATATAAAAATATCGTATTTTCTGTAATGATTTCTATAACAATGTTCACCTCAATCCTTGTACTGTGTGGATGTTGTTGTATTCCCTGCATTCGCGTTTTGCTTTTCCGATTTATCTCAACAGCTCTCGCTCCAGCAAATTCCAAACGACAGGAAATATATCCTTTGATTAATTACAGAGGTACTGGTGATGGAGGAGACACTGATGACCAAGTTGATGACGACGACTGAATTTACCTGGGAGATCCTATTCGTTAATCCAAAACGCTCAAATACATTAAAGTTAAACAAAGAAAAATAGAGGGGTTTACATTTGCTATCAAGCTAATGATTTGATGGAATTAAATCTTTGGAAATTCCATTGATGATAATATTTGGGGCAAATGTAGAATAAACAGGGGGGAATGTTAGAATAATATTTGGAGGTTATTATACATTTGCCATGACGCAACTTTATTTCAATACATGGTGCACATATCATGTTGAAAAGAAGGGCGGTGGCACTTCTTCAGAAATGAGGATGAAGTAAACAACATCGTGATGAGTCCTGATAAAGAAGTTGGCCTCAAAGTCTGAAGCAAGCAACATCGTGCTAGGTCCTGATAAGAGATGCTGACGTCAAAGTCAGCTGCGACCCACGACGACACACCAATGATAAACCGGACCAAACCAGCTTTTGAGAAGACGAACTGTACCACCCTTTAATGTAATCTGATTTCTCGAAGTGTAATCTGATTCCTCGATGTTATAAAAGGGAATGTATGAAAAACATCGAGGAACAGAAGGGAGATGAAGTTGCCAAATAAACTTTGTTAACCTTTCTGTCTCCACTTGGGCTTGCGCGTCTCTCCTTTCAGCTATGAACCCTATATGTCAAATTGGCGAACCTGACACATTTGAAACAAGAGTCCGAGCAATAGCAACCTTGTCCATTAAAAAATAGCTAAAATCTATCACACATTTCAGGGGACGAGTCTGTGCAATTTGGCTGATGGGGTTTAAGTGCAGAATCGATAGTATTAAATAGAGTTTGCGGATTATGACAATTTGCCTGAATAAGATTGGACAAGTATTCCCTTTTTGACTCTTTCACTTTGTTTTGATAACTGTACGAACAGTCTTTGAGGATTTGATATGAGACCTGGAGCCTGTCTTTTTTCAAACTGCGTTCAGCTTTGCGGCTTTCTTGTGTAGTTGCACGAGTTCTTTCATTAAACCATGGCTCCGTTCTTACTTTTGGCCGCATAATTTTTAATGGAGCCACAGAATCCAAAATACCACTACATGAGAATCACCCCACACAGGATCACTAACATAGCAGCACTAATTGATTACGACAGCAATAATGCAAACAGCTGACGGGGGATAATGGAAGTGGAACTAATCCTGCAGGAATAAGAGAGTTTCGCCGAGAAAATAAAGAACAGTTTTAAATGTTTAAGGAAGTCATTTTGAAGGCGAATTTAAGACTTGATGAAGTTGAAGACCGACTCGATAAAGTGGAAGAGAGGACCCAAAATGTGAAAGTTGTGATAGCCGAAATGCTAAAGCTACACGCAAGTATGGAGGATAAACTGTTGGATTTAGAGGGCCGCTCCAGACGCGAGAATATGAGGATTTACGGAGTACCGGAAGGTGCCAAGGCAGATTCACGGACTATGGCATTGTCTGTGAGCTAATTCGGGATAGACTCAGTATGAGTGAAAGTGACCTTGACTTGAAGATTGAAAGAGCTCACAGGTTGGTGGGACCACAACCACAGGACGGTGTGCCACCCCGTTCCATCATAGTCAATTTCCTGAGCTTCATGATGAAGGAGACATTACTTTGCAAAGCTTGACGGAGAAAGGGATTTACTTGGTATGAAAATCACATCAACCTGGACAACGACTATCCACCATTTATCCTAAAAAAGCAAAGGCAATATGCAGAGGTCCGCAAAGTTTTGAAAGATGACCACATCCCATTCCCGAACCTCTTCCCAGTAAGATTGCGAGTCAGACATAAGGATGGGACTAAAATATACAATACAATTTAGGAGGCAACTGAGGACATGTCGAAAGGTGCTACAACGTAACAATCATCAAGCCACCAGAGACGTTAATCGAGCAGATAAAGCGGTCAACTTGGAGACAAGCAGAAAGACAGACTACAAAGGGCACCTTTAAAGCGAGACACAAGGCAGGCTAGCTACAAGGAGAAACTCAGAGCCTTCAGGAGACCAACACCGGCTTCAACCAACAAATGATGGACAACCACCCGCCCCAGCTTCAAACCCCTTCACTCATTCATACATACACATGCACACACTTGCACACACACGCACACGTATACATTGTAAGGTAAGCTGAAGATCATAATAACCTCAAGTAACCTTACATAATCAGTTTGTGTATTTCTAATCATGTTTTTATACACTAATTGCATTAATGATTGCACACTCACACGCACACACGCCTACATTTTTGCCTCAGAGTTAAGTTTCTGTTGTCTAATCTAAACTTTCGTTATGAGTTATGTTTCTATTTCCTTGCTTTCGTTGTAAGCCATGATGAGCTAGTTTCTGTTTCGTTATGAGTCTGCTTCAAGCTCTAATAAAAGCGGAGACGGCGGGGCGGGAGCACAGGGTGTCCTACGGAGCTGCGAGCAGGTTAACTGCTCGCTCTCTGTCCCTCCCTCCCTGCCGGCCGGTAAAAATTAACAACCTTACCTGGTTCCTTCTGGCCTTGGCCATTTCAGTAAGCTCTCCCAAAAGGTGTCAGGGCACTTAAACCTGACATTTATCTGGTGCCCAAAACCCGGGAATCGCATCCGGACGTCGGGACTGCCGCGGGACCTCGGACACCACAGAATCTGGCCCCAGCGCTTCCCCCTTGAGGAAGCGGGTCTCCGAACTCCTGGTTCGGCCGCCCGCCCAGAGACGATTCCCTATCGGACCAGGCTGACCCAGAGGCAACCAGGTATTGTGTTTCAAATTATTTCGTACCATTTTAAAATGTTAAACAACTAAAGAATTGGTAGGGGAAGTGAAAGTGAGTGAGACCAGGCGCGCGCAGGGCCGGGCCCCAGCCGTTGACCAGTACGGTGTGATAGACTGGATCGTGCTATCCAAGGAGTTATATAAATGGAATAAGGTCATAACTCTTTTAGAAACAGGGTTTCTCTGTACCGATAGCACGGTAGTGCAAATTAAAGGATCTGCGGTACGTCTAAAACCGGATTGTGTTATTCAAGGAGTTATAAATGGAATTAGGTCGTAACTCGTTTAGTTTCTCGGTACGGATAACGCGGTAGTGTAAATTAAACGTTCTGCGGTACGTCTAAAACCGGATCGTGTTATTCAAGGAGTTATAAATGGTATTAGGTCATAACTCTCTGGAATTCGGGATTCCTCTTTTTGGTAACTCAGACAGTACAGCATTACTTGTTGTTTTTGCTGGAAGATTTTGATAGTACAACGTTAAGTTATTTCTTGAGGATTTAACTTCCTTTGAAGATTTTGATAGTACAGCATTAATTGTTGTTTTTGATGGAAGACAGATTGAGGGGTTCCTTTTTCTCGGTGCAGATAACACGGTAGTCTAAAGTGTAAATTAAACGTTCTGCGGTACGTCTAAAACCGGATCGTGTTATTCAAAGAGTTATATTAATGAATTAGGTCGTAACTCGTTTAGAGCTTATAACACGGTAGAGTAAATTAAACGTTTCTCTGTACGTTGAAAACCTCGCGGAGAAAAACCGGGTTTCTCTGGAAGTCTACTCACATTTTCACATTAAATTCAGGAACTAATAAAATAATTTCGGTGTTTTTTTATTTTTATGTGTGTGTGTGCGCGGATGGTGTGCCTGCGCAGCTGCGATTGCGTGGTTGAGTGACTGGCTGCGAATGACGAAGTGACCGCAAGAGATAGTAGATTTAACTGTTGTTTTTTTGGGGGGGAAGACAGAGTACAGTGTTAACAGTTATTTCTAGAAGAAAAACAGGGTTTCTGGGGAAAGTGGGACGGCGGAGTCCCGTGTACATTTAAATTCCGTGTGTGAATGTTTGCACAAACCGTATGTAAAGTGAGTGAATGGTGTGATTGGGGATTACAAATACCATTTGGTATTTTGTCCCATGTACTACAGTAGGGTTATAAACAGCAGACTGGTGTGGATGCAGAGGCATGAATTCTCCACCTGAAAAGGTTGAAGTGAGAATTACCACAACAGGAAATTTGAGTTGCTGTCCTACTAATAAGAAACCAGTTTTTAGAAAACCCTAGGTGTTGACAAATTGGACCAAATTTTCTAAAACTGAGATATTAGGTAGTAAAATAAAACCCAGGAATATGCTGCAGTGTAAGGATTGGACGCATGTGAAAAAACAGGATCTTAATTGTCATGACCCGTGTCGGTCATGTCAGGTGTTTTTGTTATTGTTTTTGTCACGTTCCTTTTCCCATGTGTTAAAGAAATTTAAGTTTGTATGTTCATCTGTTAGTTTTGTTGTTTAGTTTGTCATCTTAGCAAGTTTCAAACTATAACTAATCTTACAGGCCCCCTTTGTTGCACATGCATTCGTATCTTTCTGGCCTCAAATTGAACTGTCCTATGGGCGCCAGGTACGGCTCCTCGCGAATGTGACTCCCCAACGCCAGAGCCCTTTTCTGTGAACACCTCCCTTGGGGTGTTGATGACCTCTTAGACCCTTAGCAGATAAAGTGAGACTCACTCGCTTCTAAGGCCGTAACTTATGACTTGGGGAGGTTCAGCACAAGGCTTGGTACCTCTAAAGCAACAATATCGTCATGGCCAGAGAGATAACTTGTATGTGTCAGGCCTTGTGAAAATACACCATACACCAAAAGATGTCTTGTAATCTGAAACCATTAGAATAGGCTGGAAGAGTGTGATGGAGTCAAATGTCAAGTTTTCCATTCTGTATGAATTGCATATTCAAATTGATTATGCTAGGATGCAAATAAAAACCATGTGGGGAGCAGGAAGCACCAGCTTCTCCTCTGACTGCTGAGGGCTGCTCCACGCGTGTGACAAAAGACAATCTTGGCTGGTTGATTCATTTGTTCAGGCTTGTTTTGATAGAAACATCTTTAACACCATGCCATGTGTGTTTGTTTTGTCAGCTGAGTGGGGCGGTCACGGCGCACACCTCGTTCACCATCGGCTTCAGCACCTTGTTACGTGCCCCTTGCGTCTCACAGCTCACGTTCACCAGCACCAGTAGCCTCGGTCCCTCGTGTCTCCCGTTTCCCTGATTCCCTATGGCGGCAGGCTGATAGGGGTCAGGCCCCCCCGTCTCGGCTGCGCCCCGGCTCGACTGCTGTGCTCGGCCCGCAGCCGCCTCCACGACAGCGGCTGCCATCCACGCCGCCTCCACGGCAGCTCCAGTTCCGGTGCCTCGCCAGCTGCTGAGCCCCGTGCAGGCATCCCCCCAGCTGCTGAGCCCCGTGCAGGTCCCCCGCCGGCTGCTGTGCCCCGTCCCGGCTCCTCGCCAGCTGCTGAGCCCCGTGCAGGCTCCCCGCCAGCTGCTGAGCCCCGTGCAGGCTCCCCGCCAGCTGCTGAGCCCCGTTCAGGCTCCCCGCCAGCTGCTGAGCCCCGTTCAGGCTCCCCGCCAGCTGCGGAGACCCATGCAGGCTCCCCACCAGCTGCTGAGCCATGTTCCGGCTCCCCGCCAGCTGCTGAGCCCCGTTCCGGCTCCCCGTCAGCGGCTGAGCCCCGTTTCGCCTCCACGCCAGCTGCAGCAACCCACGCCGCCTCCGCGTCAGCTGCACAGACCATACCGCCTTCACAACAGCTGCAGCAACCCACGCCGTCTCCACGTCAGCAGCAGCCGGCGGAGCACCTCCTGCGGAGCACCTCCTGCGCCCGCCTCAAGTCCATGTTCAGGCGGGGCACGTCCTGCGTCCGTCCCAAGTCCCCGTTCCAGCGGAGCACGCCCTGTGTCCGCCTCAGGTCCACGACCCGATGGCGCACGCCCTGCGCCCGTCCCAAGTTCCTGCCTCGGCGGTGGACGACGACATGCCGCCGCTTCCGGTCTCTGCCCCAGCGGCGCCCGACGAAGCGCCGTCGCTCCCGGTTCCTGCACCGGCGGTGGACGACGACTCGCCGCCGTTTCTCGCCTCTTCCTCTGCGGTGCTCGATGACCCGCCACCGCTCCAAGTCACTGTCTTGGCGGCGCCCGATGAGCCGCCGCCGCTTCTCGTCTCTGCCTCGGCGGCGTTCGACGACTCGCCGTCGCTCCCGGTTCCTGCCTCGGCGGTGGACGATGCCCAGCCGCCACCTGCCGTCTCTGCCTCAGCGGCGCCCGAGGAAACGCCGCCGCTTCCCGTCGCTGCCTCGGCGGTGCTCGACGATCTGCCGGTACTCCTTTCCTGTCTCGGCGGGGCTCGACGACCAGCCGCCGCTCCACGTTCCGGTCTCGGCTGCATATGGTTCGTCACCTCTTCACGTTCCTGTCTCGGCGGGGTTCGACGACAAGCCGCCGCTCCACGTTCCTGTATCGGCGGGGCTCGACGACCAGCCGCCGCTCCACGTTCCTGTCTCGGGTGCGCCCGGACGTCCGCCTGAATGGCCACGGGTGGACTTACTGATCTGGCCTCCCGGACGTCCGCCCGAATGGCCCCGACGGGACTTGCTGGTCTGGCCTCCCGGACATCCGCCAGACTGGTCTAGTTCGCGGGCCTTGGTTCCGCCTCCCGGACGTCCGCCCGAATGGCCCCGACGGGACTTGCTGGTCTGGTCTCCCGGACATTCGCCAGACCAGCCTCGATCACGGGTCGTTGACCCACCTCCCGACCCCTTCCGCCCACCCTCGTTCTTGGACTTTGTTTTTGTCCTTTTTTTTTTTTGGGGACGTCCCATGCCATGTGTGTTTGTTTTGTCAACTGAGTGGGGCGTTTCCCTTCAGCACTCGTTCCTCACCAGCCACGCACCTGTTCCCCGTTACCGTCACACACCTGATCCCCATCTGCTCACTTAATGACTGGACTATTTGCTCTCGCTCTCATTCTTGCCCTCGCCCTCGCTCATGCTCATGCTCATGCTCACGCTCACGATCCCCAGTGTTTGTCACGGTCCTCGTTACTTGTCATTTTTGTTCTGTTTAGTCACGTTTAGTTTGTCTTTGTCATTTCGCACCCTGCCACGTTTGTTTGTCCACGCCACGTTGTTTGTCCTCGTTTGATTAATTTAACAAATTCCCTTTAGTTTACCCTTTTCCCTGCTTCCTCGCATTCTGGGTCCACCTCCTCCTCGCCCACTGGCGATCGATCCTGACATTAATAAAATAAAATAAAGATTTGGTTTAAATGGAAAATTAAATAAATTTAATATAAATTCGGAGGTTACTTAAAAACTCACAAAAGTACTACACAGTACTGCCAGAATTAATAATCATAGACAAGACAAAGAAAAACTCTAAAAAGAGAAATCTAAAACACAGACACATCGGTGCGTTGCTTTGCACTTGTGTCAGAGGTTGCACTGGCCCTACAGGGCTGCGCATATATAAATTTATGAGAGATATTAGTTGAATTGAATTACTTATTATTGGCCAAAGATAAAGATAGATTGTGTTGTTGTTATTAACTCATTTACTCCCTTAGTGTCACGATCCGTGCCTCGTCGTTGCAGCAGAGTGGGCGGGGTCGACGGCGCGTTGCCCGGAGACGCGGCCACGAGCGGGGCGAGCTCACGAGACGCTCAGCTGTAACTCTTCACGCCATTGATTACTGACTATATAAGCCTCCGACACGCACCTCCGCGTGTCGGATTATTGCTGACCCAACTTGCTCTCGCCATTGTGCCATTGCCATAGTTTTGCCAACCTTGTTCCGTGTGTTTGTCGTGATTGCTTGCTTGTTTGTTTGCTTGCTTGTTTGTTTGCTCGTTTCTTCTACAGCTACGTTTCGGCTCGCTTTCTGTTTTCGATGTTTGGACTTAACCTTACCTTTTTGAGGAAGGACATTTTCGTTTTCGAGTTTCTTGCATTGCAAGCTCCTTTTGTTAGTCGTTTTGGTTCCCCTGGGGGAAGATCCTTCCCCCAGCGTTTTCCGTTCGTGTCTACCGACGCCAGTAAATATAGTTCCTCTATTATTATTGATAGCAACCCTCTTTGCCTATCGCCTGCCAATTGTTTTTTGCCGGCCACAATAAATATTGTTCCTACCATATTTTCCCTTGTCTGCGAATTAAGAATCCACCCACACCGCTTCCCAGCCCCGGCTGGGGAGCGATCCTCACAGAATAATCCGACCATGGATTCTGCAGACAAGGAGAAAATTTTTCATGCCTTGACCAGCCAAGGACGCCTAGTGGGCCAACAGGCGACCGAGCTCGCGACCCTGCGCGTCGCGGTCGGCCAACTGGTCCAGCAACTCATGAGCCTAGGGGTCCGACTGAGTACCCCAGTTCACCCTGCCTCGCCGGTTCCCAACCCGGTCGATCCCCCTTCCGGGGTTCCGCCCCCAGGTTACCCGGTTAAGGAGCCTAACCTGGCTCATCCCGACCGCTACGGCGGAGAGCCTGGCCTTTGCGGCCCATTTATTCATCATTGTATGCTGATTTTTGACCAGCAGCCCCTAACCTATGCGCTAGACAGCTCAAAAGTAGCTTTTATGATGAGCCTCCTGACTGGTCAAGCGAGTGCATGGGCCATGGCCGTGAGCAACGCGCACCCAGCAATCCGCTCCTCATTTCCTAACTTCCTCGCCGAGTTTCAAAGGGTGTTCCACCACCCGGTCCGCGGGAAGGAGGCCGGAGCCGAACTGTTGGACTGTATCCAGGGCTCACGATCTGTTGCGGATTATTCGATCACCTTCCGCATCCGAGCAGCCGAGAGTGGGTTCGACGACTGCGCCCTGAGGTCCGTGTTCCGGAGAGGCCTGAACTCGGCTCTAAAAGATGAGCTGGCAGCCCGTGACAACGCCGAGACGCTGGAGGAGCTGATCACCCTGGCGATTCGGCTGGACAACCGCCTGCGAGAGCGTCGCCGAGAGCGAGGGGTGGAGCAGCGCCGCGCCGAGCTACCGCTTTTCCGGGTACCAGAGCCTGCACCAGCTGACGAGCCCATGCAGATAGGGGCAACCCGCCAGGCGCCCCGGGAGCAGCTTCGAGAGCGGGAGTGGGAGCAGCGTCGTCCCGAACGTCCACGCATCCGGGATTCCGAGTGGTCAACCTCCGACGAGTCCAGGCAGCCGGGTCCGGGCCGCCCGGATCTTCGTGAGAGGGAGCGTCGGCGCAGCACGGGGGCGTGCTTCTACTGTGGCCTGCCAGGACACCGAGTAGCAGGGTGCCCGGAGAAGGCCGCTCGCCAGGGATCGTCTCCTCGCCCCCCAACTAACTGTGAGTCCGCGGACCGCTCCGCCGCGGCCAAAGAACCCCGACAAGAGCCGGCTGCCAGCGTGGCAGGGGATCCGGACAGTCCCGGCACCCTCTTGAGACTGGAGATGGCCGGGGAGATCATGGGACTCGGTGGTAGCATCAAGATTCGCGCACTCATTGACTCTGGCGCTGACGAATGCTTTATTGATGCGGGCTTAGTGTCCCGACTCGGCTGCGTGGTCACCGAGCTCGATAGATCCAAAAAAATCTATGACCTCGACGGGCGCGAGCTGGCCGATGTCCGGCGCTTAACCGAGCCTCTTACCTTAAAGTTGTCGGGTAACCATATCGAGAAGCGCTCCTTCTTCGTCATGCCGGCCAGGTCAGCCCCCGTCGTGCTAGGAATTCCGTGGCTAACCTCACACAACCCAGTCATCGACTGGGGGCGCCTTTCAATCCAAAATTGGAGCCCGTTTTGCTACGCACATTGCCTACGGTCCGCCGAGGAGGGCGTGCAGGTTAGGGATCAGGTTCCCCGTCTCGGCTGCGCCCGGTCCACCTGCTGCGCCCGGCCCGCCGCAGCCTCTCCGTCAGCGGCACAGACCATGCCGCCCCTTCGCCAGCTGCGGCAGACCACGTCGCCTCCTCGCCAGCTGCTGAGCCCCGTTCCGGGCTCCTCGCCAGCTGCTGAGCCCCGTCCCGGCTCCCCGCCAGCTGCTGAGCCCCGTCCCGGCTCCCCGCCAGCTGCTGAGCCCCGTCCCGGCTCCCCGCCAGCTGCTGAGCCCCGTCCCGGCTCCCCGCCAGCTGCTGAGCCCCGTCCCGGCTCCCCGCCAGCTGCTGAGTCCCGTTCCGGCTCCCCGCCAACTGCTGAGCCCCGTTCTGGCGCTTCACGTTCCTGTTCCGGCGGTGCACGCCCTGCGTCCGTTTCAAGGTCAAGTCCACGTTCAAGCGGAGCACTCCCTGCGTCCGTCCCAAGTTCACGTCTCGGCGGAGCACATCGTGCGTCCGCCTCAAGTCCACGTTCCCGTCTCGACGGGGTTCGACGAGCAGCCGCCGCTCCACGTTCCAGTCCCGGCGGGGCTCGACGACCAGCCGCCGCTCCACGTTCCAGTCCCGGCGGGGCTCGACGACCAGCCGCCGCTCCACGTTCCAGTCCCGGCGGGGCTCGACGACCAGCCACCGTTCCACGTTCCTGTCCCTGGTCTGGCCTCCCGGACATCCGCCAGACCGGTCTCGAACTCGGGTGGTGGTCCCACCTCCCAACCCCTTCCGCCCACCCTTGTTCTTGGACTGTGTATTTGTGTTGTTTGGGACGTCTGGAATCCGTCCGTTAAGGGGGGGGTACTGTCACGATCCGTGCCTCGTCGTTGCAGCAGAGTGGGCGGGGTCGACGGCGCGTTGCCCGGAGACGCGGCCACGAGCGGGGCGAGCTCACGAGACGCTCAGCTGTAACTCTTCACGCCATTGATTACTGACTATATAAGCCTCCGACACGCACCTCCGCGTGTCGGATTATTGCTGACCCAACTTGCTCTCGCCATTGTGCCATTGCCATAGTTTTGCCAACCTTGTTCCGTGTGTTTGTCGTGATTGCTTGCTTGTTTGTTTGCTTGCTTGTTTGCTTGCTTGTTTGCTTGTTTGTTTGCTCGTTTCTTCTACAGCTACGTTTCGGCTCGCTTTCTGTTTTCGATGTTTGGACTTAACCTTACCCTTTTGAGGAAGGACATTTTCGTTTTCGAGTTTCTTGCATTGCAAGCTCCTTTTGTTAGTCGTTTTGGTTCCCCTGGGGGAAGATCTTTCCCCCAGCGTTTTCCGTTCGTGTCTACCGACGCCAGTAAATATAGTTCCTCTATTATTATTGATAGCAACCCTCTTTGCCTATCGCCTGCCAATTGTTTTTTGAGGGCCACAATAAATATTGTTCCTACCATATTTTCCCTTGTCTGCGAATTAAGAATCCACCCACACCGCTTCCCAGCCCCGGCTGGGGAGCGATCCTCACACTTAGACGTACAAAGACGTCTTTTAATGCAATGGCGCCCTCTACCAAAGACGTATAAGTACGTTTCCTGTCTTTTTTATGTCATAGTGTACATAAGGGTCTGATGCAACCTCTGACTGAGAATCAGCCTTGTCCGCATTGTGAATCATGTAAAAATCACCCAGCAGGGGGCAGAGGTGCAAATGATCCGCCTTGAATCTGCGCCAGAGGTACAAATGGGGGGCGGGATCCTGGGGTAGACTTATAAGTGTGGAGAGCAGCGTGGGTAGCAGCAGCATCGGCAGCACTAGCAGCAGTCGCATTAGTAGCGTTAGCAATGAAATCCTCCAAGCAAATGACGATCGAGGAATGCTTTTTTGTAAAAAAAAGCTTCCTAAAAGCATCAAGGCGATGGAGACGCTTTGGTTGAGAGGATGACGCTTCGTCGTCGTCACAACAAACAGGCGTCTAAAGAGGCTGCGCGTGCCTTGCGGCCTGCATCGCCTGCCTTCGGACAATAGCCAAAGCAGCCGAGAGTCCTCACCAGATCCCCCCGAACGAGGAGGTAAGCGCTCGCAAGTTACCATTGAACATGTGGTTTTAGCCCTCATGCTGTTATTGTACATATCATGCATCTTGCGGGCAGAAAATGTCGCGTAAATGTGCAGTTAGACGCGAGCTTGCTCGCTGACTTCCTCGAGGCTCTTGTCTAGCAACACGTTTTTAATCGCGATACCACTGCAACAACTGCCCGCACTTGCATGAACAATCTCGCGAGACCCCCTGCGAGACAACTGTGCCACTCAGTTACCGTAAAGGTGCAACAGTCGCAAATACAAATTTAGCACCATTACATGACATCTCCCCTCTTTTGTGTTATTTTCAATAACATCAAACAAGCACACATTTTCCCCAACTGGGCTGCAAAATGCAAAAAAGTAAAGATGCCTCTCAGAAAACAAGTTAACCTGAAATATGCATCAATCAAACAAATCCCAACAGCATGAGCAATTTTCTTTCATCTTTCCATTTTTATTTTCTTTCCCTTTTTTCTCTCTCTTTTCCTATTTTTTTTTTTTTCTCCCCCCAAAGACCATGAGTCTCAGTCTCACAGGTCAAGCCTGTCGACTGGTTTGCACACTCGTCCAGAACGGGTCACCACCCGAGTAGGTGGGGAAGTCGAGGATGTCGACTCGCTCCGGCATACAGGAACGTTGTCGTCTATGCCGGTGTTGACAGGGTGGACGTCCGTCGGCTTGTAGTCTTCGGATGCTGCTGGGACTGGCTGGGGAACTGGCCCAGGTTTGAGGTGACGGCGGTTCCGCCTCAGTTCTGCTCCTTGTGGCGTCCGGATGATGAAGGACCTAGGTGTTGTACTCTCGCATGAAACCACAGCCGGCAAACACCATGACTTCTCGTGATCCAATTTGGAAAGCACCTGGTCACCTGGACGTAAAGAAGGCAAAGTTCTGGCTCCATGGCGACGGTTGAAGTAGTGAGCCTGTTTAGCCTTTTCCTTCTTATCTGTCTCCTCCACATCAGTCCTGCTGGGCCACTTAGGTTTGAGGTTCTCCTCCAGTGTTGGAAGTGTTGTTCTAATTTTTCTCCCCATCAACAGCTCAGCTGGGCTGTAGCCTGTCGTGGAACAAGGAGTAGCTCGATGACACATGAGAGCCATGACAGGGTCCTCCTGCTTCAGGATCCTTTTAGCTGTTTGCACTGCTCTTTCTGCATGTCCATTTCCTTGTGGATGATGAGGGCTGGACGTGTAGTGTTGGAAGTCGAGCTGTTTAGCGAACTCCTTGAATTCAGCACTTGTAAACTGGGGACCATTGTCGCTCACAATCTCACTTGGAATGCCGAATCTAGCGAAAACGGTTTTCAAACTTTTTATTAATTGTGCACTCGTTGTAGATGGCAGGTGTAATATTTCAATAAACCTTGAGTAGTAATCCGAGATTACAAGGTAGTTATGTTGTTTAAATTCACAGATGTCCATGGCTACTCTCTTCCAAGGTCGCTCCGGAAGCGGTGTGGATAGGAGTGGCTCCTTTTGTTGAGTTCTTCTCATTTCGTAGCACACTTGACATGATGCCACGAGCTTGCATATTTCTGATGAAAGTCCGGGCCACCACACGGATGAACCCGCTCTCTGTCTACATTTGATGAGGCCTTGATGTCCCTCATGAACTTTCTGAAGTACTTCCCCTCTCATTGATCGTGGCACAACAATCCTACATCCTCTCAGAATTAGGCCATCGTGCACTGACAGTTCTGATTTAACTTGAACATATGCTCTAGCAACTACTGGCACTTTACTGATGTGCTCAGGCCATCCTCTCTCTATTAGTCCTGCAACACATTGAAGTTCGGGGTCAGCGGCTGTCGCTTCCCTAATTTCCTCCAACTTGCCTGTAGATGCCGGGATCCCTTCCACCACACTAGCCACATAACAGGCCACATCGCTATGCGTTTCGTTTACAGTGTTTGCGTTAGGTAGCGGGCTGCGTGACAGCGCGTCCGCAACAATCAGGGTTTTCCCAGGAGCATATTCTGCGATAGGGTTGAATCTCATTAGTCTCATGAGAAGACGCTGGCAACGTAAGGGTACATTGTCCAAACTTCGATTGTTGATGAGAGGTACAAGCGGCTTGTGATCAGTTACCAACTTGAACTGTTCCAGTCCGTTAAGGTATCTGTCGAACTTCTCGCACGCCCAGACACCAGCCAATGCTTCCTTTTCTATCTGTGCGTAGCGAGATTCTGCATCGCTTAGCCTTCGGGAGCAATAAGCTACAGGTTTCCAGTGATCTCCATGGAGTTGCAGTAACACACCACCCAGTCCATAACTGCTCGCATCAGCCGACACAGCAGTTGGCATCCCCACATTGTAGTAGGCAAGCACCGGTGCAGTTGTTAGCAATTCCTTAATGTCCTCAAAAGCTGCTTGTTGAGCGTGACTCCAAGTCCAGACGGCATCATTCCTCAGGAGCTCATGCATTGGCTGACCCACCGTTGAGAGGTTTGGAATATACCTTCCTAGGTAATTGACCATTCCCAATATCCTCTTCAGCTCTTTCAAATTACCTGGTGGCGACAACTGCCGTATAGCTTCCACCTTCTCTGGGTCTGGCCGGATGCCAGACCTGTCGATGAGGTGTCCAAGGAATCGCAGCTGGTTCTGTTTAATTGAACACTTATCTTTGTTGAGCTTCAGGCCAGCAGTCTGGATGCGTTGCATCACCTTCTCCAAGTTGTCGTCGTGCTCCTTCTCAGTAGCCCCGTACACCAGGATGTCATCCATGAAGACCTCAACCCCTTCAAGGCCCTGTAGAGTCTCCATCATCTTCCTCTGGAAGATCTCTGGTGCACTTGTAATTCCAAACGGGAGTCGTTTAAAGTTGAAGCGGCCAAAGGGAGTGATGAATGTAGTGAGCCTACAGCAGTCTGGATGGAGAGGTATCTGGAAGAATCCGCTGGCTGCATCCAAGGAAGAAAAGACTGTAGCTCCGCTTAGTTTCGCTATGATGTCATCAGCTGTGGGCAAAATGTACCGTTCTCGTTTAACAGCCTCATTCAGCCTTTTGAGGTCGACACAGATGCGGGCTTTTCCTGTGCTTTTCTTCAGGACTGGCACCATGGGTGCACACCAGTCAGTGGGCTGTGTAACCCTCTCTATTATGCCATTTTGTTCCATCCTCTGTAACTCTTCTTTCACCTTTTGCAGCATGGGCAGAGGAACACGTCGCGCTGTGTGTACGGCATATGGTTGAGCATTGTCTTTTAATTGTATTCGCACCGGTTCAGTCTTTAAAGTCCCATGTTCACCGTATGCTTGTATGTGACCTGTGTTGGTCACCAACTCATCTATTCGCCTCACCAG
Organism: Idiotropiscis lumnitzeri; assembly: GCF_059441095.1. Classification (NCBI taxonomy): domain Eukaryota; kingdom Metazoa; phylum Chordata; class Actinopteri; order Syngnathiformes; family Syngnathidae; genus Idiotropiscis; species Idiotropiscis lumnitzeri. Next base: position 527,846 of record NW_028283561.1, on the reverse strand, counting down.
GTTCATTTTCACAGACATTGGCCGGCTGAGGAGGTTATTCACCGTGCGACCACGAATAACATAAACTGCGAGTGGGTAGCTTTTGCCTTTATAGGTAACTGTGCTTTGGATCAGACCTAAGCACTGCAATTCACCACCTGGACTATCAAGTGGAATGTCAGCAGGCTGCAGTTGTGTTTTGGGGGTGAGCGAGCGGTAGGTCTGTTCGCAGATGACGTTCACGTCTGCCCCTGTGTCAATTTTAAATTCTGCTGGGGTAGATCCCAGCAACAACTTCACGGCCCATTGCTGTGAAGTCCCATTTGCTTTTCTTACTGACCCAAGGAAATACGGTTGCTGTTGCTCCGGTTGCTCTGTGACTTCACTCACCGCTGCTTTTTTATTCCTACACACTCTGCTCCAATGCCCCACTTTGTTGCACGAGTTACATGTGGATTTCTTAGCAGGACATATTTCATCCTTATTATGCTTGGCTTTCCCACATTTTCCACATTGTCCATAACAGCTCTCCCTCTGCTTGAAGCGTTGCTTGGTGCACCCTTTAAACTTGTTGGTCACTTCATGTATCATCCCAGCTGCTTCTCCTTGCATGCTAATTTGGGACGTTACCTCCTCACACTGCCTGACCGTCTCAATCGTCCGCGCCAGTGTTAGGTCGTTCATCAGCTGCAGTTTACGTGAAACCTCCTTGTCCAATATTCCCACGACGATCCTGTCGCGAATGTTCTCCTCTCGGGTCGCGCCGAAGTCACAATGTTCCGAGAGCTCGTACAACGCACGAATGAAAGTCTCCGCCTTCTCGCCCGGCCGTTGTGCGCGCTGGTGGAAGCATGCGCGTTCATGTATCACATTCCGTCGTGGCACGAAATAGTCATCAAACTTGCCGAGTACTCGGTCAAAGTCATTTCTGTGTCCATCTTCGTCGAATGTAAACGACTTGTAGATGTTCTCGGACTCGCTACCCATGGCGTATATCAGGCTGCTCACCTGCACCGCGCCCTCTTCTCTGTCGAGTTTCGTGGCGGTCCTAAATCTCACAAATCGCTGCTTCCAGTCCGGCCACTCTCCTGGCTTAGCAAAGGGGAAACCCGTCGGGGGATTAAACTTGGCCATTGTTTCGAGTTTACTTCTGACACCATGTAAATGATGGCAACGAGGCTCTTGTCTAGCAACACGTTTTTAATAGCGATACCACTGCAACAACTGCCCGCACTTGCATGAACAATCTCGCGAGACCCCCTGCGAGACAACTGTGACACTCAGTTACCGTAAAGGTGCAACAGTCGCAAATACAAATTTAGCACCATTACATGACACTCGCCGACGAGGAAGTAAACGCTCGCAAGTTACCATTGAACATGTGGTTTTAGCCCTCATGCTGTTATTGTACATATCATGCATCTTGCGGGCAGAAAATGTCGCGTAAATGTGCAGTTAGACGCGATCTTGCTCGCTGACTTCCTCGTCCGGCCGCCTCTATTGCACAATTACACGCGAGCGCAAGTCCTCGCCGACGAGGAAGTAAACGCTCGCAAGTTACCATTGAACATGTGGTTTTAGCCCTCATGCTGTTATTGTACATATCATGCATCTTGCGGGCAGAAAATGTCGCGTAAATGTGCAGTTAGACGCGATCTTGCTCGCTGACTTCCTCGTCCGGCCGCCTCTATTGCACAATTACACGCGAGCGCAAGTCCTCGCCGACGAGGAAGTAAACGCTCGCAAGTTACCATTGAACATGTGGTTTTAGCCCTCATGCTGTTATTGTACATATCATGCATCTTGCGGGCAGAAAATGTCGCGTAAATGTGCAGTTAGACGCGAGCTTGCTCGCTGACTTCCTCGTCCGGCCGCCTCTATTGCACATTTACACGCGAGCGTAAGTCCTCGCCGACGAGGAAGTAAACGCTCGCAAGTTACCATTGAACATGTGGTTTTAGCCCTCATGCTTTTATTGTATATATCATGCATCTTGCGGGCAGAAAATGTCGCGTAAATGTGCAATTAGACGCGAGCTTGCTCGCTGACTTCCTCGTCCGGCCGCCTCTATTGCACAATTACACGCGAGCGCAAGTCCTCGCCGACGAGGAGGTAAACGCTCGCAAGTTACCATTGAACATGTGGTTTTAGCCCTCATGCTTTTATTGTACATATCATGCATCTTGCGGGCAGAAAATGTCGCGTAAATGTGCAGTTAGACGCGAGCTTGCTCGCTGACTTCCTCGTCCGGCCGCCTCTATTGCACTATTACACGCGAGCGCAAGTCCTCGCCGACGAGGAGGTAAGCGCTCGCAAGTTACCATTGAAAATGTGGTTTTAGCCCTCATGCTTTTATTGTACACATCATGCATCTTGCGGGCAGAAAATGTCGCGTAAATGTGCAGTTAGACGCGAGCTTGCTCGCTGACTTCCTCGTCCGGCCGCCTCTATTGCACAATTACACGCGAGCACAAGTCCTCGCCGACGAGGAAGTAAACGCTCGCAAGTTACCATTGAACATGTGGTTTTAGCCCTCATGCTGTTATTGTACATGTCATGCATCTTGCGGGCAGAAAATGTCGCGTAAATGTGCAGTTACACGCGAGCGTATCTCCTCCCCGACGAGGAAACAACAATACTGAATGGTGTGGTAATCATGCATACTTTCTAAAATTCACAGATTGTGCATCCCGCGGCAAGAAAGTTCCTCCTCGTCTTGTTGGTGTAAAGAAAGGTAAATTATAATATGAAACTTCACACGCCAGCAATAAAATGCAGCAATAAATATATATTTCCAATTGTTTATATTTCTGTAATTTACAGGTTGTGCATCAGGAAGCAGTGGTTCCGGATGGCGTCACACTGGATGGCAACCGAGGAAAATCGACTTTACAGCAACCCCTGGACTACTGAATGCCGCTGCCCATTTGGAGTCTGTGGAGCCAGCTGATTTCCTGCAGCTGTTTCTCACGGATGAGCTTCTGCAGCACATCGCGGATGCCACCAATCACTTCCCAGACAATTATTTTCACACAAACCCCAGTGGACAAACACAAGCTCGCTTATTTGCCACGGACCAGCAAAGCCAGACCACAACGAAAGTGTCGGGTCTGTTTGCGCAAAGGCAAACGGAGTGAAACAAGAATGTGGTGTGAACTATGTTGTGTGCCCTTGCATCAAGGCAACTGTTTTATTTTATATCACACAAAAAAAAGTATGTATGACACTGATGTATTTCATTTTTGTACATAGTTCAACTGTTCAGTCGTTTTGTGTTATGTGCAAATAAATTCATTTTGTTATCAAAAACATATTTTTTGTGCTTTTTTTTGTTATTTTATAGAAGGCATGCATTATTTAGATGTTGGAGGTGTCATAAAAGCCATAAATAATAGTGTCAAAGTTCAAATTATGGTCGAAATGCATCAGTTTACAAAAAGCTAATTTTCTCAGTTTTTTCCCCAGGGATTGGAGTTTTCATGAAATTTAGCTATTTTCAAATGCCGATTGCTCAAGAATGGAAAAAGATGGAAACTAACTTTTTTTTCTGTTGAAAGAAGAGAGTCTCATCTTTGTCTCATGTCTATATAGCATTAGAATACAATATTCTGTGGGCCTTGCAATATTAGTCAAAACCCAGGAAAACGCTGGGATTGAGCGGGTTGCTCCAGTGAAAATGGCTGGTATTTAATGAGTTAATAACATGTTCTTATTGTTTGTAGCTGTTCAGTGTTGAGAACTGTGTGTGTCATTTTGTGGACCCGTGTATACGTTTGTGTGTCTGTCTGTGTGTCTAAATGTCAGGAAGAGTGATAAAAGTGGTTGGAATTGTGCTAAAAGAATTGATGAAGTAGAGATTAAATGGAATCAATGATTAGTAACCAACTAAAGGCTACTTATGAGTGATGAGATCTTATTGAGGAAAATAATTCCAAAATTTACAAAAGAAATCAATAAAGGGGAAGATTTGAGGAAATACATTTATTCCACTTTGAAAATAAAATAAAATAATTTTTACAACGGGATAGGCACAAAGAAAAGAGAAAATTCACCCGATGTGCGTTTTATAAAAAGATTTAACGCAGACGCCTGTGCTGATTTAGAAAGAGACTGAAAGACGTTGAAGAGAAGAAGCAGAAAGTACTTAATATCGAGATAAATTAAGACGAAGAAACAGGAGCGAGAAAAAAAAAGGAGGAAATGCACCAGTTAAGGATTAAAGAGACAGTGACAGTGAAGAAGGAAGTCAGGGTGAGAGAGCTGAGGGGGAGGGCCCAGCGAGAAAAGGAGCCGGGACTGCCTCAACAAGTGGACAACAGCGCCCTGGGAAGTCTGCCACAAGAGATGAATGCAAAGCAGCCTGCCAAACAATCACACCAATCCAATCCTCATGCTGAAGACATCCAAAGAAGAAAGAAAGAACAAGGGACAACCACCGCATTGACCGCCCTCATGGAGGGCCTCACGACCACCCCGTCAGCACCGATCTTCTACCGAGGACGTGGAAGAGGACGAGGACGTTACCAAGCGAGGGGAATAGGAAGAGGACGCCTGCCAACAAAAGACGACGTCTGCTACAACTGTGGGAAACATGGCCCCTTTGATAGAAACGGCCGTTAACCACCCAGGAAAACTGTTACAATTTACACAGACAGAATCACGTTTGATAAGAAATTTGTAATTTTTCAGGACCAGTTGTGAGAGCAACGGAGGATCACGTGACGTAAAAAACAAACATAAAAAGCAAGTGTGGAAGCAGTTCTACATCAGCATGCGTTTTACTTATCAGGCCATGATACACTGGCACAATTGGACCTTAATACCAGAGTCAATAAGCAAGGGCGAATTGAAACAAACGTCAAAACTTTAAAAGGGCACATTACTATTGGACGTTACATTTGAAAAAAAAATATGACGTCAGTAAAACATTAGAAGTAGCTCACAATAGAGTCCGTTCGAGCGATGACATGCAACACATGGTTATTCTGCAAGTGACTATCAGATACAAAGGATGCCCTGGTGCTAACCTTGAGTATACAAAAGTGTTCCTGAAATTGGCTGAACAGAGAGTGCTAATAAATCACATTCAGTGGAGGGGGAAGCACGCAAAGTGAAGCCTTCAATCCCTCCTGCTCAGCATCTGCACATCTCACTCGCAAAGCCTCAAAAGTTAGTGACTTACTGAGGCCTCATTTCGACAAAAAAAGTAAATGATGTCTTTTATAGGTGTGTGCGATTATTGTCGGGCATGAATTGCAAATTACTCAGAAATCACACGACCATTGCTGGACATCATTGATTACAATGTATTAGCACTACCAACTTGACATTTAACTGCTAAATTGAGTCATGGGAATTCCCATGTCTCAACAGGGGGGGGGTGATGATTGATATCCATAGTACAGGACATTTGCTGTACCACTAGGACTACAAACCTTTTTTAAATAATAATGATAAGGTGAGGTGCGCTCAGCCCAGCGTCACTTTTTCCCGCACCAGTAGAAGGCACGCCTCACGACTGAGTAAGCCGCATCCAAATTACCACCAAACCGCGACCTGACCTTATGGACACTTTTTTCCCAACTGGAGAGACATGGACACTTTTCTCCCTGACGGCCGCAACGGGGAGGGATTATTATTATTATTTTTTTTTTTTTTTAAATTGCAAACTAAAATTTAGTTTCAAGGGATATTAAAATCTGTATGTTCAGGACAAGCAGCAGAAAGTTCTGCACTGATTCAGGCTTGTAAGACACAAAACCAGGTGCACATTCCGGACTGATAAGAAGTAGAAGCATTCGAGAACCAAGGTCACAAAACAGATCATTTGTAAGATGGAAGAGCGTAGGCGGGTGTGAGAAAGTCAAAGTTTGAGGTTTCCCATCCTGTATGTGTAGTCTAGTTCCAATGGAGATTGACAGTCAAGATACATGTTCATGTGTTCTGTCGACATTGGGCAAACAGGGGCTTTAAAACCACAACAGAAAGAAAAAAGTTGTGCATAAATCACGTCTAAATAGCTATTTGTAAATGCAAAACTCACTAAACAGAAAATGACCCAATTGCAAATTGGAAACTGCCTCGCTGACAACGCAGCGAAGGCTGCAGCCCAAGGCATGACCTCAAGGTCGACACAGCACTTCTAAAAGGGGAAATGAACACACACACACACACACACACAGCAAATCAACTTGACATTTTGATCTCACGCCACAAAAAATGCACCACTAATTGAAAGCACACATTGGGATAACAAAGGTGCAAACATTGCTGAGGACAGGGTCAGCAGATTGGCAGATGGCAAATCCTGGCTGCCTAAATCATGAAGGGGCAGCAAGAGTGACACATGAGCGTGGTCATGTGTCAAGAGGGGGAAGTATGATATGAAATTATTCCCACATACAGACGTAAAAAAAAAAAAAAAATTGTTAAAATTATTCCCACATACAGACATATTTTTTTTTGTAGACAATATGTTATTTGCTTGAAAAACAAAGTATTAGAGATGCAATATTGCTTGGTTTCAATTATTGTTTTCAAAAATGTGTTTTCAAAATGGGTTGTTTCCAACAACATATGCTGATGTTAAGACAGTTGTAAAAGTATTGTGTAATCAAATTATCCCAACATTTGGTATTTCAAGAGTGATTTAAAGTGAAAATGACATATTTTGTGAATGATGTAACAAAGTGGGACAGTTGCTGCAAATTGACTCAAAGCGTCATTGTGCATATAGTCTGCAGGACTTGTGGAACTATTAAGGCCAGACTTATTAAGACAATGAGAGAAACAAAAAAGACTATGGCTCGACTATGTTTCAATCACAGCAATGAGGATAGTGCCAGCCGAAGGAAGGACACTATCCCCTTTCGAAATCCTATATGGACGCCCATATAGACTCCCAGATTCATCAGAACCACCAGCGACAAGCATATCGGTCCCAGTCCACATGAAAAACATGTTTGACCGAAAAAGATACTTAGACACAATTACTGGCCAGTGTGTTCTGATCCACAGAGAAACCACGTCCGTGTGGGAGACCAACTCTTCCTCAAGGTGCAGTCTGTTCTTGCTGCATTGTTCCCATGACAAAGACGATGGTTAGTCCTATGTTTGTTGCCCAAATTGGCTGCCCTCTCCCCTCACTGTCGGTCATCTACACCGCCCGGTGCCTCAGCAGGGCTCTCAACATCGTCAAAGACAATACCCACCCAAACTCCCACCTGTTCGACCTGATGCCCTCTGGCAGGCGCTACAGATGCATCAAATCGAGGACCAATAGACTGAGAAACAGTTTCTTTCCGAGAGCCATCTCTATTCTGAACTCTCACACACACACACGAGACCACCACTACCTTGCAGAACAGCATCGTGATGTGTTTTTATATACCCTTCAGTATTATTTTCCATTGCACTCTCTTATTTATCTAATTTATATATTTGTCTGTATTATTGTTGTATTGCACTGGAGAGGGGAGCTCTCTAATCTCGTTGCACTCTTGAGTACAATGACAATAAAGGGATTTCTAATTCTAATTCTAATTCTAAAAATGGCGAATTCGAACTGGACACTGAAACCTAAAAAATACATGGACTTTGCTGCCCCTGCCCCAACACGTGCACATACACCACACATGAAGATCCAGGAGGTTAGGACGGCTGTCCCCTCCTACAACGAGGCAAGGGGCCTCCACCAAGTCACCCCAGAGGCAAGCTCTGCGTGGAGACAGTTTTCACTAAATATATTGAAATGTTTATTTATATGTTTTATTCCCAGACCATGAGGTTCTCGTTCCATGCGGAAGGGAGGAGGGGAATTTTTCCCCAATGAGGGTTTTCGGCCCTCCCTGATGAAACACACTGTTGTATGATTTCATTATGATGACCTGTCTTAAAACCGTAAGGTCGTGATTTATCTGATGTTTAGAAATCCACAACAGTGGGAAAATGTAAGATAAGATGAAGATCATAATAACCTCAAGTAACCTTACATAATCAGTTTGTGTATTTCTAATCATGTTTTTATACATTAATTGCATTAATGATTGCACACTCACACGCACACACGCCTACATTTTTGCCTCAGAGTTAAGTTTCTGTTGTCTTATCTAAACTTTCGTTATGAGTTAAGTTTCGATTTCCTTGCTTTCCCACCACCAAAATACCAATTTAGTTTGGTATTGATGATACAAACAGCGGAAGGGAATCATTCCAGTTTACTAAGGTCCAAATCGAGCGTTCCTTTTGACCACGCTGCCGTCACAGGGAAGGACCTTTGGAGCACTTTTTCGGGGCTCACCAGGGTCAGGTATGGAGACCCCTAAATTGGGAGACACTAAAGTTTTGTTTGCTGAATGTTTTTTTTTGTATTATGTTCACCCACATTTGATTTTGAGGGGGAAAGGGAGCATATAAGATTGTTGATGCTTAAAGAAGCACTCCTTGATGGAGATTAGGCATATGAAGATTGCGTCATTTAATATTAATGGCATACACAACCCTATTAAAAGAAGAAAAATTTTGACAAAACTAAGAAAAGATAAGGACCACATAGCATTTTTGCAGGAAACACACCTAAATGATTCTGAACATGCTATATTGGACAGATTGTGATTTAAACATATTCACTTCTCTTCGCATTTTTCTGGTAGAAGGAGAGGAGTGTCATTGCCATTACCCACACCGCTTATCCTGTAGAGGGTCGCGGGAGGGTGCTGGAGCCTATCCCAGCTGACTACGGTCGAAAGGCGCATTACACCTGAACTGGTCGCCAGACAGTCACAAAGCAGACATAGACACCGTCACTGAGTGGGAACTGAACCCACGTTGCCGCACACAACTCAGGCGAGTGTACCACTACACCATCAGTGACCGAAGGAGAGGAGTGGCAATCTTAATATCTAGAGCCATAAATGATGAAGATGTATTTGAATATACTAAAGAAGGTCGATTTGTTATGATCACTGGCAAAATAGACAGCTATTTGATGACTCTTTTTAAAGTGTATGTGCCCCGTGGTAGTGATTGGACCTTTTATAAGCATATATTTTAATGAATTATAACAACTAGTAAAGGAACATTAATCTGTGGAGGGGACTTTAACATAAGATTAAATCCAAAAATTGACTCATCAAACGAGAAATCTCATGCGCATAATTTGATAAAGAAAATCAATACTTGAATGAGCGAAATGGGAAATGTGGACGTGTGGAGAGAATTTAACCCAAACAGCAGAGAATATACACACTATTAGTCCGCCTTTAACGTCTATTCTGGGATTGACTATTTTATTTTGTCTAAAAGAGATTTACATAAAGTGGACTGCGAAAGGCCCGTCCGTCTGAGTTATCAGGTCATGGTTACATTTACATGTCAGTACACATTCGCCATTAAGGCCAGGTCTACATTATGGAGGTTACATGCAAATATTCTGAATAATACAATAAATATGAAAAAGATTGAAAAAAGAAGTTATTGATTATCTGGAATTTAATGACAATGATGAAGTGACTCCACCAATACTTTGGGATGCGTTGAAAGCAGTGATCAGGGCTAGGATTAAAGCTATTTCCTCCTATGAGAAGAAACTGAGACAGGAAATCCTAAAAACATCAGAGGGATAATTGGTAAAATTACCAAAAGAGCATTTGGCATCCTTAAAGCAAGAAACTAAGCAGGAAATAATAAATAAAGCAGAAAATAGACGACTTAAACACACAAGAAATACAAAAAGAAACTTCTCTTCGTGAAACAAAGCAGGAGGGAAATAACTGAAACATTTATCATACAAGCTGAGAAAGCAACAAGCAGAAAGAACCATACATGAAATAAGGAACCCGAGGACAAAGGTAATAGAAACGAGTCCGAACAAAATCCATCAATGCTTTCACGCCTATTTCAAAACACTATATTTTCAACCTCAGATTGGTAATGTCCAGGTTAATTCTTTCCTGTCTCGGTTACCTCATGTTACAGATGAACAAAATGAAAAACTTGTGTCTAGAATTATGGAGACAGAACTGCGGGCAGCGATTGGGAGATTAAAGAGAGGTAAATCCTCAGGATCCCATGGTTTCAACACAGAATGGTATCAAAAGATGCATGATGAATTTATTCCGACACTTCTAAAGACATTTAATTTGGTATTTGAAAAGAAAGTCATTCCGCCATCATGGAGGGATGCAACAATTTCACTTATACCCAAGGAGGAGAAGGATAGATTGGAGTGTGGGAACTACCGGCCAGTTAGCCTTCTGAACATTGATTCCAAACTGTTTACGTCCACAATGTCAAAAAGAGAATCAGAAAGCCCTTCCTTCTCATTGTACTCAGTGAAATAGATATTATATTACCGGAACTGATACGCATGGACCAGACAGGATTTATAAGGCTCAGACAAACTCAAGATAACATCAGGAAAACACTACACATAATGTGACAAATTATTGATCAAAATCTGGAGACCTTAATTATAAGTTTAGATGCAGAGAAGGCATTCAAATCAGTGAGGTGGACATTTTTATCTAAGGTACTTGTGAAGTTTGGCTTCCACACAAGTTTGATAGACGTGTTTTCTGCCCCGCACGAATCTCCTTCTACTAGACTCAAGGTTAACTGGGACCTGACCTCCCCCTTTAAACAAGAGAGAGGAACAAAACAGGGATGCTGTGCCTCCCCGCTCCTTTTCATGTTGTTTATAGAACCCCTGAGCCAGTGGATTTGGCAGAGGCAGGATATTAAGGTGGTAAAAATGGCATGAGGGGAACAAAAACTGTCCCTATTTGCAGAAGACATATTGTTGAATATAACATACCCAACACAAACGCTACCGAAACAGATGGACATGTTGAAGGAATATGGCACACTGACTGAATTCAAAATTAATATTCATAAGACCCAGGTGCTAACGTTTAATTATGACCCACCGCTTAAAATTAAGAGGGAGTATGACTTGAATTGTAAGGCGGAGTCAATCAGATACCTTGGTGTGACATACCTGAAGACTTGACTAAATTGTTTCATCTTAACTTTGACCAGTTCAATTTGAGGCTGAAGTTAGATTTACAGAGATGGAATGTGTACTCCTTTTTAGAGCTTAAACTCTTGGGTGGAATCAATTAGGATGAATATACTCCCACCTTTGCTCTACTTTTTTCAATGTCTGCCAGTTAAAATAACACCTAAACAATTAATTACTGGGACAGATTAATCTGAAGATTTTTGTGGCAAGGTCATAGAGCTAGGATTAAATATAAAACATTGCAACTAAATAGAAGGGCGGAATGGTGCTTCCATGTATGCAAGATTACTACTATGCAGCCCAATTTATACCTTTAATTTGTATGTGCCTGCCAAATTATGATGGAGGGTGGAAACTGGAAAGTAATAGAAGGGGCGATGATTGGGACAACCCCGATAGCAGCCCTCATGGCGGATAACACATTATTGAAGCAAGTGGCAATCGCTGAAGACAGTTTAACAATCTTTCTTTTAAAAATATGGCAAGAAGTTGGAAAAAATTGTAAATTGGGTGACTTAAGGATTCTAAGGTGGTGTACCTATGATGTAGACTTTACGCCAAACAAATATGATGGCAGAGTTAAGATAAAGATGTTCTTTAATAGTCCCACAATGGGGAAATTTGCAGTGTTACAGCAGCAAAGATATAGATCACACAGAGGCGGCAGCGTAATGTAGCCGTTAATGTATAACATCAGCAGCAGTCATTCATAAAAAGCATGCAAATATACACAGTATAAACGTATATAGACAAATCCCCCTGTATATACACACTTACATCCCACAACATATACAAGTGTAAGGAAACACTCCGAATGTCTGTCCATGGTACAGAAGGGAAATAAATAAAAACGCTGCTATGAAAAAAAAATGCTGAATGATATAAAATACTGCAATGATAAAAAAATACTGCAATAGTAAAAGTACTGTAATTTTAAAAGTACTGCAATGATAAAACAATTACTGCAATGATAGAAAAAAACTGCAGCAATAAGAAAACTGCAATGGTAAAAGTACTGTATTGGTAAAAGTACTGCAATAATAAAAAAATACTGCAATGATGGAAAATACTGCAATGATAAAAGAACTGTCATGGTAAAAGTATTGCAATGAAAATACTGCAGTGATACAAACACTAATGATACTGCAATGATCAAGAAAATACAGCATTGGTCACTAATGAGAAACAGTTTCTTTCCGAGAGCCATCTCCATTCTGAACTCTCACACACACACGAGAACACCCTTATCTTGCAGAACAGCATTGTGATGTGTTTTTATATACCCTATTCAGTACTGAATTCCTTTGCACTCTCTTATTTATTTATCTAATTTATATATTTTTCTGTATTATTGTTGTTTTGCACTGGAGAGGGGAGCCCTCTAATCTCGTTGCACACTTGAGTACAATGACAATAAAGGGATTTCTAATTCTAATTCTATTTAAGTACACCATTGGATAAAGCCCAATAGTAGTGTGTATTGCATCCTAGGACTGCACAATTGCACTAATGCCCGCCCGTTTGTAGGCCTGACCTAATGTTCTTGTTAAAAAGTCTGACAGCAGTCGGCAGGAAGGAGCGGCGAAATCTCTCCTTCACACAGCGAGGGTGTAACAGTCTATCACTGAAGGAGCTATAGTCACTGATGGTGTAGTGGTACACTCGCCCGAGTTGTGTGCGGGCAGCGTGGGTTCGGTTCCCACTCAGTGACGGCGTCTATGTCTACCCTATGACTGGCTGGCAACAGTTCAGGGCCGCCGCGCCGGATCATCACGTTGTCGTCGTGCGGTGGCAGAGTACCCATACGGGGAAACCAAGAATGATCCAAAAACCCGGCATCCGAACCGAAACTCTGTTTCGCTCCCGGACCCACACCTCTATGAATAGAGGTGTAGCCATACGAAACTTACTTACTGAAGGAGCTGTGGAGTGTTCTAAGAGTGTCATTGAGTGGGTGGGCTGGGTTGTCCAGCATTGATGACAGCAAAACTGTCATCTTCCTGCCCCCCACCGAGTCCACAGAGTCCAGGGAGCAGCCCAGGACAGAGCTGTTCCTCCTCACTAGTTTGTCCAGTCTCTTTTTGTCCAGGCCCGAGATTCCTCCTGCCCATGAGACCACTCAATAGAAAATGACAGATGAAACCACCGAGTCATAGAAGTTCCTGAGGAGTGTCCCCTGAACGCCAAAGGACCTCAACCTCCTGAGTAGGAAGAGTCTCTGCTCTGACCCTTCCTATAGAGAGTGTCTGTGTTGTCGCTCCAGTCCAGTGTATTGTTCAGATGAACACTCTGGTACTTGTAAATTGAGACCCTCTCAACGTTTGTACCATGGATATTCACTGGTGCAGGTGGAGAGTGCCGACGCTTGCAGATATCAACCACCAGCTCTTTGGATTTCCCAGTGTTGATTTGGAGGCGGTTCTGTTGACACCAGTCCACAAAACCCTGAGTAAGTTCTCTGTACTCCTGATCATCTCCGTCAGTGATGAGGCCGAGAATCGCAGAGTCATCAGAGAACCTCTGCAGGTGACAGGTGGAGGAATTGTATTTGTAGTCCGAGGTGTTGAGGGTGAACAGGAAGGGAGCCAGAACAGTTCCCTGCGGCGCTCCCGTGCTGCAGAGGAGCACGTCAGACACACAGTCCTGTGTTCTCACCTACTGTGGCCAGTTTGTGAGGTAGTCGTGGATCCATCTGATGAGGTGCCACTCACGCTGCTCCAGCTTGTCTCCCAATAAGGCGGGCTGGATGGTGTTGAAAGCACTTGAGAAATCAAAGAACATGATCCTTACCGTGCCCCCCCCCCTCCCGCCTTCTCCGGGTGGTAGAGTGAGGTGTGGAGCAGGTAGATGATGGCATCATCCACACTGATGGCAGGCTGGTATGCGAACTGGAGTGGGTCCATTGAGGAGCTCACCAGGGGGCACAGATGGACGGGGACCAGTCTCTCCAGGGTCTTCATCAGATGAGACATCAGCGCCACTGGTCTGAAGTTGTTGAGCTCCTTCGGCTGGGGTTCTTTGGAACCAGAACCAGGCAGGATGTTTTCCACAGCTGGGGGAATCTGGCCAACTTCAGGCTGAGGTTGAACATATGCTGCCTTCCTCACCTTCATCTTCCACAGCTGGTTCTTCACTGGAGATTTTGTGAGGAAAAGGGCGGAGCAGGATGTGACTGGGAACTGAAACCTGTGGGGGGGAGAGGGGAGAGAAGAGAGGAGAGAGAGAGGGGAGAGAAGAGAGGAGAGAGAGGGGGAGAGAGGGTCTCGTTCGCAGCGGCAGGAGGGGTTGGTCGGGGCTGCAGCAAGGGGAAACTGAGGGGGTGGGGGGGCAGGCATCAGATCAAACCTATTGAAAACTCATTTGCCCACTGAAGGTCACCCCCCTTCTGGGTCTTTGGTTGTCCGTGGCCTGCGATGGTCTTCAGGCCCCTCCAGACATCCCTGTTATTATTATTCTGCAGCTGTTCCTCCATCCGCATCCTGGAGGACTTCTTCCTTCTCAGCTGACGTTGCACTCTCTTCAGCTCCACCTTGCCGCCTGACACAAAAGCCCTCTTTTTCTCCTTCAGGAGAGCTTTAATGTCCGTTGTGATCCAGGGTTTGTTGTTGGATACTGTCCTGGTGGGTATGGTGTTCTCCAGAGAGGAGGAAGGAGAAGCATGATTGAAGTCACCAGAGATAAGGAGAAAGACATTTAGGTGCTGTGTTTGTAGCCTGCTCAGAGCTGCAGTCATTACGTCACAGGCTGTCTCACTGTTAGCAGAGGGGGTTATGTACACCGCCACCGCTATCACATAAGATAAGATAAGATAAGATGTCCTTTATTAGTCCCACAATGGGGAAATTTGAGGTGTTACAGCAGCAAAGATATAGATCACACAGAGTCGGCGGCGTAATGTAGCCGTTAATGTATAACATTAGCAGCAGACATTCAGAAAAAGCATGCAAATATACACAGTATAAACGTATCTAAGTGTAAGGAAACACTCCTAATGTTTGTCCATTATACGGAGGGGGAAACGCTGTACTGATAAAAACTACTGAATGATTGAAAATACTGCAATCATAAAAATATTGCAATGATAAAAGTACTGTAATGGTAAGAGTACTGAAATGATAGAAAAGTACTGCATGATAGAAAATACTGCAATGGTAAAAGTACTGTAATAGTAAAAGTACTGCAACGATAGAAAAATACTGCAATGATGAAAGTACTGCAATGGTACAAGTACTGCAATGGTAAAAGTACTGTAATAGTAAAAGTACCGCAATGATAGAAAAATACTGCAATGATAGAAGTACTGCAATGATAAAAGTACTGTAATAGTGAACATCCTGCAGTGGTAGAAATACTACAGTGATAGAAGTATTGTAATAAGAATACTGTAATGGTAAACAAAATACATCATTGGTCAATATTTAAGTACACCCTTGGCTGAAAGTACAGTAGTAGTTAATATTGCATCCTAGGACTGCACAATTGCACTAATGCCCTCCCGTTTGTAGGCCTGACCCAATGTTCTTGTTAAAAAGTCTGACAGCAGTTGGCAGGAAGGAGCGGCGAAATCTCTCTTTGGTACAGCGAGGGTGTAAAAGTCTGTCACTGAAGGAGCTGTAAAGTGTTCTCAGAGTGTCATTGAATGGGTGGGCTGGTTTGTCCAGCATTGATGACAGTTTTGCCGTCATCCTTCTGCCCCCCACTGAGTCCACAGAGTCCAGGGAGCAGCCCAGGACAGAGCTGGCCCTCCTCACCAGTTTGTCCAGTCTCTTTTTGTCTCGGCCCGAGATGCCTCCTGCCCAGGAGACCACTCCATAGAAGATGACTGATGAAACCACCGAGTCATAGAAGTTCCTGAGGAGTGTTCCCCGAACGCCAAAGGACCTCAGCCGCCTGAGTAGGAAGAGTCTGCTCTGACCCTTCCTATAGAGAGCGTCTGTGTTGTCGCTCCAGTCCAGTTTATTGTTCAGATGAACACCCAGGTACTTGTAAGTTGAGACCCTCTCAACGTCTGTTCCCTGGATATTCACTGGTGCAGGTGGAGAGTGCCGACGCTTGCGGAAATCCACCACCAGCTCTTTGGATTTCCCAGCGTTGATTTGGAGGCGGTTCTGCTGACACCAGTCCACGAACCCCTGCGTAACCCCTCTGTACTCCCGATCGTCATCGTCAGTGATGAGGCCGACAATCGCAGAGTCATCAGAGAACTTCTGCAGGTGACAGGTTGTGGAATTGTATTTGTAGTCCGAGGTGTAGAGGGTGAACAGGAAGGGAGCCAGCACAGTTCCCTGCGGCGCTCCCGTGCTGCAGAGGAGCACGTCAGACACACAGTCCTGTGTTCTCACGTACTGTGGCCGGTTTGTGAGGTAGTTGTGAATCCATGTGATGAGGTGGTGGGCCACTCCCGCCTGCTCCAGCTTGTCTCCCAATAAGGCGGGCTGGATGGTGTTGAAAGCACTTGAGAAATCAAAGAACATGATCCTCACCGTGCCCCCCGCCTTCTCCAGGTGGAAGAGTGAAGTGTGGAGCAGGTAGATGATGGCATCATCCACACTGATGCCAGGCTGGTATGCAAACTGGAGTGGGTCCATTGAGGAGCTGACCAGGGGGCGCAGATGGACGAGGACCAGTCTCTCCAGGGTCTTCATCAGATGAGACGTCAGCGCCACTGGTCTGAAGTTGTTGAGCTCCTTCGGATGGGGTGTCTTTGGAACCGGAACCAGGCAGGATGTTTTCCACAGCTGGGGGACTCTGCCCAGCTTCAAGCTCAGGTTGAACATGTGCTGGACGATTCCACACAGCTGGTCTGCGCAGGATTTGAGGAGCTGGGAGCTGATCCCATCTGGGCCTGCCGCCTTCCTCGCCTTCATCTTCCTCAGCTGATTCTTCACCTGAGATGTTGTGAGGAACAAGGCTGAGCAGGAGGAAGTGGTGGTTGTCTGATGAGGCTGGGAACTGGAGCCTGTGGAGAGAGAGAGGGGCGAGAGAGGGGGAGAGAGGGTCTTGTTCGCAGTGGCAGGAGGGGTGGGTGGGGGCTGCATCAGGGAAGCCTGAGCGGGGTCAGACATTTGATCAAACCTATTGAAAAATAGGTTCAACTCATTTGCCCACTGAAGCCCCCCCCCCCTTCTGGGTCTTACCTGCTTGTCCGTGGCCTGAGATGGTCTTCAGGCCCCTCCAGACATCCCTGGCATTGTTCCGCTGCAGTTGTTCTTCCATCCGCATCCTGTAGGACTTTTTCCCCTCTCGGATCCTCCTTCTCAGCTGACGCTGTACTCTCTTCAGCTCGTCCTTGTCGCCTGAAACAAAAGCCCTCTTTTTCTCCTTCAGGAGAGCTTTAATATCCGGTGTGATCCAGGGTTTGTTGTTGGAGAAACATCTTACAGTCCTGGTGGGAATGGTGTTCTCCATGCAGAAGTTAATATAGTCTGTAACTGTGTCTGTTAGACCATTAATGTCCTCACCGTGAGCTTCGCTGAATACCTCCCACACAGTTGTGTTGAAACAGTCCTTCAAGGCCTCCTCGGCTTCTCCGGACCATCGCTGAACTGTGCGTGTCACAGCTGGCTGCCTGCGGACGAGAGGTTTGTACACAGGCAGGAGAGCAACCAAGTTGTGGTCAGCTTTGCCCAGCGGGGGGAGGGGCAGTGACGTGTACGCCTCCTTGGTGTTGGCATAGAAGAGGTCCAATATTTTATTGTCTCTGGTTTGGCATGTTACATATTGTGTGAATGAAGGCAGAGAGGAGGAAGGAGAAGCATGATTGAAGTCACCAGAGATAAGGAACAAGGCATTTGGGTGCTGTGTTTGTAGCCTGCTCACAGCTGCATTCAGTACATCACAGGCTGTCTCACCGTTAGCAGAGGGAGGCACGTACGCCGCCACCGCGATCACATGACTGAACTCTCGCGGTAGATAGACCGGACGCATGCTAACAGCTATCATCTCAATGTCCCGACTGCAAAGTTGATCCTTAACAGTTATATGCCCAGGGTTACACCATCTATCATTAACAAACACAGCCAGCCCTCCCCCTTTTCTCTTACCGCTCTCCAGTGTCCTGTCCGCGCGTAGTATTTGGAAGCCGTCCAATTCCACGACGGCGTCCGGCGTTAGCTCTGTTAGCCACGACTCCGTGAACACCAGCAAGCTAGCCTCCCGGACAATCCTCTCGTGCCGGGTTAGCGCTGTTAGCTCGTCCATTTTGTTGGAGAGGGATCGAACATTCCCCATAATAACGGACGGGAGGACGGGGTGATATCGTCTCCTCCTTGCCTGGCGTTTAGCCCCCGCACGACATCCCCGTCTCTTCCTCCTCAGCTCGCGGGGAATATCGGGTCTCGCTCCGGGAGCCCACGCGGGGTTAGCACGGAGTGCTAACAGCTGATCTCTTGTGTACACGATCGATCCGTAGCTCCGAGTTTCGTCTCCGGACACGATCGCACAAAAAACAGCCCCCAACAGTAGTAAAACCACCGCAAGTTGGATGTCCATTGCTGAGGTGAGGTAAAAATAAAATAAAAAAGGGTAAAGGGAAAAAACACACGAAAAAGGCTCAATAGTGAGCCACGCTGCTGTAAACAGGCAGCCACTCGCGCGGCGCCGGAACCGGAAATCATGATTGAACTCTTGCGCTAAGAAACTCTATTTGATGGAGGCGGGGCATCAAATTTGTGTTCAATATTTCCGTCACTGCAAAGGAGGAAATGCTCAATAACTCCCCTGTACATGCTCCAGAAAAATCGCAAACCTCACATGTATCTAAAGATTTGTAACCTGACGAAATGTTTATATTCTTTTGTATATATTGTCTTTTTTAACGTATTAATGTACTGCACGGAGCCCTTTGAATGAATTCAACTGAAAATTTAACAGAAGAGCATCAAGACTTTCTTGCAAATATTGTGAATTTTTGTCGAGGGCGTGATCATTTTGGTGCTGCAAAGTTATTTTTATTCACCTTGACGTAAATTATATTTTAACTACTGCTGTCAAACCTATTGTGTTAAAGGTCGGTAATTAATTTTTGTAATTAATAGTCAAAATATTTGACCCATTTAACACAAGCGCAGAATGGCCCACTCATGCATCCCCATGATCCCTGATCCCAGTTGCCATGACCACGTGCAGCCTTGGCGACGCTACCCAAAGAAGAAAAGAAAACAACAATACTTTTCAGGGACAAAATATACATGAACTTTGCACACAAAGGACTTGCAAATCCATCAATATTTTATTTGTTTGTGTGCGTGCCATGATGTGACAATGACCAATGTTGCCAGGGCGGGAGGGCTTTTTATTCCCCAACAGAGTTATTGCAAAGATTCTCAAGAATTAAACATTTTTGTCTCGGGAGACTATTAACCAAATGAACATTTAAAGTGTGAACTTATGCAAAAGAAACAGTGATATTGTTTTCAAGGTTTTGACTG
This sequence comes from Idiotropiscis lumnitzeri, assembly GCF_059441095.1. Lineage (NCBI taxonomy): Eukaryota > Metazoa > Chordata > Actinopteri > Syngnathiformes > Syngnathidae > Idiotropiscis > Idiotropiscis lumnitzeri. The sequence continues at coordinate 508,418 of NW_028283561.1, read as the reverse complement.
TGAAGCTGGATGAAATTCTGTGTTTTACCTGCCTAATGACGTAAACTGTGTATTGCTTCTTAGCCTACTGCTCTCCACATTTGTCATAATCACAGACAGTTTTCTCATTAGTGAAAACCATTAGACATTAAAGCTCTATCTGAGTCTTATCAGGCCACCACTACTGCATCGCCAGGCTCAGTGCACGCAAGCAAGCAGTAGCACACATACGCACATGGATGGACACACACATTATCACACATGCGTGCATGTAGAGATTTAAACACACGTGTACACAACCCACATATACCATTATTTACAAATAATGAAAACATACGGCACTAGAGATATAAAACTGGTAATGTTAGTCTTTTGCCCCACTTAGCCCAAGCATCTCAAGTCTTCATTGACCCCACTCATCGAACTGAATAGCTCTAGTAGTGCAAGCATCAGTTACAAAGCACACCCATTCTAATCTTGGTCCATTAGCTGTATCAGTCCCTTTCCAGTTGCTGAGCTTTGTTCAGCTGTCAGGATGACCAATGATGTCACACTACTGCCTGATTCATGATGACGACCTGAGCTAACATCTGATGGGAGCATCAGGCCAAATGAGCAAATGCGCCCCACCAACCTATTATCGACGATTTATCTACCTGCACATCTAATGGGACCACTTCTTTCCAGCACTGTGATGCTATCACAGAAGGTTTGGTTAAGACTTTGACTCCTTGGCTGAGGCTATCTGTGACAGTGCAACTTTTTAACTGGAGTTGATGTTAACGCTTGATACAGATAAAAAATCCAATATTATTGGATGCCTTGAAAAACACCTCTAGTTAACATATTATTTGTCTGTTATGATTCAAATGAAGTTCACAATGCATCTGTGCGTCTATCTATGGACAGAGTTAAATTTCCCGGTGGATATGGACAGGATGAGAAAAATATATATCAATTTCATCATGACAGAGTCAGTCGCACCCCACTCATTTATCCAGGTTAGGGCTTAGTTTTGGGGCATTAACCAGGAATCAAAGCTGCAGGTGCACAAAAACAGAAGCATATACCACTCTATGACCAGTGTGACTTAAGAACAAAGCAAGTTATGATAATGGGCCTTTTTGGAAGATTGAATTTAACCTTAAACCACTAATCCACTGATCAGTGAACATTTGAGACGGTTGGCGAATGGAGCAAAATGCGTATTCAAGTCAGGGTTCATTCAAGGTAAAAAATATTCGCAATCCATTCTCCAGACATTCACCAAAGGTCTATAAAAAATGATACTATTGTTTTTTGTTAAGGATCCATTATATTTCCATTATATTTTGTCATGCCGTTTTTTTTTGTTGTTGCCAGAATTCAACATGCACCATTTAACATATCCGGAGAAATGAAGTATCGAAAGATGCATATTGGCCCAATTCAGTTTGGTAGTTTCAGAATTCAGTGATACAATGGTGTTGCAATTACCCCTGAAAAAATGAATTGAAAATGAATGAGGAGCTGTGAAAAAGCCAAGAGACAAGTCCCATTTTCCAAGCCACATTGCTCTCGCATACAGTAAGCAAAAACATAAATTTAATATTTTATTGACACTCTTCTAGGGCTTGGCGATATAGCTTGAATATCACGCTATCACACACCCCTTCAAAGTAATGGTATATATCATGATGTAAAATTAATGGGAAGAAATTTTTAATTGATAATTTAATAAATCAATAATTTCTGAATGGGTCAATTATGTACTTCATTAGAGAAGCTAAATTTATTAAACAGTTATACAACTAATATAAATTACGATAATATTTATTGAGCCAATCTCAAGTCAATCATATGTTATGTTGTGTTACTTAGGCAGTTTTACACTAGGGAATTATTTACTTTAGTTTTCTAGATTTGATTCCAATTCCTATGTCCATGGCTTAATTAGCGGTTACTAATTTGTTTTTTAACTGCAGTACAGAAAGAAAATCTGTTCACTGAGATTAATCAAATTGCAAACATGAAAATTAACAATCAGCAGTCAAAATAATGATTTAGCTGATAGAATTGAATAGATAATAGAGAGTATTTCATGTTTCTCTTTTGAGCAATGTACTTCATGTACATTTTATTTTTTTACTATTGGTGCTGAAAAATACAAATTTCTCCAGAGTGAATGTGTTTTTTACATTTTAAATCTTTTTCCTCTCTCTTCTCAGCTGGTGTATGCAGTGACGTCTTCCATCATTCAGTCTTCAGTGGCGGCATATGTTATTCTGTATTATTTTCTCCCCAGTTACTAAAATTGCTTGATAGTTTGCTGTTTAAAGTTAGTTACTATCCACTGTAACACAGTTCCAGCCAGACCTGCAGGATGTAACAAGTGCACACAAGCACTTATTGGTATTTTGCAACTACATTTTGATAGCTTGGCATTTACCGTATTTTCCAGATTGTAAGTCACCCTTTTTTTTCTTTGTTGGCTGCTCCTATGACTTGTACTCTGGAGCAACTCATACATAAAATAATAATAATAATAATAATAATAATAATGTCACAGACAGCCATGAGAGGGCACTCTAGACTTATGCACCGAAGAGACTGGACACAAATGACACTCAAAAAAATCCTATTCTGCACTCAACTAGCTCAAAATTTGCAGCTGAAGCTGCAGAGAGAAAGTTTGGAGTGAATGAGAAACTTGTTAGGGTCAGGCAAAAAGCTTACTACTGCGACTGCGATGAAGAAAAAAAAAGAAAAGAAAAATAAATCACTATAGAGCTAGAACAACGACTTTGCGAGTGGCTGCTGGAACAATGTGCTGGGCGAGGCTTACGGTAAGTCTTCACGCTCAGTTGCCAAGCACATGGACAGCAGTGTCCCAAAACATTAACATGAACGCTTGACACCACCTTCTGCTCATGATAATTTGTCGTGTAGCTAAATATCCTTCATTGTCTCACTATTTCTTATACCTATTCAGCCTGTTCTTTCTTCTTTCATCAATGTTATAACTTGCCTTCAAGATGAAGTCTGTTTTTGATTCTAGTATTTTGTCAAATAAATTACCTGCAAAAAATGTGACTGATACAAATTATGTACGTTTTTTCTCCACCTCATTGTACATTCTTGGGCTGGTTTGACATCCTCCAGAGTGATTTGTAGTCTGGAAAATACGGTGTTTTACAGTCTTTCTTGTCGTCTTCACTTGGACTTCCTCATCAGATGAAAAAGACGAAAAAACGTTGGGCTTCGTATCATGTTTAGCCACATTAACTATCCAGCCGCAGCTCATAAATAAAGGATACGTTGCAAAGAGCGGAAAATAGCTAAGTGATAAAGGCATAAAATTTGGGCATCTCTGCCTTGCGATGTGCACAGGGGGTAATACAAATACATAATCAACATGGATTACTGCGATTGAACAGTAGAGTCCAAATCTCTACCTTTGAGCGAATTCATATATATATTGAATATACTGTCGATACCCTGACTGCTGGTGATGTCACCAAAGTAAAGGGAACGACTTATTCCAGGCAAATTGTCACAATCAACGTTCTATTTAAAAGTATCGATGTTGCATGCAAGCCCCTGAAATGTGCAATAGATTATTGCAGTTTTTCACTGACGAGTTTGCACCAGCACGGTCTCTCATTTCGAATGTCACATTAATTCCTTCTCTTCGGAGCAGGTGACAGGTAACGACTGGCCCGGCGGAATATGGTTTCGTGGTTGCTGAAGCAAAAACTCGGGCGTGGGAGGAGTTCGGTGAGGCCATGGAAAACGACTTCCTGATAGCTTAGATAAAATTATGGTTCACCATCCGGTGTCCCAGGAGAGGGAAGCAGCACACCATTAACACTGTTTATAGTGGAGATGGGGTGCTGCTGACCTCGACTGGGAGGTTGTGAGTCGGTGGGGATAATACTTTGAAGACCTCCTTGTCGCGGGTTCCTTTTTGACCTCCTCCAAAACAAATGGCGTAGCCTGAATATGTGCAACAGTGATGTTTATTGTGCAGCCCTTCCAAAGTGCAACACAGTGAAAAGTCCCCAAAAAGTCAAAAAACCCAGACAAAGTGACAATATAGTAATTTACTAAAATAAGGGTGTCTGTCTATATATTTACAAAACCACTGAATGGAGTTCAACCACAACTACCATGTCAGCTATGTTGCAAAATGCGTCACTGTCTCGCTCTCCAGTACTACCTTCACTGCAGCACCTCTCATCTCCCTCTTTCCAAACAACTCACTCTATATATGATTTGCCCCTCCCCTTGGGCATCAGCTGACATAATTGTCGCGTGAAACAAACATATTTAAGAAACGTGGAAGCTCCCCCGCTGTTTGGTCTTCCTCTATGTCGTGTTACGTCTTGTCTGTTGTCTGCCGCGTCTCGTGACTGGTGAGTGTTAAATTGAACGTGCGCGCATGTTTGTGTCCATGTATGCTTCCATTCATAATAAAACTACCAAGTGTGCACCCTCGGTCGCTCTATTAAAACTGTGACTGACGTGGTATTGATGTGGTGCCAGGTGGGTGCGTATTTATTAAACGGGATGGAATTGAATGCATCAGTATGGGAATGTGCGGTGCATGTGTGTGCGTAATTGCGTCCCCAGGACCATGCTGTACCATCCTTATTGACGGAGCTGCTCCGTCACATCATCCCCCTCCTCCCGGAGATTGACGATGTGCGGCAATCTTGACAGGTAGTCTGCCACCACATTCGCTTTGCCCGCCTGATGCCGGATGGTAAACTTGAAGGGTTGCAGTGAAAGATACCACCTGGTAAGGTGACTGTTGTTGTCTCTCATGCTGTTGATCCATGTGAGGGCTCTGTGGTCAGTTTCCAGGTCAAACTCACGTCCAATCCGATAGTAGCGCAAGCTCTTTAAGGCCCACTTTATGGCCAAACCCTCTTTCTCCACTGTGGAATACCTGGTTTCCCGTGGCTGAAGTTTGTGGCTCAGGTAGAGGATTGGATTCTCTTGTCCTGGTTCCCCTTGTGCCAAAACAGCACCAAGGCCGATAGCAGATGCATCCACCTGCCCTAAGAATCTTCTCTCAAAATCAGGACTCTTGAGAACGGGAGTTGAACACAGGTGCTTTTTCAGCTTGTTGAAGGCTGTTTCCCAGTCCTCAGACCATTCGACAGGATTCTCTTTGTCCTTACATGTTAGGTCGGTGAGGGGAGCGGCAATTGTTGCAAACTGTGGTATGAATCTCCTGTACCAGCCAACAAGTCCAAGGAAGGACCGAACTTCCTTCTTGGTTCGAGGTCGGGGACAGTTCTGGATAGCATCCACTTTATCCATTTGAGGACGCACCTCTCCTCGTCCCAACTGGTACCCCAAGTATTTTGTCTCCTGCCGGGCCCATTCACACTTTGAGGGATTCAGTGTTAATCCCGCCTCTTGGAGTTTCCCAAGCACCACAGAAGAAAAGTGTTGGAGATGTTCTTCCCAGGTTTTGCTGTAAATCACCACATCATCAAGGTACGCCGCACTGAACTTGTCACATCCTCGGAGCACGTTGTCCATCAGTCTTTGGAAGGTCGCGGGTGCTCTATGCAGGCCGAATTGCATGACAGTGAACTGGAACAGTCCAGCTGGCGTTTGAAACGCTGTGTAAGGACGACTTGACTCCTCCAGAGGAACTTGCCAGTATCCTTTGCACAGGTCGAGTGTGGTAATAAATTTAGCTGCTCCAATCTTCTCGAGCAAGTCCTCAATTCTGGGCATTGGATAAGCGTCAAACTGGGAGATCGCATTGAGCTTCCGGAAGTCAATGCAGATGCGTAGGGAATCATCTTTCTTGGAGATGATAACCACCGGACGCCACCACTCCGACTTGGAAGGCTCAATGACTCCAAGCTTCAGCATTTCCTCAAGCTCCTTAGCCAGTCTCTCCACCAAGTGTTGCGGAACTCGGTAGGGGCGCTGACGAATTGGTAATCCTTCTTTGATACGAATGACGTGTTCTACCACCGTCGTCTTCCCTGGGCTGGCGGAAAAGAGAAGGCACCGTCTTGAAAATTAAGCACATCTCTGTGACTTGCTTGGGTTTCAGATGTGCCAGTGCAGGCGCATCTGTCGTCGTTGAGGACTCCAGCTCTGCCTCGTCATCATCATCGTCGTCCTCCTCCACCTTCCGCGCGAGTAGGACCTCCTTTGGAGCCTGGTTTGAACGCTCCTTCCACTCTTTGAGGAGGTTCACATGATAAGTCTGTTTATTTTTTTTCTTCTCCGGATGGAAAATCTCATAGGTCACTGGACCCATCTTCCGGGTGACCTCATATGGCCCCTGCCACTTTACTAAAAGCTTGTTGTTGCATGTGGGGAGAAGCAGCAATACTTTTTGGCCGGGTTTAAGCTTGCTGATCATACCAGGTCTTCTGGCTTTTCTGGGCCTCCCGCAGGTTGACCTCTGCCTCCTCCTGGTACCTGGCCAGTCTCTCCCTTATTTCCAGCACACATTTCACCACCCCCGATCACTTGATGTGGTGGAAAGTGCCTCCCAGGCCTTTCGGAGCAAGTCCAATGGCCCCTGAACCTCCCAACCATACAATAGTTCAAAGGGAGAGAAACCTGTTGACGCCTGAGGAACTTCGCAATAGGCAAACAGCAAAAATGGTAGCCACCGGTCCCAGTCTTTTCCAGTATCATCCACAAATTTCTGGAGCATCTTCTTTAAGGTCTGATTGAACCTTTCCACTAGTCCAGCGGTCGGCAACCTTTGACACCGAAAGAGCCATTTGAACCCGATTTCCACGGAAAAGAAAACACTGGGAGCCACACATCTAAAATGAAAAAAAAAAACTTCTACTACTTTACCGCAGCATGTTTCTTATGAAATCCACGTGCTACAGAGAAAATTACATTTTATTCATTTAATGAACACATTTTGAACATTTTGAATTCTTGAAAAATAATAACAATGAATGTCTCTTTCAAATAAATTAAAAAGCTGAATTTAAATTGTGCATGCAGCAAACAAAAGGGAAAAATCCGTGAGCCGTCATCCTTATATCGCCTTGGGCTTTCAAAGTATGCAGCGGAGCCTTGACCTGAATATATAAAATAAATTGGAGGAAAAAGCACTGTGTCACTAAACAATGAAAATTAAATATTTGCAAAATATCTGCATAAATATTTATTTTACCTGGTTAATGGGACTTCTGCTCCTGAACCTCTGCGCACAGCTTCTGCAAATCGGGGCTGTACGAAGTCACTTTCATCTTTACGCAGGACTGTAAGCTGTCATCTGTGAGCCGTAAGCGGTGTTTGTTTTCAATGCAGTTCATGGTGGAGAATAGCTGCTCACATACATATGTGGATCCGAAGATCGACAGGACTCCAAAGGCATATTTCTTCATGTTCGTGTAGGTGTCGGGGATGGCATTCCATGTTCCAAATATGAGTTTGTCCGGTCTCGGGAGGTTCTCAATATCACTCCATTTGTGATTCTGAGCAAGAGTGGCCTTCTGACGGGCAACATCTTCAAGGTCCTCTGTCAAGCGTTTGAATTTGGACACCCAAATGTCTTTGTCAGCTATGTCAGCCAGCTCCAGCTCCAGAGCAGGTTGACTTACACCTGCAAATGAAGTCACGTTGAGCAGGGATGGATCAATGGTCAGGGGAGTGACGGGGAAGGACAATGTGGTTTTTTCCTCTCTGAACTCACGGAATCGTTTACCAAGCGACGCTTGCATTGTGGTGATTGCAGACTGCAAATACTCTGAATTGATCACTCCGTGAGCTTGTTTGAACTCCCTTAAAGAGGGGAAGTGAGACAGTGTGCCTCTCTGTAAATCTCTGGCTAAAACTGTCAGTTTGCGCTCAAACGCCAACACCTCCTCCAGCATGTGCAGCGCTGTGCCTCCTCTCCCCTGAAGCGGTGTGTTCAGCGTGTTTAGTTTCGCTGTCATGTCCAACATGAAGTGGCGTTTTTCCAGCCACTCTGGCTGTTCCAGCTCAGGAAAGGTGAGCCCTTTGCTGCTCATGAAAGTTTTCACCTCTCCCAGACATGCAGCAAAACGTTTCAGCACCTCTCCTCTGGACAGCCACCGGACTCTGTTATGCAGCAGGAGATCAGAGTATGCGCTCTCCACCTCATCCAGTAATGAACGGAACTGGCGGTGATTTAAACCTTTTGCCATTATTTTATTGACAATCTGAATAACAACATTCATGACCTCTGTGCATTCTGGAGGAAAACTTTGCGCGCACAATGCCTCTTGGTGCAGGATGCAATGAAAAGTCAGCAGCTTTCTATCCAGTGATTTCTGCAGCAAAGCCACAAAGCCCCTGTGCGCTCCAGTCATACTCGGTGCCCCATCGGTAGCCACCGACACGAGGTGGGTTGTTTTTATTTCTTTGGCTCGTAAACAATCAAGCACAGCCTCACAGATGTCCTCCCCCCGTGTCTGGCATTTTAGTGGTATCAGCTCAACCATTTCTTCCTGTGGTCCAGCAGAATTCACATATCGGAAGAACAGCGCTATTTGTTCAATGTCCGTTTTGTCTTTGGACTCATCACAGGCGAGTGAGTACGCTGCTGCTGAATTGATGTCTTTGATTTGCTGTTTTGTGATATTTTCTGCCATTTTTATGGTTCTGTCTTTGACAGTCTTCGCAGAGAGAGGCATCTCTCTGATTTTCTGCACAATTTCGTCTTTGTTTTTAAAGTCCGCAAATAAGTGTTCTGAAATCTTAAGGAATGATTCTTTCATATATTCTCCATCTGTGAACGGTTTCCCATGCCTGCCTATTTCCTGAGCAGCCACAAAGCTTGCATATGTAGTTGAATTTGCAGACTTCACCCACTTCTTGAATTGATTTTTCGTCCGGTCAGCCTTTTGCATCAGTTCCGAAACAGCTTTTTTCCTCTCTTCTCCCTCTGGATATTTTTCAGCAAAGGCTCTGTGTGTATTGTTAAAATGTCTTGCGACATTTGACCGTTTATTGTTAGCCAGTTTTTCTCCACAAATTAGGCATACTTGTAGGCCACTCTCGCCCGAGGTAAATGCAAATGAATCTGCCCAAGCATCATTGAATGTTCTATTTTCTTGAGATATTTTTCTTTTCTTGCATTTCTCCATTGGCTTTGCCGGGGTTGAAAGTCGCTCAAAATAGACGGCGTTTCAGCGGGTATACCAGCTTCCGCAGTGTGACGTCTATTTTGAGCGACGAAAAAATAATATCAAATAATTTAATTAATATTTTAATATTTCAAGATCACAATATTCTTCAAATTTAGAACTAAAAGAATATAAAAACTAACACAAATAAAACACACTTCAATTAAATACAAAAAAAAATTTTTTAGTAGTAATTTATTTTCCCAAGCCAATTAGAGCCGCATTATAAGGATGAAAGAGCCGCATGAGGCTCCGGAGCCGCGGGTTGCCGACTGCTGCACTAGTCCATCAGTCTGTGGGTGGTATGGAGTGGTTTTGATGGCGGAGATGCCCAGTTGTTTGTTGAACAGTTGCATTAGCCTTGAAGTGAAATTGGTTCCCTGGTCTGTTAGAATCTCATCTGATATGCCAACTCTGGAAAAGAGTTGCACCAAGGCACGAAGTACTGCCGGAGCAGTGATTGTGCGCAATGGAAATGCCCCTGGGAAACGTGTGGTGTAGTCACACACTACAAGGATGTATTCATGTCCACCACTGCTTTTTGTCAAAGGACCCACAATGTCCATAGCAATCCTGCGGAATGGAGTTGAGATTATCGGGAGCGGCTGCAAAAATGCTCAATCACACCTGCGGATAGAGCAGGTCTTTTGGCATGTGGGGCATGTGGCGCAATAATGTTGTATGTCTGTGTACATGGATGGCCAATAAAAACGTGAACTGATACGCAAATATGTTTTCTTGCGACCGAGGTGTCCTGACCATGGAAGTGTGTGTGCTAGGTGCATGATAAGTGCCCTACAGCTAGTAGGGACAACAAGGCGTTTGTCATCTTTATCAGTAGCATACAAGACCCCATTCTCGATCCAAAATTGCTCCTTCCCGACACAACCTCCCATTGTCCCCTCAGTCACTTTATCAAACAGGGGATTTAATGACTCATCCTCCCTCTGAAGTACCGACATGTTTTGTGGAATTGACCACATTGGATTTTCAAAAGAGTCTTCTAGTTGAGGCTCTGCTGACATTAACTTTTTCTCAAAGCGGCGCTGGCGCCGTGACTTCCTGGGCCCCTTGGTCCCACTGTCCAACAGACTATTGTCAAAGTCTGGGAACGGTTGATACTTTTTACCGGGCCTTCAACTTATGAGGAAGGAAGAATCCTCTCCCAAGCTTTCTCATCAAAAATACAAAATCCTTTTCCTAAACCAGTTTAAGAATACCGCATACATTCGTACTTGTCCAATGACACACATCGCACCACTTCGATGTCTTACGATGCATTTTAGGTAAATGCAGATAACATTCAACAGTATTCCTGTCATGCCTAGTGGCCATGGCAACACAGTATCTAGTTGGAAAATAGCTCCAGAAATTACAGCGACTCTCCAAATGATTTTTTTCTTTAAGTCTTTCATAAGTAAGAAATACCATCCTCAAATAAATCATGCAGCAGTCTAATACCTTTTTTTAAACGACTGAGTCCACTATATAGTATTCCAATCCTCATATTGGAATTTTGCCGTATGGGGTCATAGTTTTGAGTGCACTCAGACATTTTACATGAATGTTCCAATATGAGATTGGTCGCCTACCTTCCCTTGTTTATAACCGTTTGTGCAAGCATTTTCATTGGTCTGAAAGGTAAGGTAGACTCTCGCTCAAAAAGTACCCAATCCAATGCAACATTTGTTTCATCCTAATGTTCTGCAAGTTTAGACATTTCAAAAGAGATACTGAAATTATATATATTTGGTAACAGCAATACGCCGCTTTTCTGAGACAGATACAACTTGTCTAAACTAAGTCAAGGTTTTTCCCAATCCCACAGATAACATTTGATCTTCTTGTCATATATTAACAGCAATTGTTTGGGTATAGTGAGAGGTATCATTACAGAGGTACTTGGGTAGCTCGCCATCAATTGGTTATGGTCCATAGTCAAAGAAAGAAAAATGAACTAAAACAAGGACAGAATGACAATTAGCAAAATTATACGATAAGATTTATATATATAAGATATAAGATTTACTTATTGTTATGAAAACAATAATCCATCCATCCATCCATTATCTGGCCCGCTTCTCCTCACAAGGGTCGCAGGGGGTGCTGGAGCCTATCCCAGCTTTCTACGGGCAGCCGACTGGGGACACCCCGAACTGGTTGCTAACATAGGCACACAAAAACAAACAACCATCCGCACTCACACTCATACCTAAGGGCAATTTAGAGTGTCAAATCAAACTGCCATGCATGTTTTTGGAATGTGGGAGGACACCAGAGTGCCCGGAGGAAACCCACGCAGGCTCGGGGAGAACATACAAACTCCACACAGGAAGGTGGGAGCCAGAATCTAATCCAAGACCTCCACATTCTGAGGCCAACAATAAACCACATAAACACAATTGTAGCAATAATTAGATAAGCCATAGAAAGGATTAACAAATCATAAAATACAAAACAAAAGTTGCAAATATAAATTCACATTTCGGGAAAGTCTAATGTTCTTAAATACATTTCTCGAGAGAAGTGCACTTTAATAATTAATTAATTTTTAATTAATTAATTAATGATAAAAGTACTGTAATAGTAAAAGTACCGCAATTATAGGAAATACTGCAATGATAAAATTATTGTAATAGTGAACGTCCTGCAATGGTAGAAATACTGCAGTGATAGAAGTACTGTAATAAGAATACTGTAATGGTAAACAAATACATCATTGGTCAATATTTAAGTACACCATTGGCTGAAAGTACAGTAGTAGTGTATATTGCATCCTAGGACTGCACAATTGCACTAATGCCCTCCCGTTTGTAGGCCTGACCCAATGTTCTTGTTAAAAAGTCTGACAGCAGTCGGCAGGAAGGAGCAGCGAAATCTCTCTTTGGTACAGCGAGGGTGTAACAGTCTATCACTGAAGGAGCTGTGGAGTGTTCTCAGAGTGTCATTGAGTGGGTGGGCTGGGTTGTCCAGCATTGATGACAGTTTTGCCGTCATCCTCCTGCCCCCCACTGAGTCCACAGAGTCCAGGGAGCAGCCCAGGACAGAGCTGGCCCTCCTCACTAGTTTGTCCAGTCTCTTTTTGTCCCGGCCCGAGATGCCTCCTGCCCAGGAGACCACTCCATAGAAGATGACTGAGGAAACCACCGAGTCATAGAAGTTCCTGAGGAGTGTTCCCCGAACGCCAAAGGACCTCAGCCTCCTGAGTAGGAAGAGTCTGCTCTGACCCTTCCTATAGATAGCGTCTGTGTTGTCGCTCCAGTCCAGTTTATTGTTCAGATGAACACCCAGGTACTTGTAAGTTGAGACCCTCACAACGTCTGTTCCCTGGATATTCACTGGTGCAGGTGGAGAGTGCCGACGCTTGCGAAAATCCACCACCAGCTCTTTGGATTTCCCAGCGTTGATTTGGAGGCGGTTCTGCTGACACCAATCCACGAACCCCTGCGTAACCCCTCTGTACTCCCGATCGTCACCGTCCGTGATGAGGCCGACAATCGCAGAGTCATCAGAGAACTTCTGCAGGTGACAGGTTGTGGAATTGTATTTGTAGTCCGAGGTGTAGAGGGTGAACAGGAAGGGAGCCAGAACAGTTCCCTGCGGCGCTCCCGTGCTGCAGAGGAGCACGTCAGACACACAGTCCTGTGTCCTCACGTACTGTGGCCGGTTTGTGAGGTAGTCGTGGATCCATGTGATGAGGTGGTGGGCCACTCCCGCCTGCTCCAGATTGTCTCCCAATAAGGCGGGCTGGATGGTGTTGAAAGCACTTGAGAAATCAAAGAACATGATCCTCACCGTGCCCCCCGCCTTCTCCAGGTGGGAGAGTGAAGTGTGGAGCAGGTAGATGATGGCATCATCCACACTGATGCCAGGCTGGTATGCGAACTGGAGTGGGTCCATTGAGGAGCTGATCAGGGGGCGCAGATGGACGAGGACCAGTCTCTCCAGGGTCTTCATCAGATGAGACGTCAGCGCCACTGGTCTGAAGTTGTTGAGCTCCTTCGGATGGGGTGTCTTTGGAACCGGAACCAGGCAGGATGTTTTCCACAGCTGGGGGACTCTGCCCAGCTTCAGGCTCAGGTTGAACATGTGCTGGACGATTCCACAAAGCTGGTCTGCGCAGGATTTGAGGAGCTGGGAGCTAATCCCATCTGGGCCTGCTGCCTTCCTCGCCTTCATCTTCCTCAGCTGGTTCTTCACCTGAGATGTTGTGAGGAACAAGGCTGAGCAGGAGGAAGTGGTGGTTGTCTGATGAGGCTGGGAACTGGAGCCTGTGGAGAGAGAGAGGGGGAGAGAGGGTCTCGTTCGCAGTGGCAGGAGGGGTTGGAGGGGGCTGCAGCAGGGGAGCCTGAGCGGGGTCAGGCATTTGGTCAAACCTATTGAAAAATAGGTTCAACTCATTTGCCCACTGAAGCCCCCCCCCCCTTCTGGGTCTTACCTGGTTGTCCGTGGCCTGAGATGGTCTTCAGGCCCCTCCAGACATCCCTGGCATTGTTCTGCTGCAGTTGTTCCTCCATCCGCATCCTGTAGGACTTTTTCCCCTCTCGGATCCTCCTTCTCAGCTGACGCTGCACTCTCTTCAGCTCGTCCTTGTCGCCTGACACAAAAGCCCACTTTTTCTCCTTCAGGAGAGCTTTAATGTCCGTTGTGATCCAGGGTTTGTTGTTGGAGAAACATCATACAGTCCTGGTGGGAATGGTGTTCTCCATGCAGAAGTTAATATAGTCTGTAATTGTGTCTGTTAGACCATTAATGTCCTCACCGTGAGCTTCGCTGAATACCTCCCACAGAGTTGTGTTGAAACAGTCCTTTAAGGCCTCCTCGGCTTCTCCGGACCATCGCTGAACTGTGCGTGTCACAGCTGGCTGCCTGCGGACCAGAGGTTTGTACACAGGCAGGAGAGCAACCAAGTTGTGGTCAGCTTTGCCCAGCGGGGGGAGGGGCAGTGATGTGTACGCCTACTTGGTGTTGGCATAGAAAAGATCCAATATTTTATTGTCTCTGGTGTGGCAGGTTACATATTGTGTGAATGAAGGCAGAGAGGATGAAGGAGAAGCATGATTGAAGTCACCAGAGATAAGGAGCAGGGCATTTGGGTGCTGTGTTTGTAGCCTGCTCACAGCTGCAGTCAGTACGTCACAGGCTGTCTCACTGTTAGCAGAGGGTGGCACGTACGCCGCCACCGCGATCACATGACTGAACTCTTGCGGTAAATAGAACGGACGCAGGCTAACAGCTATCAGCTCAATGTCCCGACTGCAAAGTTGATCCTTTACAGTTATGTGCCCAGGGTTACACCATCTATCATTAACAAACACAGCCAGACCTCCCCCTTTCCTCTTACCGCTCTCCAGTGTCCTGTCCGCGCGTAGTATTTGGAAGCCGTCCAATTTCACGACGGCGTCCGGCGTTAGCTCTGTTAGCCACGACTCCGTGAACACCAGCAAGCTAGCCTCCCGGACATCCTCTCGTGCCGGGCTAGCGCTGTTAGCTCGTCCATTTTATTGGGGAGGGATCTAACATTCCCCATAATAACGGACGGGAGGACGGAGTGGTATCGTCTCCTCCTTGCCTGGCGTTTAGCCCCCGCACGACATCCCCGTCTCTTCCTCCTCAGCTCTCGGGGGATATCGGGTCTCACTCCGGGAGCCGACGCGGGGTTAGCACGGAGGGCTAACAGCTGATCCCTTGAGTATACGATCGATCCGTAGCTCCGAGTTTCGTCTCCGGATACGATCGCGCAAAAAACAGCCCCCAACAGCAGTAAAACCACCGCAAGTTGTATGTCCATTGCTGAGATGAAGTAAAGATAAAACAAAACAGGGTAAAGGGAAAAAACACAAAAAAGGCTCGATAGTGAGCCACGCTGCTGTAAACAGGCAGCCACTCGCGCGGCGCCGGAACCAATATGTTCAAAGCTGTGTTCAATGTTCAATTTAAGTCACTGTTCTAAGTTACACAACTAGGTCATTACATACAATCAAATATCCATTATCTTTACCGCTTGTTAGGGATGGGAAAATGAAACTTCAAATTTGCTTCATGAACCAATTGTGTTATTTTTTAGTCCTGTAGATGGCAGTGATGGTTTAAATAAAGGGTTCGAAAAATGGCAAGTCAGTGTGCTTTCAGCCCAATGTTGAACAGAGAGTCATCTACCGGAGTCCTAAAATTTTACAACTGGTTCATGAGGCTGATTTGAAGCTTCATTTACACATCACTATCGCTTGTCCTCACAAGGTTCCCGGGGGATTGCTGGAGCCTATTCCAGCTATCTTTGGGCGTAGGCGGGGTACACCCTGAACTGGTTGCCAGCCATTTGCAGGGCACACATAGACAAACAACCACCCGCGCTCACACTCATACCTAGGGGTAATTTAGAGTGTCCAATCAACCTGGAATGCATATTTTTGGAATGTGGGAGAAAACTGGAGTACCCGGAGAAAACCCACGCAGGCACGGAGAAAACATGCAAACTCCACCAGGAAGGCCAGAGCCGGAATCGAGCCCACAACCTCTGCACTGTGAGGCCATCTTGTACAATCAAATATTCCATTTTAAAAAAAAAGGTCAAAAATCCAGTTTCGTGTATATATCAGTTGAAGCATTTGGTTTCGCCATTACTTTAACCTACAATGAATGCAGTTGTCTGTGCTGACCGAATTTGAGAGGCTGCTTTAAGTAGATCAATATAGCATTAGCAGTGTGTCCAAAGCAAAGAATAACATGGTGGGGAAAAAAAAAATCCCACGACATAATTGGTCGGCTTTGACTCACAGATAAGTTGATGGGCATTACATGAGTGTCCGGGGTTAATCAAGAACAGATCTGCGACTGTACATGAATGAATGATGAATGAATGAATGATCTATCAACAGTAAATTTGAGTGCAACAATGAGCTTTTAGAGACTCACCGGTTAGTAGAAGTTTTCCGTCTACAACAGAAGTAGAGTTCAATTTGAGTCAATTTTCCCGATAGTTCAAGTGCTTGTAACTGATTTTCAATTCAAGGTAAAGCTACCGTGAGGAGAGCGTCAACCCGTTCGCGATGGAGCTGTAGAAATAAGCAATGGTGGTATTGGGCTTTTAAAGACACAGAACCAGCTGGTTCTAATTATGATCAACTCAGATGGTTCCAGTTCACCTGATTACATAAAGTATATAAATAAGTTGATCAGATGACGCACTGCAGCATGATGACTTCGATGGAGCAGGTACCTGGCCATTTGGTTAATGCCTTAAGCATCATAGTGTGTCACCATCACCTAATTCGCCAGCCTGGGAAGAGGGGACAGAAAAAAGAATATAACCGTCCGTAAACGGGCCAACAAATAATTCAACTAAATGCACAAGTGTAAAAATTAGTCTTTAGTCGTGTTTTGAACATTTCTACTGAGGTGGCACCTCTAATATCTGTGGGTAGTTGTTAGAATAATATTTAGAGGTTATGATACATTTGCCATGACGCAGCATTATTTCATTACATGGTGCGCATGACATGTTGCAAATTAGTGGAGTGGAATATGCTTGAGTGTTTACAGTCAGAGTGGAGGTACAGGAGGACATCTTTACTGCAGAGAGGTGCCTGCAATTGGCAGGGCGGTGGCACTTCTTCAGAAGTGAGGATGAAGTAAACAACATCGTGAGGAGCCCTGATAAGTTGGCATCGAAGTCTGAAGCAAGCAACATCGTGCTGGGTCCTGATAAAAGATGTTGACGTCAAAGTCAGCTGCGACCCACGACGGCACGCTCATGATAAACCGGACTAAACCAGCTTTTGAGAAGACGAACTGTACCACCCTTGAGTGTAATCTGATTTCTCGAAGTGTAATCTGATTCCTCGATGTTATAAAAGGGAATGTATGAAAAACATCGAGGAACAGAAGGGAGATGAAGTTGCCAAATAAACTTTATTGACCTCTCTGTATCCACTTGATCCGGGTGCCTCTCTCTTTTCAGCTATGAACCCTATATGTCAAATTGGCGAACCTGACATAAAATTGGTCCTTCAGAGCCGTGAACCCAACATACTGGAGGTGTCCAGGGGCGGAGCCGACGACCGGGGACAATCGTGGCCACGACGAGGATTACTATTCTTTTTTACCTGGTCCTCAACTCTTCTGCTGGATACTGAAGGTTGAAGGGAGCTGCGGAGGGAGACACTCGGCTCATCTTTGGTGAGTGTGTCATTTCCGAATGGGATGAATGTGTGCATGTGAAGGTACGTAGTTAAATTCCGCATAAACAGGAGGGCGGACTCCTCTGCAAATTAGTAGTTAAATTCCGTGGATATTGGAGGGCGGACTCCACTACGACTAGACAGAGTAAGTCTTTAAAACTGTGTAAAACCGTAAGGATACTAGTCAATGTTACGTGAAGAGACAGAGATAGTCTATAAAACTGATAGAGGATAACAGGGTGTATCCTCCACGCGCGTTTGAAAAGAGAAAAAAAGAAAAAACTGTGTGAATGGGAAAAGTGTGCATGGAGGCTTGCAACCTCATTTTGGAACAGGAAAATTAACTGACAACTGTCTGGGAAGCGGAGGCAAGGATTTCCCGCCACTTGTGGTAGAAGCTTGGGAATTACCTAAGACAGAGCAATTGTCAGCCTGTTCAGGGACTGGAGGACAGTTTAGTCACCCTAGGTGAACCGCTGTCTTCCAACATGGGGAAATCAAACAGTAAAAAAAGCTAGCAAAAAGGATCTGAAACAACAATTGACGTGTAAGGACTGGAAATTTATAGAAAGCCAATGTCCGGAAAAAGTAAAACATTTAAGCTCATGGATAACAAAATATGAATTCGCTGGTCAGCTTAATACACAAAAAATAGTCGACTTACAAAATAAAACAAAGAGAGGGAAAAAGAAAAAGAAAAAAAAAAGAGGTGAATAAAGACGGATATGAAGATACAGAATTTTGGATGGCAATGGCACAAAGACAGAAACTAGATAAAAATAACAAAACCAAATTGCAACATTTAAATGTTCCACACATACTCTGGATACTGATGACATTACTTTAGGAAAGATAAGACAGCAAAAGAAGCAATTACCAAACCATTCATAGGTGTGGCTGTGTGTGCGCTGATAGATAACGTTCTGCGAGGCAACATCCTTGCAGACATGCAACAACAAAGTCTTATGCAAGAGAAAATCTATGGCTAGAAAAAGGAGCTACTTTGACTAATGGCATATATGTCAGTTCAGATAAAAAAAAAAAAAAACAATTCTTCCAAAAAATCTTTTTCGCAATTTGACACATGTTGTCACACACATGTCAAACAGGAGGGATGGTATGGTAAGACAGATAAACCAATTTTATACAACATATGGGTTTAATTTTTTCTCAAAAGATTTTTTGTAGAGCCTGTATGATCTGTGCTCGACACAATTCTCAGGGAAACATAAGCCCAAAACGAGGACAGTTTCCCCAAGCAACATACACCTTGTGCATTGTAAAAAGTCATCTCAACCCTACCCTATTAGGGGTCTCTCGGTTGACATGATTTTCGCGTGGATAAAAATTGAGATTTTGTGTTGTGTAGTTTTGGTTGCACTAAAAGCTGTGTTTCATGCAGGTGTCCGAGACCATTACTATGAGTAATTCCAACAGCTCTTCCATCAACATGCCTTTTAGAAGTACTGACAAAATTGACACCCAATGCGGACTGCATTGCTTGGAATGATGTGTACCCTGCGATTAAGGCAACGAAAGATAAGTCTATCTTTTCCACCGATGTGGCAGTGGCTAACTTTACTTGTGTTAATCTCACAGGAACACAAAATAGAGTGGGAAGCTTATCATCAGCGTGGTGTAAAACAACTGTGCTCCAAGCAGGTACACTACTACCACGCAGCGACGTGTGGTGGTGGTGCGGGGTACAAAATTATTTGATTCATTAAAGGACGCAGTTGGAACTTGTGCATTGGTGTCACTTCTCTTACCAGTGTCTATTTTTCCATCCACAGCAGGGGATATTCAAAGAGCAGTTGAAGCCCACGAATTCCACTCTTATTACGCCAGGAAAAGACGAAGTCCTTCCTGGAGGGATGGTGATGTGACCTATTTGGATGCAATTGGCCAACCAAGGGGCGTACCAGATGAGTATAAGTTGGTAAATCAAATCGCAGCAGGGTTCAAATCCATTCTTCTTTGGATTACACCGAATAAGAATGTGGATCGAATAAACTACATACACTATAACGTGCAAAGATTGGGGAACTTCATTGAAGAAGGATTTATAGCTATTAAAGAACAATTGGTCCTTCGTCGTCCTTCCATCTGGGGTGACGTAAAATTGGTCCAAAAGAACAATTGGCAGCAACATCACTCATGGCATTTCAAAACCGCATCGCGGTGGACATGCTGTTGGCAGAGAGAGGAGGGGTTTGCGCCATTATTGGGGATCAATGTTGTACTTTCATCCCTAACAACACTTCTCCGGAAGGGTCCCTCACAAGAGCCATTGCAGGCTTGCGCACCCTGAAGCATAAGCTGAAGGAACACTCAGGTGTGACTACCTCTGCATGGGATGAGTGGTGGAACAAAACGTTTGGTAAATATAAAAATATGGTATTTTCTGTAATGATTTCTATAACAATGTTCACCTCAATCCTTGTACTGTGTGGATGTTGTTGTATTCCCTGCATTCGCGCTTTGCTTGTCCGACTTATCTCAACAGCTCTCGCTCCAACAAATTCCAAACTACAGGAAATATATCCTTTGATTAATTACAGAGGTGCTGGTGATGGAGGAGACACTGATGACAAAGTTGATGATGATGACTGAATTTACCTGGGAGATCCTATTCGTTAATCCAAAACGCTCAAATACATTAAAGTAAAACAAAGAAAAATAGAGGGGTTTACATTTGCTATCAAGCTAATGATTTGATGGAATTAAATCATTGGTAGTTCCATTGATGATAATCTTTGGGGCAAATGTAGAATAAACAGGGGGGAATGTTAGAATAATATTTAGAGGTTATTATACATTTGCCATGACGCAGCATTATTTCATTACATGGTGCGCATGACATGTTGCAAATTAGTGGAGTGGAATATGCTTGAGTGTTTACAGTCAGAGTGGAGGTACAGGAGGACAACTTTACTGCAGAGAGGTGCCTGCAATTGGCAGGGCGGTGGCACTTCTTCAGAAGTGAGGATGAAGTAAACAACATTGTGAGGAGCCCTGATAAGTTGGCATCGACGTCTAAAGCAAGCAACATCGTGCTGGGTCCTGATAAAAGATGTTAACATCAAAGACAGCTGCGACCCACGACGGCACGCTCATGATAAACCGGACTAAACCAGCTTTTGAGAAGACGAACTGTACCACCCTTGAGTGTAATCTGATTTCTCGAAGTGTAATCTGATTCCTCGATGTTATAAAAGGGAATGTATGAAAAACATCGAGGAACAGAAGGGAGATGAAGTTGCCAAATAAACTTTATTGACCTCTCTGTATCCACTTGATCCGGGTGCCTCTCTCTTTTCAGCTATGAACCCTATATGTCAAATTGGCGAACCTGACAGTAGTGCATTCCAAAGCATTGGTGGCCGAATAGATAATACTCTAGATCACAGGTGTCAAACTCAAGGCCCGGGGGCCAGATCTGGCCCGCGGCCTCATTTTACGTGGCCCGTGAAGGGCAAATCATGTGCGTCAACTTTCTGTTTCTAGCACATTTTCTTCACTTTTAACAACATTGAGATATGCGATATTGTCATTTATTTGTAACCAATCCTCCCCTTTTAAAACGAATTGAAAAATTGCTCAACAAACTATTACTTACTGGCTTCTGATTTCAAAACTTGCTTTCCATCATTTTTTTGTGTGTGCATGAAAATGTAAGGTGATCATACACTTATATGGTTATAACGGCCCTCTGCGGGAAACCATAACTACAATGTGGCCCTCGGGATCACTAAAAGACCTGCATTTTGTGAGCAAAGGTTTCGGGACGAAAGATATGGTACCACAAGGTCATAGGTAGTTCAAAAAACTTTAAAATCGCATCTAAAGTGGACCAGAAGCCAATGCAAATTGGCAAGTATCGGGGAAATATCGCACTTTCTCATCCTGGCCAGGAGTCTAGCTTCAACATTTTGAACTAGGTGCAGACTTTTAATTGTAGACACGGGGAGACCCGAGAGCAAAACGTTACAATAATCCAGGCGAGACGTAACAAACGCATGGATTAAGATTTCTGCGTCACTGGTTGATAGAATTGGATGAAATTTTGCAATATTGAGCAGATGAAAAAAACATGCATTTGAAAAGACATAGTTGAGTCAAATATAACACCGAGATGTTTTTTTAATCACTTTGGGAAATATTGTATTTATCGATACTCAGAGTGGTGTCTTTGAATAGGTGCAGATGACTTGCTGGTCCATTGATCAGCATCTCGGTTTTATCTGAGTTGAGACGGAAAAAATTGAAAGACTTCCATTGTTTAATGTCGGCAAGGCATGCCTCTAATTTACAGCAATTGCACGGATTTGTTATTTCCGTTAGCATATATAATTGGTATCATCAGCATAACAATGACAACGAATGTTATATTGACGTATAATATCACCAAGCAGGAGCATGTAGATGCCAAACATCCATCCATTATCTGTACCGCTTCTCCTCACTAGGGTCGCGGGGGGCGCTGGAGCCTATTCCAGCTATCTTCGGGCAGAAGGCGGGGGACACCCTAAACTGGTTGCCAGGCAATCGCATGGCACATTTAGACGAATGACCATCCGAGCTCACACTCGTACCTAGGGGCAATTTAGAGTGTCCAATCAACTTGCCATGCATGTTTTTGGATCGTGGGAAGAAACCGGAGTAACCAGTATATAACCAGTATAATATTTATAAAACCTAGTTTCAATCAAATGGATTTATATAAATTATTCCATATGACAGGACTCCTGGACACAATATTAATAAGACTGCATTGACGAGTGTGAAGAATATTATAGGAACAATCAGATTATCAAATGTAATGTAGAGAATTTCGCAGATGATGTGGTACTGTTGGCTTCCTCAGGCCGTGATCTCCAACTCACTGGAGCGGTTCGCAGCCGAGTGTGAAGCGGTTGGGATGACGATCAGCACCTCCAAATCTGAGACCATGGTTCTCAGTCAGAAAAGGGTGGAGTGCCCTCGGGGAGGAGATCCTGCCCCAAGTGGAGGAGTTTAAGTATCTTGGGGTCTTGTTTACAAGTGAGGGGAGGATGGAGCGAGAGATCGACAGGCGGATCGGTGCAGCCTCCGCTGTTATGCGGATGCTGTATCGGTCTGTCGTGGTGAAGAGGGTGCTGAGCCAAAAGGCAAAGCTCTCGATTTACCGGTCGATCTACGTTCCTACCCTCACCTATGGTCACGAGTTGTGGGTCGTGACCGAAAGAACAAGATCTCAGATACAAGCGGCCGAAATGAGTTTCCTCCGCAGGGTGTCTGGGCTCTCCCTTAGAGATAGGGTGAGAAGCTCGGCCATCCGGGAGGGACTCAGTGTCGAGCCGCTGCTCCTCCGCGTAGAGAGGAGCCAGATGAGGTGGCTCGGGCATCTGTTTAGGATGCCTCCTGGACGCCTCCCAGGGGAGGTGTTCCGGGCATGTCCCACCGGCAGGAGGCCCAGAGGACGACCCAGGGCACGTTGGAGAGACTACGTCTCCCGGCTGGCCTTGGAACGCCTGGGCATCCCTCCGGCAGAGCTGGAAGATGTGGCTGGGGAGCGGGAAGTCTGGGCTTCCCTGCTGTAGCTGCTGCCCCCGCGACCCGACCCCGGATAAGCGGCGGATAATGGATGGATGGATGGATGTAAAGAATAAGTCTAACATCACAACAACTATAGTATATGATTTTGTTGCTAATCTTGGTTCACACATTAACTAACAATTCTGGGAACAAAACAACACACCCACCTGCACCTAGGTCAGGACAACCACCCAGGTCAGGGCAACCGAACAAACTCCACTTTAAATAAACATGAAAGGGGGGCGGATGTGGACCGGACAAACACCAGCTGTGACCAGAATACACATACCCTTGAGAATAAATGTACCTTTGATACTGTTGTGTAAACCTGTATTAATTTCTGTATTGATTGTAATGTGCCGACGTGACCTATGATTCTCAATAAAAGGCCCGGAGAGTATAGAAGGTTCAGAGATCAGGCCTGTTCACTGTGGTTTCATCTCTCCTGGCTTGGCACTTGGTGTCCGTGTCTATTGTCCCTAAATTTCCTACTTGTCGAGGATTGGGTCACTCCACCACATTTGGGGCGATTCTCCCTTGACACCTACGTCCCGTATTGTACCTCGAGCAACTATAAACGCAGCGAGAAATTACAACATAGGAATCTGACAATTATGAGTCAGATTTCGAGTGCTATTATTTTGAGAGAATGCCTCGACGTCGATAAGACCGACCGAGGAGGAATGCTTAAACCCATCATGTATCGCCACCTCAGTAGAAACTGCATCAATATGTGATGTAACAGTGTGTGGTGTGTAGCGCTCTAATCTACAAAATGAAAAGCTATGTGTGTTGTCTGAGGCTATCATAGCGCTAATTAGCTCTAGCCTTACAGACTCCATACCATCCTTAAAGGCTCAGGAATCGCCTGCAACCCGACCTGCTCTGATATGAACTGTCATGGAAGACTCAAACAGTAATCCATGAAAGCATGATGGGGCCTTCCAAGTTAGGGTGAAGGCTGTCCATTTTCAGCAGGTCGGGTCGGCCCCAGAAAGAAACCCAATTATCTAGAAACCGCAGTCCCTGCTTACTACAAAAGCTAGCCAACCACCGATTAAGCGAGAATAATCTGCTAAATCTCTCATCATTCCCTCTCGCAGGCAAGGGGCCACAGACAATTACTCAATGTTGATTCATCTTTCCGGCGAGATCACAAGTCCTTGCTATGTTTTTCTTTGTTTTTCCTCATCCTAGTATCATTGGAGCCGACGTGTTTCACTATATCTGAGTTGCTAGCTTTGCTTGCATTACGCTGGTGTCTAGGTCACCTGCGTGCAAGCTCCATAAGATTAGCTTCAATGTCAGGTCCTCTGGCCCCAGAAATACACATTACTGTGGCTGGATTTTCAAGCTTAATGTTGCAGGTAATGGAGTCACCCATAACTAAAGTGCGGGAGCCAGAATGGAACTGATGTGTCTTAACAGGCTCACCGCAATTAGCAAGCCACTTACCGACAACGCTAACCGGACTAGCAAGCTTGCTACGGCCCATGCTAACAGTCGTTAGCATGTTATTTTGTTATTTTGCTCTAGCAGGCGGCTACGTCCCTCTAGTAGGGAAAGTCTTTGATGAGAAGGGTGCAAGTGCTGCAATTGGCGGTGCACGAAACCATAGTTGCGTTTACTCGCCCGGTGGATGTAGGCAGACAAACAGACAAGCAACCGAGCTTAATTCTATGCAAAACTTTTTCCATGTTGAACCCCCATAATGTATTTTATATCTCAAACTCATTTTAAACCCAGATATATCGTACCCATTGGCAACCATTTGACATTAAAGGCTGCTAGTTGCTCTTGTGAACACATTAGGGACTCTGGCATAGCTTCCGATTTGTGCCAATTACTGCACTAGCCAGACACTTTAGAGTATGCATCTATAACTTCCAGCATAATTAGCAGAGAACTCGCCGGATTTCGATTCCGAACTACGAAGTCATCTACAAAGTGAAATAACTTATGTTCTCGATCACCTCAAGCAACACCTTCTATTCTGGGCTCAGCTCTTATTAAGGTGTCCAATGGTTCCAAAACGATAGTGAATAGTGTTGTACTTGGGTACAACCCTGTCTAGTCGATCTGGTTATATGGAAAAACTTGGACTTTAGGGTGTGAATATAAAATTTATATCCATCTGCAGAAGTCGTCTCCAAATCCAAATTTTGATATAGTAGCAAATATGAAGGCCCATTCCACCTTATCGAACGCTTTCTGACAACTTTCTTACGGTGGGTGATTGGTTAGCACGATGGCTTCACAGCGCAGAAGTCGTGGGATCGATTCCGGCTTCGGCCTTCCTGTGTGGAGTTTGCATGTTCTCCCCCGTGCCTACGTGTTTCCTCCGCGCACTCCGGATTCCTCCCACTTTCCAAAAACATGCATGGCAGGTTGAATGAACACTCTAAATTGCCCCTGGGTATGAGTGTGAGTGTGGAAGGTTGTTCGTTTATGTGTGGCTATTGTCGCGGTTCGTCGAACCGAGTGTGAGGGAAGGAGGACCCAAGAGCGACAGAGATGGTAGGAATAGGGTTTATTAGAGGGTGAGGAGGCGCGGCGAGCTGAGCCAGGAGCGCGGCTGCGGGAGCGTGGATGGGCGGGCAGGCGTTGGAGCGGCGAGCACCGGGAGACGCTGGTGGGCTGGCGGAGGCGCGGCGCGGGAGAGGCCGGTGCGCGGCGTGTAGAGGGGAGCGCTGGCGGGACGAACGCCGGTCAGGAACTCGGGAGCGGGTGCGGGAAACTCGGGTCCGGACAGGCTCGGGTCGGCTGGAGGGGAAACAAGAGAGCACGGAGGTCAGACAGGCACGGGGGAACGCAGGGCCAGGCGAACGAGGATCGTGTCGGGACATGGACCAGTACCATGAGAGTTGACGAGATAATCCGGCGTCTGGCTCCTGGCGTGACTGGATCTTATACTGCTCTTGATTGTTGCAGACGAGCCGCAGGTGCGCAGGAGCCGACGCCCACTTTCTCCGGAGGAGTGCCTGGCTGGAAAGGTCGCGAACCTGCAAGTAATCAGAACCCGCCAGGCCCTCCTCCCAAACCCGAACCGCCACAGTACCCCCCCCCCTAACGGACGCCTCCTGGCGTCCTACCCGGCTTGTCCGGGTGCAGGGCGTAGAACTCCCTGATGGGGGAGTCGTTCAGGAAGAGCTTGCGAGGGATCCACGAGCGCTCCTCCGGACCGTAACCCTCCCAATCAACCAGGTACTGGAAGCCCCTACCTCGGCGCCGCACATCCAAGACCTTGGACACGGTGTATGCCGGGTGGTCGTCGATCATCAGGGCGGGTGGAGGGGCGACGGTCGGAGGGCTCAGTGGGCTGGAGGAAACAGGCTTGAGAAGGGAGACATGAAAGGTAGGAAGGATCTTGAGGGAGTCGGGGAGCTTAAGCCGGACGGAAGACGGGTTGATTCTTTTTACGATCGGGAAGGGACCGATGAACCGGGGAGCCAGCTTACGTGAGTCGGCCTGTAGGGGGAGGTCGCGTGACGAGAGCCACACCATCTGGCCGGGCTTGTAGTCCGGAGCTGGGGATCGGTGGCGGTCGGCCAAGCGCTTGTTCTTCTGTGCGGTACGAGTGAGGGCGGCCCTCACCTCGGCCCAGACGCCTCGGATCCGGCGGAGGTGCTCCTCGACGGAGGGAACGGCCACGGCCTGCTCCTGGTCCTTAAACAGAGGGGGCTGGTAACCGAAGCAGGCCATGAACGGTGACATACCTGTTGCAGCGGAGGAGAGGGAGTTGTGGGCGTATTCGATCCAGGGCAGGGCATCGCTCCATGAGTCCGGGTTGCGGGCCACCACGCAACGAAGAGCGGCTTCGAGGTCCTGGTTGGCCCGCTCTGTCTGGCCGTTGGACTGCGGATGGTAGCCGGAGGAGAGGCTGGCGGTGGCCCCTACTGCCATGCAGAACTCCCTCCAGACCTGCGAGGCGAACTGGGGGCCTCGGTCGGACACGATGTCCACCGGAATTCCATGGGGTCGGAAGACGTGTTGGGTGAGGAGTTTAGCTGTCTCCAGAGCGGTGGGCAGCTTGGGAAGGGGGACGTAGTGGACGCACTTGGAGAAGCGGTCGATGAGGGTTAGGATGACGGTGTGCCCATTGGAGGGAGGAAGACCGGTGACGAAATCAAGGGCGATGTGGGACCAGGGGCGGCTCGGGATGGGCAGGGGATGGAGGAGGCCGGCCGGGACCGAGTGGGAGGCCTTTCCGCGGGCACAGACGGAGCAGGCCAACACGAACTCGCGGGTGTCCTTTGCCATGCGAGGCCACCAGAAGCGCTGTTGGAGGAAGCGGAGGGTGCGCGCCACGCCCGGATGGCAAGTGAGCGAGGATGAGTGCCCCCATTGGAGCACCTGGGACCGCGCGGCCTCGGGCACGAACAGGCGGTCGGAGGGGCCTGACCCGGGATCTGGTTGTTCCTGTTGGGCCTCTCGGACGATCCGCTCGACCTCCCAGGTGGCTGCCCCCAGGAGGCAGGAGGAGTGTAGGATGGGTTCGGGCGTTTCCTGGCTGGCGGGAGTCGAGAACAGGCGTGAGAGGGCATCAGCCTTACCGTTGTTGGAGCCGGGTCGGAAGGAGAGGGTGAAGTTAAATCGACTCAGGAACAGGTTCCAACGCGCCTGGCGGGGGTTCAGCCTCTTGGCGGACTGCAGGTAGGCCAGGTTTTTGTGGTCGGTCCACACAAGGAAGGGGGTCGGGGTGCCCTCGAGCCAGTGTCGCCATTCTTGGAGGGCCCACACCACCGCTAGCAGTTCCCGGTTCCCAACGTCGTAGTTCTTCTCTGCTGGTGACAGGCGCCTGGAAAAAAAAGCACAGGGGTGGATTCTCTGGGTTACGGGATCTCGCTGGGAGAGGACGGCCCCCGCCCCGGTGTCGGAGGCGTCCACCTCGACGATGAATTGTAGCGAGGGGTCTGGGTGCTTGAGCACCGGGGCGCAGGTGAAGGCCTCCTTGAGGTGGGCAAAGGCTTGGGATGCCGCCGGGGTCCACTGGAACGGAGTGGCTGTGGAGGTGAGCGCGGTGAGAGGACTGGCCACCTTACTGTAGTCCCGGATGAAGTGGCGGTAGAAGTTGGCAAACCCTAAGAAGCGCTGAAGCTCCTTACGAGTCGCGGGCGCGGGCCACTCCACCACGGCCTGGATCTTGGCCGGGTCCGGCCGAAGTTGCCCCCGGGCGATGATGTAGCCCAGGAAGGGCACTGAAGGGACGTGGAACTCGCATTTTTCGGGCTTGACGTAGAGGCGGTTCTCCAGGAGGCGCTGGAGAACCAGCCGGACATGTCGGCGGTGATCTGAGAGAGAGCGGGAGAAGATGAGAATGTCATCGAGGTAGATAAATACGAACCGGTTAAGCATGTCACGAAAGATGTCCGTCATCAGGGCCTGGAAGACGGCGGGGGCGTTGGTGAGGCCGAAGGGCATCACCAGGTATTCGAAGTGCCCCAGGGGGGTGTTGAACGCCGTCTTCCACTCGTCCCCCTCCCGGATGCGGACCAGGTGGTACCCGTTTCGGAGGTCCAACTTAGAAAAAACCTGGGCCTCGCATAGGGGTTCGAAGGAGGGATCTATGAGGGGAAGCGAAGACTTGTTTTTGACCGTGATTTGGTTAAGGGGCTTGAAGTCGATGCAGGGGCGGAGCGAGGAATCTTTCTTCTTGACGAAAAAAAATCCAGCTCCCAAGGGAGAGGAAGAGGGGCGAATGAGCCCGGCTGCCAGGGACTCGCGGATGTAGCTCTCCATCGCCTCCTTCTCTGGCCTGGAGATGTTGTATAGGCGGCAGTTGGGTAGGGGAGCCCCCGGAAGGAGGTTGATGGCGCAGTCGTAGGGCCGATGGGGAGGGAGGGTGCGGGCGAGGTCCTTACTGAAGACCTGGGCGAGGTCGTGGTACTCGGGGGGCACGGTGGAGACGTCGGGCGGAGGAGGAGGGGGGGGAGGAGAGGAAGGGGCCGGATCCGCGGAACGCAGGCAGTGGGAGTGACAGAACTCACTCCATCCGGTGAGGGCGCACTTCCTCCAATCAATGGCGGGGTTGTGGGTCTGGAGCCACGGGAATCCCAGGACCAGGGGGACCTGGGGGGAGTGGATGAGGAACAGTCTGATGGACTCCCGGTGGTTGCCCGAAACGATGAGGGTCAGGGGGGTGGTCTGCTGGGAGACCTGGGCAATGAGGTGCCCGTCCAGCGCCACCACCCGCCGAGTTGGCGTGCTAGGGTTAGGTCCAGGAAGCTTCCGTCGGCCCCCGAGTCGATCAGCGCGGTGACCGGGAGAGCGGCGTGTTGCCCCAGCAAACGCGCGGGGATCGACATCCGGGGGGAAGAGCCAGTGGCGGACACCAGAAGGCATGGTTGCCTAGAAAGGCGTCGCTGCCGCTCCTGGGCGTCCAGGGTGGTCCTTCCCACTTGCATGGGTTCATCCGGGCCGGCGGAGGGCGGGGCCGGAACCGGAGGGCTGCTTTCGGCGAGGGAGGCCGCAGAGCGAGCGGCTGGCCTAGGCGGCCGCCGGAACCGGTCGCCCTGCCGGTCCCGTAACCGGTGGTCGACCTTGATGGCCAAGACGATCAGCTCTTCAAGGGTCGAGGTTTCGTCGCGCACGGCCAGCTCGTCCTTCAGGGCGTCGGTCAGCCCGTTCAGGAAGACCTCGCGGAGAGCCGGCTCGTTCCAGCGGCTCTCGTGGGCCAGGATGCGGAACTCGACCGAGAAGTCCGCTGCCGAGCGGGAACCTTGTCGGAGGGTGAGCAGTCTTCGGGACGCCTCGCGCCCTTGGACGGGATGGTCAAACACGCGCCGCAGCTCCTGGCAAAACTCCACATACGAGGACATCGCTGGTGACGAAGCCTCCCACAACGCAGTAGCCCATTTGGCGGCGCGGCCGCGGAGCAGGTTGGTCATGTATGCTATCTTGGCCCGGTCGGAGGAGTAGCTGTGGGGTTGCAGGTCAAAGGAACTGGCTGCAAGCGCCTAAGTCCCCGGAGTAGGGCTCGGGCGTGGGAACGTGGGGCTCCCGGCTGCCCGCGTAAGACGTCGCGGGAGCGGGAGGGGCCGGGGATGCGCCGCTAGGGAGGTCGGAGAGGGAAGCGAGCGAGCCCACCTGGTTGGAGAGGTGCGCGAGTTGGCGGTGGATTGCCTGGAAGGAGCCCGGGCACTCCTGAAGTATCCTCTCGTGGCGCTCGAGCTGGCTTCCTTGGAGGGCGAGCGCCTCCCCGAGGGAATCCGGGGTCGCTGGGTCCATTGGGTTGGCCGGATTATTCTGTCGCGGTTCATCGAACCGAGTGTGAGGGAAGGAGGACCCAAGAGCGACAGAGATGGTAGGAATAGGGTTTATTAGAGGGTGAGGAGGCGCGGCGAGCTGAGCCAGGAGCGCGGCTGCGGGAGCGTGGATGGTCGGGCAGGCGTTGGAGCGGCGAGCACCGGGAGACGCTGGTGGGCTGGCGGAGGTGCGGCGGGCGCGGCGCGGGAGAGGCCGGTGCGCGGCGTGTAGAGGGGAGCGCTGACGGGACGAACGCCAGTCAGGAACTCGGGAGCGGGTGCGGGAAGCTCGGGTCCGGACAGGCTCGGGTCGGCTGGAGGGGAAACAAGAGAGCACGGAGGTCAGACAGGCACGGGGGAACGCAGGGTCAGGCGAACGAGGAGCGTGTCGGGACATGGACCAGTACAACGAGAGTTGACGAGATAATCCGGCGTCTGGCTCCTGGCGTGGCTGGATCTTATACTGCTCTTGATTGTTGCAGACGAGCCGCAGGTGCGCAGGAGGCGACGCCCACTTTCTCCGGAGGAGTGCCTGGCTGGAAAGGTCGCGAACCTGCAAGTAATCAGAACCCGCCAGGCCCTCCTCCCAAACCCGAACCGCCACAGCTATGTTGGCAACCAGTTCAGGATGGGCCCCGCCTGCTGCCTGAAGACAGCTGGGATAGGCTCCAGCCACACCCCCCCCCCCCCCCCACGACCCCAGTGAGGAGGAGCGGTACAGATAATGAATGGATGGATTTTAGTGCTGTCAAATGATTTTTTTTTTTACTTATTAATCACAAAAAAAAATCCATGATTAATTGCAATTAATCACAATTTTCAACTACTATTTTTTGCAAAGCTTGTAACAGATATTTACTTGAATAATGATGCAAAACCACCAAATATGATGTATATTCAATTCAAAGACTGTTCTAAAAGCTTTCTTTGATTCCTGAATACAATCTAAATGGAGACATCTTTACAGGCATTTTTCTTCAAATCATTTCTCAAAACTGCCCACGAGCGCCACACTCCAGTAGTGTTGGTTTGCAAGGCCCAGTGGTAACTTGAACGCGGTGTTTTGTTCTGAGACGTGCTGAAGATGTACAGCTGATATTGCACAATATTTGCAAAGCATATCATTTTTGAAGAAAATCAAACTGAGTTAACTGAGTTAAAATATTGAACTGAGTTAAAGATTTTGGATTAATCACCTGAGTTAACGCTTTAATTTTAACAACCCTAACTATCTATCTATCTATCTATCTATCTAGCATTTATTAAACAAAAAGCATTTATCAAATGAGACGTGAAGTACCGTGTGTTAAAGTGAGGGTTTTCTAAGAAAATACACGTCGGGTTTCTTTGCTCTGACCCAACTCGGCCAGCCTTTATTTGCAACAACCAGCTCCTCAAGTCAACTGCAATCATAAGTTCAGGCTTACACTGACACCCAACTGCACCCGAGTGGCCCCTATTGGTGCACCTGATAACAACAAGATCATATTGTTACACCGTGCACAGTAATGACTGTGATTGTGTTTTCTGATTATTATAGATAGCTAATTAGCTAGCTAGATAGATAAATAGATAGATAGAAAGACAGATATCTCAGAATAGCACATTTAAGTCTATTCCCTGTGTGCCAGTGTATAGAAAATAATATAAATTAGATTGAGAGACTCTGTTGATAATAGATTATTATGTCATACCAGTTATTAATCTAATCCTGTACTGTGGCCAGTCTTGCCAGGTTATAGCCTTATTCCTGCCACATCCTATTCACAGATATGATAAATGACCATCGTGATATGTCCCCCCATAGCATGATAAGACCCTGGCAGGAAAATGAAATCCGGCTTTTACTGAAACCTTATGATTTATGGATTTGAATCATGACAGCATTTGCCTGCGCTGTGTCCACAAGCTCTCTTATCTGTAAGTGGTCCTGTATATGTGTGTGTGTGTGTGCGGGCGTGTGGGGGTGCGTGTGTGTGTGCATCCCTTGTTCACAGCAGACAATGTGTGGAAGATTACCAGTATATGCTACCTTTTTTACTCTTCATGGGTCGTGCTGACAGATTTTTGTCTTCAAACCAAAAAAGAACTCTGTTTTGCTGCTTTTTAAATCCACAGATTTATTTTACTTTTACAGTACTCCATTTAAGTAATCAAGAAATGTCTATGTGCCACAGTTTTTTTATATACAATTGTGTTTTTGTATTAAATTGGACCACTGAACAAAACCACCCTTTCTTTTTTACCGACATTTCTATCCTTGTTTGGAGTTCTTTAACATATTCAACAACTCAAGTCGCAGTTTCATGGACCAATCAACGAGTCTGACTTGGTAATGCTTTGAACGTCCTGTACAGTAGGTGGAGGTATGCATTAAAGAGCGATATTTGAATAAAACAACAAGAAGAAAAGGAAGACAAAGCAGAAACTGGTAGGTGTGCAAGGTGATTGATTGATTGATTGATTGATTGATTGATTGATTGATTGATTGATTGATTGAAATCTTTATTTCAAACACAAGTGAGTAAATAAAAAATAATAATAATAACCTGAGCTGCAAGCAACTGTATATGGCCCTCACAGCTCTGGCAACATTGGGGTCCTGGCCAGTTGGATCACTGGAAAAGTGGAATTGGAATTTTTGGAAAATTAAGTACATCAGATTAAAACCTATTTTGATAAAATATCATTTCTTTTTGAGTTTAGAGTAGGGCTTCAGGGACTTTTTTTGGTCATGTACCTCCAACATTTAGCTAGATCTTGGTGACACATACAACCAAGGCTACTCTGCTAAAAATTTGTAGGTGCCATTTTTTGATATTGCACAATAACCTAATAAAATATTTATTCTGTCAGCAGGCCTGATGTTCTTGTAAAGTTTCATGAGTTTTGTGCAAATTCAGAGCCTCCAACAAAGTTTCTTGGCAAAATGAGCAAGGCCCTGGCAACAGTTCTTCGCAAAAATTCCCAAACTTTTGCAGCATCATCACGACCAAAATACTCATACTACAAAGAAAAACAAAAAAAAAAAAAAATAAACAAAAAAATTTCTTTTACTAGTAAGCAGCAACCAGTAAGGTAAAAGTACATTCCTAGATGTTTTCTGGCATAGACTCTATTCAAATATGTGAAATTTTGACAAAATATGTTAATGTGGGTCTAGTTATAGCAGCTTTTCTAGTCGAGATGACACAGAATTTCGGAAGCATATTCAAAATGGCCAACTTCTTTTTACGTTTAGCATATGGCTACAAGAGACTTTATTTGTAGGTCTTGGCCCATATTTTTTGTACTTTTATAGATAGGTTTTGTTAAATATTTGTAAGCGCAGTCATGAGCCATTTTTTAAGAATTGCACATTATTAGTATAAAATAGGGGCGGCACGTTGGCCCCACTAGTTCGCACGATGGCCTCACAATACGGAGGTCGTGGGTTCGATTCTGGCTCCGGCCTTCCTGTGTGGAGTTTGCATGTTCTCCCTGTGCCTGCCAGGGTTTCCTCCGGGTATTCTGGTTTCCTCCCACATTCCAAAAACATGCATCGCAGGTTGATTGGACACTCTAAATTGCCCCTAGGTATGAGTGTGAACGCGGACGGTTGTTCGTCTATGTGTGCTCTGCGATTGGCTGGACACCAATTCAGGGTGTACCTCGCCTATTGCCCGAAGACAGCTGCGATAGGCTCCAGCGACCCTTGTGAGGAGAAGCAGTACAGATAATGGATGGATGGATAGTAGAATATAAAAAAAATATTAATGATTTTTCCAGGTCTGATTTGTTTGAAATGAGTTACCATACATGTTTAGAGGCTCAAAAATGCCGTTTTTGTCTTGGCGAATTGCGCATTGCCAAGGCAACAGCTATTTGTAAAATTTCACAAACTTTGCGTTGCAATATTAAGGCAGTGAAGGCCATTAAACTCTTGCACACAAACATGAGGTAAAGCTGGTAAACCTGCATAAAAAAAAATAATCAAATAATAATAAAAAATGTATACAGTAATACCCCGGTTATCGCGGATAATGGGGACCGAGACCACCCGCGAAAACTAAAAATCCGCGAAGTAGCGGCGCACCTTCAAAAAAAATAAAAAATTTAAAAAATTAAATAAAATACTTATATATACTTCGCACCTATATATATATATATATATACATATATATAGGTGCGAAGTAGTGGCGCACCTTCAAAAATGCTTAAAAAAATAATATATATATATATATATATATATGGGTAGAGAGAGAGAGAGTGAAATTCATGTTATAACAAAAAAAAACAAATTATTATTAAAACTTGTTTTTTTATTCCCCAGTCATTATTTTCGTATTTATTCAATTACTTCTTTTTGTATTTATTTAATTACTTCGACTTTTACCTGCTGGTACGCCGTCCGGTGTGCCCTGTGAATGTTATGAGCAGGACTCTCCAAACGCAGACACAGGAAAAAAGGTGGTGATACAAAGATATTTATTATAATCACAATATAGTCAGTGTAATCAGCGCGTCTCGCAGCAGCTCACGGCATGGCGCGAGACGATCGCTGGAGGAACGCCCACACAGCTGAAAAAACAAAAACACACGCGGCATGACAGGCACGGATCATGACTGTGAAATGAAAGGTGGCATTCTTCATTTATTTATTTCTTCATTCATAACTGACAGCCTCACGCTACGCTCGTGCCCGGGCGGAAGAGGTGCTCCTATTCGGCTTAACTGTGACACACGCCCGCCCTCCTCCCCCGGAGCTTCCATTCGGTTAAACTTAGGGGCCGCTTGGAACCGCCCGTGCCCGGGGAAGGTGCTCCTCTTCGGCTTACTGTGAC
Source organism: Idiotropiscis lumnitzeri (assembly GCF_059441095.1). Classification (NCBI taxonomy): domain Eukaryota; kingdom Metazoa; phylum Chordata; class Actinopteri; order Syngnathiformes; family Syngnathidae; genus Idiotropiscis; species Idiotropiscis lumnitzeri. Next base: position 473,484 of record NW_028283561.1, on the reverse strand, counting down.
GCGAGCATGCCCTCCTCCTCTGGAGCTTCCATTCGGTTAAACTTAGGGGCCGCTTGGAACCGCCCGTGCCCGGGAAGGTGCTCCTCTTCGGCTTACTGTGACGCGAGCATGCCCTCCTCCTCCGGAGCTTCCATTCGGTTAAACTTAGGGGCCGCTTGGCACCGCCCGTGCCCGGGAAGGTGCTCCTCTAACTGCCACGCACGCCGGCCGGAGCTCTGGTACGGTCCGAACCGCGCGAAACGTCGCCACCAATCGTGTCCGGGGGAACGTGCTCTTCTTCGTCCACTCTCTTCTTCGTCCACTCTCCTCTTCGGCGTACGCCGGCCGTCTAACCGCTCCATCGCCCCCTCGTGCCGCTCGGCGAAACTACAATGCCCCCGAATATTTTTTAGACCCGCGACGCACTGAACCCGCGAAAGGTGAACCGCGAAGTAGCGGGGTATTACTGTATATATATTTCTTTTAGCCTGTAGGTGGAGCGACGACTATGATAAAAATATGTTCATAGATCTTCAGGCCTGAAAGCTTTAGAAGTATTTATCATTTAAGTCAAGGTACAGCAGTTTTCGTAGTCAAGGCAACACCATCCTTTAAAATAAAATTAAAAATAATAGACTTCCTGATAAGTTTAGCATAAGACTCAATTGTGGCCTTCTGTTGTTTAAAAAAATAAGCCACTGGTGCGGGGTAAAAGACGCAGTCACGATTGGATGTATGGTGATTCAACTTGTTAATTTAATGTAAACAAAAAATAACTTGCATCTATTTGTCACATATAATTACCTCAAAATTATTCATCATCGTATTCCAATTCAAACTATAACGAAATGAATCTGTAGAATAGTTCGTTTTAGTTGTTGTGAGCTGCTCAAATACTTTCCCGCCGACTTCCACATCCCACATTTCCCCCACAAGTGCAATAATTACGCAACTTAAAGGTCCATGGGCCGCACGACCATCTCTGGTCTACAAAGGGAACCATCCATCCATCCATTATCCGCCGCTTATCCGGGGTCGGGTCGCGGGGGCAGCAGCTTCAGCAGGGAAGCCCAGACTTCCCGCTCCCCAGCCACATCTTCCAGCTTTGCCGGAGGGATGCCCAGGCATTCCCAGGCCAGCCGGGAGACATAGTCTCTCCAGCGTGTCCTGGGTCATCCTCTGGGACTCCTGCCGGTGGGACATGCCCGGAACACCTCACCAGGGAGACGTCCAGGAGGCATCCTAATCAGATGCCCGAGCCACCTCATCTGGCTCCTTTCTACGTGGAGGAGCAGCGGCTCCACACTGAGTCCCTCCCGGATGGCTGAGCTTCTCACCCTATCTCTAAGGGAGAGCCCAGACACCCTGCGGAGGAAACTCATTTCGGCCGCTTGTATCCGAGATCTTGTTCTTTCGGTCACAACCCACAGCTTGTGAACATAGGTGAGGGTAGGAACGTAGATCGACCGGTAAATCGAGATCTTCGCCTTTTGGCTCAGCTCCCTCTACACCACGACAGACCGATCCAACGTCCGCATCACAGCGGAGGCTGCACCGTTCCGCCTGTCGATCTCTTGCTCCATCCTCCCCTCACTCGTAAACAAGACCCCAAGATACTTAAACTCCTCCACTTGGGGCAGGATCTCCTCCCCGACCTGGAGAGGGCACTCCACCCTTTTTCCGACTGAGAACCATGGTCTCAGGTTTGGAGGTGTTGATCTTCATCCCAACCGCTTCACACTCGGCTGCGAACCGCTCGAGTGAGAGTTGCAGATCACGATTTGAGGAAGGCAACAGTACCACATCATCTGCAAAAAGCAGAGATGAAATATTGAGGTCACCAAACCGGATCCCCTCATCACCTCGACTGCGCGTTATGAAGAGAATCGGTGACAAAGGGCAGCCTTGGCGGAGTCCAACCATCACTGGAAACGAATCCGATTTACTGCCGGCAATGCGGACCAAACTCTGACATCAGTGGTACAGGGACCAAACTGCCCGTAATCAGGGGGCTCAGTACCCCGTACTCCCGAAGCACGCTTCACAGAACTCCCCGAGGGACACGGTCGAACGCCTTCTCCAAGTCCACAAAACACATGTAGACTCGTTGGCCGAACTCCCATGCACCCTCAAGGACCCTGTAGAGAGTGTCGAGCTGGTCCACTGTTCCACGGCCAGAACAAAAACCACACTGCTCTTCCTGGATCTGAGATTCAACCTCCCAACGGACCCTCCTCTGAGTAGACCTTACCAGGGAGGCTGAGGAGTGAGATTCCTCAATAATTGGATCACACCCTCCGGTCCCCCTTCTTATAAAGGGGGACCACCACCCCGGTCTGCCAATCCAGAGGCACTGTCCCCGATGTCAACGCAATGTTGTAGAGGCGTGTCAACCATGACAGCCCCACAACATCCAGAGCTTTAAGGAAATCCGGGCGGATTTCATCCACCCCGGGGCCTTGCCACCGAGGAGCTTGTTAACCACCTCGGTTACTTCAGACCCTGAGATAGGTGAGTCCACCACGGAGTCTTCAGGCTCTGCTTCCTCAATGGAAGGCGTGTCAGTAGAATTGAGAAGGTCTTCGAAGTAGTCTCCCCACCGACTCACAACGTCCGGAGTCGAGGTCAGCAGCACCCCATCTCCACTATAAATAGTGTTAATGGCGCACTGCTTCCCTCTACTGAGACGACGGATGGTGGACCAGAATTTCCTCGAAGCCATCTGGAAGTCGTTTTCCATGGCCTCACCGAACTCCTTCCACGCCCGAGTTTTTGCTTCTGCAACCACCGAAGCCGTATTCCGCTTGTCCAGTCGGTACCTGTAAGCTGCCTCCGGAGTCCCACAGGCCAGAAAGGCCCGATAGGACTCTTTCTTCAGCCTGACAGCATCCCTTACCGCCGGTGTCCACCAGCTGGTTCGGTGGTTCCCGCCACGACAGGCACCGACCACCTTACGTCCACAGCTTCGATCGGCTGCCTCAACAATGGAGGCACAAAACATGGTCCACTCAGACTCAATGTCCCCCGCCTCCCTCGGTACGTGGGCAAAGTTCTGTCGGAGGTGGGAGTTGAAACTCTTTCTGACAGGGGATTCTGCCAAGCGTTCCCAGCAGACCCTCACAATACGTTTGGGTCTGCCGGGTCGGACCTGCATCTTCCCCCTCCATCGGAGCCAACTCACCACCAGGTGGGAACCCTCCATATCAATGTGCTGCTCAGGAAGGCAACAATGTTGGGAAAATATTATTTTCATTCTGACTCCAACTGGCTCCAAGAGACTTTTTAGTTAGGTCTTGGCTTGTTACATATTTTATCGAATTCTTGTAGATCTAAGTGAAACAATCAGCGTTGTTTTATTGGCAAACTTTGCATTGTGATGGCAACAGCTTTTTCGCAAAAAAATTTCATATTTGACGTCATGAAGGCCTAATCACTCTTGCGAACAAATACGATATAGATATTGTTAACCTACGCAGAGAAAAACATAAAAAAATAAAACATTTATTTCCTTTAGCCAGTAGGTGCCGTTACCACGACGATGATAAATTAATTCGGAAGATTTGGTCTGCAGGGCTGCACTATCATCAAATATGAACAATTTCGAGACGATAGGATCATCTGAGTCATGTTATAGCAGCATTTATTGTTGCAGTAAATAATCAGACTTTGCTGTACCGTAATGGCCATTTTTGACAAAAAGTTATTCAATGAGATCAATGTCTTACCTGATATACTCGACCTGCGACATTACAACTTTATGACAGCCGTGCCTTGTCTTAAATTTCAGGTTCACACCACAGGAAATTGCGATCCACATCGGATTTTTTTATTGCCCATATGTGACTGGCACCTGTTTTTTTGTTGTTTCTTTTTTTGTTGTTGTTTTTTTATTTATTTATTTATTTTTTAATGAAGTGAGATAAAAAAGGCTTGCCTCATAACTACCGAAAAAATACTATGATAGGAGTCCTATCAAATTGCTCCTCTATAAAATGCCCCAACATGCTGGACCACATTTACTTCCTTAAACACTATATCGTGAGTGATATAGTCTCTTCGGCACATGTAGGTCACTCGGGATGCATACACAAGGTCGCTTTTGAAATTTAATAAAACCCTTACACAAAAACCTTTTTCACATGATGGCCCCACTTCTCAGCAGTTTTAGTAAGAACAGTATATTTTTTTTATCTAAATTATTTATATGAACTATTTAGAGATTCAGGGAGTATTTAAGGGTCAATTCCCACTTACACGGAAATTCAGTTAACATCGCCTGTGTAGGAATGGAACTCGTTCGTAAATTGAAGACTTCTTGTATTAAACGTTATTTTTAATGCCCCGCCCCCATCATGTATTATTTTTAAAAAGATTGTCGCGAGGTTTTTCCAGGAAGTTTGAAGTCAATTGGATGAATGCTCTAGGTGCAAATGACCCCTTTAAGTGTGCAAAAATAGGCCCAAATTGGACAAAAAATTCATAACTCACTTTCTTTTCATTTTAGAATATGGCTGTAATGGACCTTTTTTGTACGTCTTGGGGGTGCAACACGTGCAAGCCAATTTTTGTAGGCCTTGGTCAAACGTACCCGGATTGGTTTTTATTTTCATGTGAAGGGGAACCACATAATATGTTTCTATTGTAGAGAACTTATTTTTTAATAAAACTTAGAATACATCCCTGCCCTGTGTTCTTTTGTTGTTAATGTTCAAAAGTACTCAAATGTTAATTAAGATTTTTTATGGCAACTGTATTTATTTAAATGAACACAAATAGTCTTCTTTAAAAATTATCAATTAATATTGATCAGTATCAATTATTTTACTGTTATTGCTGAAAGAGTGGGGTAATTTTTCGCTCTTTAGTGACATACGTTGCTTTGACTTCATTTGTCCACTAGCTGTCCCTAATGTCGCTTTCACTAAAGAATGAAAGCTCCAAATGTAATTTGAAGGAAACACAACTTTAAGACAACCACTGCTGTGTGCAAAGTTCTGTACATGGAGAATAAGTAAGTCATACAAACAATAAAACAAATTAATAACAAAGACAGCAAAAATCACCCCAAAAAAAGTTTCATGCAGAGTCAAAAGCCAAAGTATAAAAATGAGTCAAGTAAAATTTATTTGTATAGCCCTTAATCACAGGCAGTCTCAAAGGGCTTCACATATCCACAATCGACATCCCCTGATCTTAACCCCTCAGGAGGGCAAGGAGAAACTCAAAACCCCATCTGGGGAAAAGTGCGAAACCCTTGAGAAGGGACCACAAATAGGGGGATCCCCCTTCCAGGATGATAAGGCTGCAATGAATGTCAAGTGGGCAACATTTCACACATAAATTGATGCTATACAATGTTAGTTGAAATAATGTGAGAATGAATCAAATGAAGCACTGCAGGAAGATGACTTCAGTGGAGCGGGTCGTCGTCCAGTTGATCAGAGCCGTAATCTCCATAGCAGCGCCTCCGAGGATGTGGTCAGCCTTTGATCTTGTCCCGGTCAGTTGCTGTAGGATCAAAACCGACTTTCAAATACGTCACCATCACCTAATTCCCAAGCCGGGGGAACTGGGGATAGAAAAGAGACCAGAAGTAGTAAACAGGCCAACAAGTAATTCAACTAAATGTTGAAGTATGTAAATAAATTAATCAGATGAAGTGCTGCAGGAAGACAACTTTGTTGGAGCAACTCCCTGCCCAGTTGCTCAATGCCGTAATCTTCATAGCGGGTCAGCATCACCTAATTACCAGGGAAGAGGGGGCAGGAAAGAGAATAGAAGTGGCAGTAAACAGGCTAACAAATAATTAAACAAAATGATGAATGAAGTCTTTAGTCGTGTTTTGAACATTTCTTTGAAGGTGGCGCCTCTAATATCTGTGGGTAGTGCATAAAGCATTGGTGCCCGAATAGAAAACACTCAAGAGCCTACGGACATCTTTTTGGCTCTCGGGATCACTAACAGACCAACATTTTGTGAGCGAAGGTTTTGGGACAGAACATATGGTATGTCAAGGTCAATAAGATAAGAAGGTGCTCGGCTGTGCAATATTTTATAGGTAAGTAGCAAAACTTTGAAATCATATCTCTAGTGGACCGGAAGCCAATGCAAATTGGCTAGTATCAAGGTAATATGATCAAACTTTTTCGTCCTAGTCATGAGTCTAGCTGCCGAATTTTGAAGTAGCTGCAGAGTTTTAATACTAGGGGAGACCAGAGAAAAAAATGATCAAGGCGAGACAATATAAACGCATGGATTAGAATTTCTCCATCCTTGGTTGATAGAATTGCACGAATTTTAGCAATGTTGCACAGATAAAAAAAACGAAGTTCTATTATTATTTTTAATTTGCATTTTAAAAGACATTGTTGAGTCAAATATAACACTGAGATTTTTTGTTGAATCACTCTGGTCAATATTACATTTATTGATACTCAGAGTGGTGTCTTTGAATAAATGCAGATGACATAAAGATATCCATTGTTTACTCTCGGCAAGGCATGCCCCTTGTTCATAGCAATTACGCAAATTTGTTTCCAGATGCAAAAATAATTGGGTATCATCAGCATAACAGTGAAAAATAATGTTACATTAACGTATAATATAACCAAGCGATAGCATGTAGATGCTCAAAAATGCAGGTCCAAGTACCAATCCCTGTGGAACTCCACATGTGACATGACAAAACTCAGAAGTTGCATTGCCATGAATTACATGGTGCGTCCATGATAGATAAGAGTTAAACTAAGAAAGTGCTGAGCCTGAAATGCCAACACACGTTTCAAGGCGTTTTAATAGTATGTTATGATCGACAGTGTCAAAAGCGGTGCTAAGATCAAGTCAGAGTAATATTGATGAGGTGTCGGCATCCACATCTATGAGACGATCAATAGTCACTTCAGCAATGGCCATCTCAGTATAGTAGCCGGCTCTCAATCCTGATTGAAAAAGTTCAAATCAATTAGTAGTCACGTCTTCATTAAGTTCTTGGGCTACGACATTTTCAAGAATTTTAGCAATAAATGGAGATTTGAAACCGGCCTATAATTACTGAGACTCTCTGGGTCGAAGTTTGGTCGCTTAAGTAGGGGTAAAAAAACAGCGGTCTAAAAGCTGCTGGTACTGTGCCCGTAGTGAGTGATAAATTATATTTAAAACAAATAGTCCTAGGTTTGTAAACAGTTAACACTAGAATGCCTAAAGGGCAGCCATTTGGCTTTTCTACCTTTAAAGACTGAAGGGCAGCCAAATGGTTGTCGAACCAGTTTTTTCACCATTCTTCACCATTGTTCTGCAAATGTGGCAACCACTCTCTTCTCTGTACTTAGCTACTACTGGGGGAAGGGAACTGATGTTGCTATGCCTTTTCTTGTAATGGCATGAGAAAGAAGCAGAGTTTTAGAAATAGTGTGCAATATATATTCACATCACTGTGTGTGTAGCGGGGTGCAGAATGACTTGTCCTTATCAATCTGTCGCTACACATTTAATTTTTGAAGGGTTTTATTTTGGGTTACTGAAACACAAAATATTAACATTTATTAACAACGTTCGCTCTGTACTGCTGTTTCCAGCTTACGTGTAGCTCTTCTTCGCTCTAGAATGCGCGAATAATAGAAATTATTTAACCAATATTTCAATCAATAAACGTCAATAAACTTACACATGCACACAATGCAAAAATACTTCACATCTGTATCATATACACAATGCCTCAAACTTACACATGTACTCAATACAAACATACTTCGCTATTTCAACGGCAACCTGTTCGTCTACTTCAATTACAAAGTTACATCTCGAACGAAAAACGTCAGTAAACACTTAATTTCAATCTATCACACTTACTATCAATAAACACATTCACACATCAATATATGGTATTTGATCTGGATTATCTTACCTGAAACACAAAATATTAACATTTATTAACAACGTTCGCTCTGAACTGCTGTTTCCAGCTTACGTGTAGCTCTTCTTCGCTCTAGAATGCGCTGGTCCCCTTTGCCACACACGCAAGCAGCGAACACTGTCCTCTAGTGGTCAGAGGTAGCCATTCCAACTAATGTACAAATAAGCAATACCATGAAACTATTACCATCTTAACATGGCTTGCACTAGTAATCAAAACAAAATATCTGTGAAAACAATACAATTCCAAATACAATAGTATTGAATATGAATGTATGCCACATGTGCTCAATACGCTACCATTAGTAATTATATTCCCCCCTGCCATAAAAATAAGTTAAAGCAGAATGTTTTTCATTTCTTGCTGTTGGAATTTTTAACTTTAAATGTACCAAAAGTTTACCAAAATGTTCGAATTAGTTATCTGACTCCAATTAAATTAACCAAACACAACCTACACTCATCCAACAATTGTGCGCGCTCGTTTTGAGAGAGAAATGACCAGGAGGCCGGCAACTTCACACGGGAGCGGATTTATTCCTAACAGGAGCTCTTATACAAATCTGGGGCTCGGGTCTCTATCAGCACAGTCCTGCGCGTCTCTGTACCCAACAGAACACACAACAGCGCCTTGATGTCGGGAAGGCTCTGCGTCAGTACCCCCGTTATCAGAAGTGCGGCTCGTCCTGTACAAAAAATATCTGCCACCTACGCATTTCACACAGCCTGCCCTGACCTTCCACTGCACATCGAATCAAAGCACAATCAGCAAATATCTTTCTTGCATTAAACTGAATACATGTAACTTGTAGTCAATCGTATAAAATCCTTTATAGTCAAATGTATAAAATCCTTTAATCCCTCTCATGGCCTCAGTTCACTGAGGCCATCACCCCCACAAAAATAAGAATAGAAAAAAAATAATAAAAACAGAAAAAATAAAAACACAGAATGATATATAAAATCTTTTATTTAAAATAAGAATGAAAAAATAAATAAATAAATATATAATAATAAAAACAGTAAAAAATAAAAACGTAGAATGGTATATAAAAATTTTACTCCCTCTCATGGCCTCAGACAACTGAGGCCATTACCACTTACTCCGCTGAACCCCATGGACCTCCTGGCTGCCAGAGGAACCGGCTGTGGGTCCGACACGGGGATCATCATTTACTTGCCACCGGGTGGCAGCGGGCCCAAGGTGTGCTCGAGGGTTTTAACTGTAAGAGATCTGATACAAGGTATACAACAACATCCGCAAAGCACCATAATAGCTGTAAATACTGCCACTGAGATTAATATAGAGCTAATCCGACCTTTCCATTTACCAAAGACATTCAACCATTCTGACCACATTTCCGAATCTACACCTGAATGTTCTTTCATCTTTTTGTTCAAAGTTTGCAAACCTTCCAATGCCTTGGTGAGACCCCCATCCGGTGCCGTGTTGTTTGGGATGAAACTACAACATTGATCCCGAAATGTCCCGCACACTCCTTATTTTTCAGCCAATAGCATATCTAAAGCAATCCTATTTTGAAACGTCATCAATGAAGTTTTTGACAATTGGTCATGTACCGTCTCTAAAGCTTCTGTAGTAAAATTACTCAATCTCTGAACGTTATAATGAACATAATTTATCCGAACAAAAATGCTCTCAAACCCTGATGCGATTTGGTCTGCCAATTTGTATTCGTCCGGGACCCCTCTTGGCACGCTTCAATGTAAGTGGGGTCCCCCTGTTGTAACCAATCTCTCAGGCCTCTTTTTTTTTTGTCTATCCAAACCGGACATCAGGGTGACCTGATTGAATTGATCCCAATTTAACTGGTCCAAATCTACAGGTGTCACACTCACCGGCATAATTAAAGTCACCAGGGCACACCTGCCAGAGGCATTGGTCGGCAGCCTGTCGTATAGAAATTTTCCACCACAACACAACCAGACGTCTGCACGGGAAAGCGGGGGTCCTGCTGCAAGAGACACATTCGTTTCACACCAATCCCACGGTATTTGTCCGATTGTGTGTCCTGCTCCATTCAACTTCAAACACGTAAAATTTTGCTTGGCCACCTTATTATCAAAAATGGGCTTTTGTTTCTCAGGGGTTGTCAGTGGGAAAATTTGGTCCAGATTCGTAAAATTTCCCTTTAATTCTCCAAATCAATTGTGCGATTGAATAATTTCGCATATATACTAACCTCGGGGTCTTGGTTACAAATTTCATAAAACAATATCACCAGTGCGTCTGTCAACCTATCCGAGCTGTCCTCCCGTTCCTCGTACATGACCGTCTGGTTGCAGTGGTACTGTAACATCACAATTTTTGTTTCCACTCCGTCTGTCTAAAAACAGTCTCATACATTAGAAGCAAACATACTAAAAGCGTAGAAAGCAAACCTATCATCCAGAAATAATAAGAAAAAGGACAGCCGTGTCCGTTTTTATGTATGATTTGTATGTGTTTCAATTGGTCAGTATCTCCCCTCTCTTGACCTGCCCGTCCGGGCGGTCAACCTTCAGGCTCACCATAGCGGGGAAAGAACTCCGGTGCGGGTCGAAGTTGTGAGTAATGGAACCACTTACGACCTTTTGTGTCTAATTGCACCATTCTTTCATTTGATAAATGCTTTTTGTTTAATTAATGTTTAACATATTTAGTAAATATGAACCTGCTAAATTAAATAATTGACCTTCTGTCCCATAAGTGTTTAAAATAATGCCAGCAATCGTTATACAATCCTTCAAAAAATGCATGCTAAATAATCGCAATAATACCAAAATGAATTGTATTCAATCACCTTTTTCAATTTGTTTGTGAAGCTTGTATCAGTCACTTGAATAATATATTGTAATTAACGTAAACCCACCAAATATTATATCTATTTCAATTCCCAGACTGTTGTAAAAGCTTTCTTCAAATATAATCTAGACCGTGTCATCCTCACAGGCATTGCCCTCAGAAACAATTCTCCAACGTATAAATTTAGTTTTGCTGATAACCACCACAAGCAGTGTTGGTTCGCAATAACGTCCTAATGATATCCAGCAAATATGGCACAATATTAGAATTTGGCTTTGCAACATGGGCAAATCATTCCTGAATAAAAAAAAATAAAATTTAGTTCACAATATCTAACTGTGTTTAGAGATTACCAATTAAGCCCCGAGCTAACGATCCACTTTTGACCGTTTTTTGTCAAATCTTTAAAGCAACCCAAATGAAATATAAAAATAAAATAAAAAATAAAAAATCCCAAAACTATAATAACACAGATACCAAATTAAACCGTTTTTTATGGGAAGAATATGTCAGGGTGCGCTGGTAGGCGAGGCGGAGGAGGACCCGAAAATGCAGAGAAGCCGAAGAGGGTACCTTGGAAGGGGAATTTATTGACAAAATAACTGAAAAGCAAACGAAGGACTCAGACAAACAAAACGTGGCAGGGTGCGAAATATCAACGGAGAACATAACGTGACTTAACCTAAACGTGTCGGGGAACAAAGACAACGACAACTAACATGAACGTGAACGAGAACGAGCAATCGGGACAAACGCGTATAGAGGGTGAAGAGGGAGCAATGCACCGACGCCAAGCAGTCGGCACGTGGTGTTTACATAGTCCAGCAATCAACAGTCCAAATGAGAGTAAGGTGTGAGGATAACGGGAAACCGGTGTGTGGCTGGTGGGTGCGTCTCATCAGCCGGACGAGACAGGGCGGGAACGAGCGCTGGAGGAAAACGTCCCCACTAAGCTGAGAAAACAACAACAAAGACATGGGAGCGTGAAAATAATAACAAAACCCTGACATGCCCGACACGGGTCATGACAGAATAGGTGCTCTCCTAGACATAGGCATCTCCACGACCACTGCAGTCTTCACCTCCTATTGTCTCCTGAATGCCTCAATCCACCTCCAGGCCGTGCCCACACTGATTCTGTCAACCGGGAGAGGGTGTAGAGACAGTAAAAACAATCGCGGAGCTGTGGAGCCGAGCCCCAAATCAGTCGGGCCCTGGGTCCACAACTCCTCTAGCAGAGACACACACACACAGAACTACCTCTTCCGAGCGACCCCTCTTGGGAAATTTTGAAATTTAGTGATGTTCCCAATACCGAAGAATTTGTAGTGGGTGCTGAAGTATGATATCCTGATAGTGACGCGGAGTATTCAACAACTATGGGGCCTAGATCTTTAGTATGGTGCAATTCATACCATTTCCGCTGCTCAGGGACAAGGCACGCATGCGAGGCAACGCCGGTAGACATAACAAAAATATAATTCTAATGCAAGATGTACTCATGACTAAATTTGAATGAATGCATTTTGATAAACCAAATCATGTGTGTGATCACATGTACAATGTGATATGTCAATTGGTGAATTGAATGGGTGGAGGTTGCTCCACCACTCAGACAAGAGCTGGAACAGGGCATACCCACCGCGGGAGGATGGAGAACCAGGTTTCAGAGCTGCCCTCAAATATTTCAGTTCAGCCACTGGAATGGAGGAGAGCACGACATATGCTCCCCCCAACGGATGTGCACAGTCAAGTTCAGTCCCATCCGGAAATGCCACTCGAATTCCAGCGTTCGTTCAGTTGGATAGTGCTGTTGCTCACTGGGAGATGCGGAAGGAGCCCACAGCGCGTGGAACATCTCGCCCCAGTATCCAGCACCATCGAAAACTTGTCCATCCACCGTCCCCAGAATGCAGGGACCTGGCAGTCCTCTAACGCTGAAGCTCCGTGGCCCCCTGTCATGGAATGGGGTACCAGCGGGTTGGTGTCAAGAGTGCGTTGGGAGGCAATGCAAGCATAGTTGGAGGAGTGGGTAACGGTGGTGCCCCCTGCGCTGGTGGAGCTCTTTGTGACAGGTATGGCACCGGACCAGAGGATGGCAGATTCCAGAAAGTGGCTCGGTATGGACAGTTCATCACCCAGTGACCCCACACCCCGCAGCAAAAGCACACCCCACTCACAACCCCTGTCTATAACCACCCCTACCTCTGTTACCGCAATCGTTGACCAGCCTGGTCCGGGCAGCCAGCCTGCTGTGGCGTCACGTCACCCGACCCTTGCCTAGGAGCAGCAGAAGTGGAAGGAACAGCTGCAATGGGAGCTGTATGCGTCAATGGCTGCATTAGCTGCTCCCCTCCATTTTTTTTCTTTTTTTTAAAATATATTTTTAGCCCTCTTGGCCTCCTGATCCTGCAAGTACAACAATTTTTAGTTATGCTTCTTCAACCAACACCATGTTTTCTTTTTCCAATGTCGTGTAAAATTATGTAACAAATGCATTCTACTTAGACTGATTAGCGGTTTTTCATTGTCGGACTGTTTCGCATGATCTCTGCAACCGGAAGGTACACGGCCTCGAGGACGGCCCACTGGAACAGCTGTGTAATGACGACATTATTGGACGGGTCGGTTCCGGAAGGCTCACTTCATCTGCGTCTCGCCCTGGCCACATAGACCAGGCCTGTCTCCCCCTTCCCCACCTGAAAGATACACCAACAGAAATATCTGATGCACGGCACGGCCAATCTCACCTGAGGTGTCCCTATTCAGCCGATGACCATCATGCTGGTCTGTCGGTCTGGCCTCGGCCTCAAGTAAGGACGGTTCCTGACAAGTAAATTTTGTCCCGCATGTAACTCTGTTATCCCCTCCACAAAGAACCTACCCTTGCATTAAGTGAGTAATTTTTCATAAAAACAGCGCCACCGCCCCACTTAACTGACATTAACTTCAAGTATCACCTCTGTGGTGCCGTATATTATGGAAAAGTCTAAACAATACAACGAAATTTTCCCTATAAGGGGTAAATTACCTCCCTTCTGAAACTTTCAGTTTTGCATAAATTTAGTAAAATAACGTCAATCAATCATTCACTTGATGCTTGAATTTAATTTGTTCAATCTGTCTCCAATAACAATTTGAAAATCAATACTTGGGAGTGCAATAGGGATCCAGGTTCATCAGGCCTGTCCGCCCATTGGATCCTAAGTACTGTAAGGGCTTGCCAGTGCCCTTAATCAGATTTCTTTCCTGGGGCCCGTCCCTTAAACATTCACTCAAACCACATATACATACAAACCCTTTTGTGGCGGTCCACGTTTGGGAGGGGGGCCGGGCAGTTATCTGATTGCTTACAGGTTCGCGTCCTCACCAAGCAGGCACTCCTCCCGAGAAGGTGGGCGTTGGCTCCTGCGCACCGGTAACACATCAGCAGCAATCAAGGGCTGCATAAGAACCAGCCGCGCCAGGAGCCAGACGCCGGATTATCTCGTCAACTTCCGTGGTACTGGCTCATGTCCCGTTACGCTGCTTGCTCGCCCGATCCTGTGGCCCCTCGTGCCTGTCTGACCTCTGTGCTTTCGTGCCTCCCTTCCAGCCGTCCCGAGCCTGTCCGGATCGGAGCTGCCCGCGCCCGCTCCCGAGCTCCTGACCGCCGATCGCCCCGCCAACGCTCCCCGCCTCACGCCGCGCTCCGGCTTGTTCCACACCGCGCCCGCCGCGCCTCCGCCAGCCCGCCAGCGACTCCGAGCACCTACCGCTCCCGCGCCTCCGCCAGCCCGCCAGCGTCTGCGAGCACCTGCCGCTCGACCGCCTGCCCGATCCTCCGCGCTTCCACAGCCACGCTATCGGCTCGACCCTCCGCGCCTCCCTCTCCCTCAATAAACCCTACTTCCACCAGCTCCGTCGCTCCTGGGTCCTCCTTACCTCACACTCGGTTCAGAGAACCGCGACACCTTTTTCTTTCACACTTTCATTCACCAAAAAGATACTTTCCAATTCCACACAGAGACCCCTCCCTCGGCGCGTCCGCCTTGATTACACTGAGATTTGTGCTGGCAGATCCTTAATTTTGCCTCAATTTATCCAGCGTATGCCAAAGTTTACAACTGTGGGTCTCTTTATTTTCCCATTCAGTCCCCGTGATGTCATTTCTCCTGTGCCTCCCGGACGTAGCTGACGATCCTGTACCTGTGACGTCAAGCACCTCATAGATGTGGATGTTAGCAGTCTGGTATTTATGGAATGCTGTCATGTCAGGGTTCGCGTCATACAGTCATAAAACGTCTGTCGTCTACCTTTGTCACATTTAATACACATCAGTTAATAAATCATCTACAGAACTATTTAATCCAACTTTATATTTGGAAAACCAATCTCCAATTGCTAGATATTTCCCGTTCTAAGGATTTTCTTTCAACATGATCCGAGAATATTTCAATTAAAACCTGTCCCAAAACCACAATCCCTTTGCTTAAAACTTTAAATCCTAGTAAGACTGGCGCTGTTCTGCTGTTCTTCAGGTGTCTCTTGTATGTTTTAGTGTTTTAGTTGGTGTTCTAATTCCCTGTTAATTTATATTTATCTTATCTATTAATTTCTTTATTACCTGATATGGAAAGTGAAATGCGCTATATCAATTAAGTTGTATATTCTTTATGTCCAAAAATTTTAAAATCCCAACTCGCCCGCAGACACAATGAGTGAGAGAAAAAGAGAGAGATAGAGAGAGAGCGAGAACATGAGAGAGTTAGGGGCAAGGGGATTGAAAAGTGTCTTAATGTTTTGAGTTGATGTTTCGATGCACGCCTCCTGGTAAAGACGTTCGTTTTCAATAGGACTAATTTATTCTACAAATTTAACAGGTCTTATCTGGAGCTATATAATTGGCCAGTGCTTATGTCACTAAAAAATCCTTAACAGCCAGTGACACATCAAGGAACCTGCAGTATGACGTCACTTTGACCCAATCAAGGCTCATATTTTCTTATGGGGAACACAAATTCCTTTACTGACCATAATTCATGCCAATGGATCCTTAAAAATTTTTTTCTTCATGCAATATAATAAGAAGAATCAAATTAACAATAACCTTCAGAGAGTAGGCAGCAAAGAAAGTAAACAAAACTATAGAAAACCAAACTACCAGCTATGTTTATCAGCCAAAAGGAACACAGACACACACACACACCCCCCACACACACACACACGCACCCCCCCACGCACACACACACACACGCACCCTCAACCCCGCACACCCACCCCCACACACAGACACTTATCATGGCCTCTGTAATTATTTTAATAGGATTTTCTTTCTATCCGCCCTCAGCTTGTTTCTTTAATAACACCATTACAACCTCAATGGAACCTCAATATATAGCCACCTGCTATCACTGTTGCCCGTCTCAGAGTTGTGGGTGTGTGTGCGCATGTGTGCATGTGGGCGTGTGCGTGTGTGCATGCATGTGTGTGTGTCTAGGTTAATAAGCTGATGTGTTTTAGGCACTTGGCCCTGCTGCACTTGTTCTTTTTGTCTCTGTGTATTGAGTGACTGGAGAGAAACCGCTTGAAACAGCGGGGTAAAATCTCAATAGGAAAAAGAAAAAAAAACAATATTTTAGAATTAGACAACTCTCCTAAACCTGCATTGTGTAACCTTGCCTCCTAATTTCATTTTAAAATGATGGTGAATGTGACGAAGCGATTACAGCATGTCTGCCACAAAGCAACATGTTTCTTTTCTCACTGGTCTATATTAAAACGCCTCTCACCAGAGGAGTCCATTTGTCTGGGATAATGTCTGATTCAGTTAAACATGAGATTAATTAGCATAGATTTACATTTGAATAGGAGGTGTTCAATGCTGTGGCCTATTGCTGCGCAGTAAAGTTTAAGTTGCTTGGCAGATAAATTGAATGCTGCGGTGTCCTCATGAGCCAATTGTGGAGCAAATTAGCTGCCTCTCAGCCTGTCTTGTACCCGACTCCCTTGGCCTCTCGCACAGGTGGTAAGCCCATGGGGAGGGGTAACCTTCTATCTTTTTGGGCCCTGAGCAAGTCACCAGGCGCTCTCCATTGAGCCCCTCCTCCGAGATTGGTTCCGGAAGGGGGCTCCGTTAACCCACGTCTGTTCAAGGGAAAACATCATTCAACAATATTACTCCTCACTGGAAGTAATTTAAGCCGAGCTTTTGTCTCGTCCCTCACCTACGACCTGTACCTATTACAAATTCAGCTCCAGGTAGCGGCTTAACTGGAGTCAATATTTGCAGTCTGAAGACTCCAACAGCCACTATTTCTTCTATTTTCCATGACATTTTTCCTTATCTTATTCAATTCACATCTATTACTATTCTCAATGATCCTCTCTCTACAACCCCCATCCATGCCTTTCTCTAAGGCTTGTAATTTTTTTCCCAGTTTGGTTTGGGATCTAGCGTCGCTGTCCATTTATGTATGGAAACATGTATTATCCGATGATTTGATATTCTTCCAGTGGTGACCGTAACTTGAAGGTCTTCTTTTAGGCCTTGGTCTTTTCTTTGCCTTCGATCTTGCATTCCATCCAGGTATTCTTTTCCTGCAGCAAGTGTTACATTAGCTTGAAACTCTTTATTATATGGTCTAAGTTTTTTTATCTGTCAAAACTGTCAGGGCATCCTTGCCTATGTTCCATAATAATGGCTTACTGTTATTCCATTGCCAACACTCACTTTTTTAGTCCTCTTTTCTGACAGGGCCAGTTTCTGGTAAGGTTTCTGTCCTCAGAAGGGGATCTACTGCAGCAAAGCATGCCTTCTCAGGTGTTCTCTAGTTAGTTATCCTCCTTCTTCCAATCCTCACTCTATACACGTACTGTATCCCTGGGCTTCGTAAGGATGTCAGGTCCATGTTGGAAGGTTCCTCTTCCTCATCTTCTTCGTCTTCACTATCGGGACCATTGTTTTGTTTTTGTGTGCTATATTCGTCACTTTGTCAAAAAATTGTAGTATTTTTTTAAATCTTGACACTGCCCTCGACTGTTCAGGGTCTAACAACCCACAATCTATCTTTGCTGGGTCCAATTCTCGTCCAATGCTGATGAGTATAATCACATTATCTGCTTTCATCTTTAGGATCCACCACTTCAACCATTCACTGGCTCCCGTCTCGTTGTACTCTTATTTCGGGGTGGCAGGTAACTGTCAGCATTCCTCCCATTCTCTTCCTCTCAGCGTAGAAGGTACCGCCCCGTAGGATGGAGTCCTCTACTCTTTCTGTGAGATCTTCTGGTTTGATCGATGAAAACCGTATCTATTCAAAATCTCACAACTTGGATAATATGGAAAGCCAAAAATTTAAAAAAGAGGGGTTAAAATTAAACTTCGCCGAATCAAAACTAGAATCTTAAATTGACGTAACAATAATAGACCCTCACCAGCTGAACGCCTTTACAATCTTCAAGAAACTTTGTTTCTTCTTTTCAATGGTGACACCGGTGTGTCTAACAAGAAACATAAATTTCTGGCAAAGGACAGAACTGACCATCCCCCACCAGAATTTCTACATCCTGTGACACACTGCAACTGAAAAAGGGCCTTTGTCCTTTGTTCAAGAAGAGAAAACTTTAACAGAACATAAAATTCATGTGTATGAAATTTTGATAATCTTGTATATTATATATTGAAAATGGGTTTCATGTTGTGCTTAATGTCTGATCATGCTCTTCAATGTGCATAATCTGGATTAATTGGGAGAAGAGTTATAATTTTGATTTACAATGTGTCATGTTCCTCAGAATCCTTTGTGGTTGATTGATTGAACATTTGTATGATATATAAGTGTAATTTTAAAATATATTACCAAAGTTGTGGCCATTATTAATTCTACATTCCCTTTTTATTTGTTTCAGCAAAATTCTACTGGGTAGGTTTGTCCAAGAGGACAACTCCCAATCTCAAATGAGCCTACAGGAGTGGCCTGACTCGAGCAACGCAGCGTATAACGCTGAAGCTACTTCCTGTCACTCGCTCTCTTTTGTGCTCTCTCTTTTGCCTCCTCTGCTGGTGTGCTCTTTTGGCCTCCTTTGTGCCATGTGGTATCAGTTTCTCTCCTGACCACGTGCGTGCACAGCCAGGGACCTTTGTTCTGGCACATGCTGTTTTTTTTTTTCGAAAATCTTTCCACTATGAGGAGAGTTATGTGCTCACAGGTCTTGGCACAGGGTCGTGGATGAAGAGACATCTGCAGCACCTAAAGGCTTGCTTACCAAGCCCAACGAAACCGTTGGCCACAGCAAGTGCTCAGAATGCTGTCCAGTGCTCCTCCACAGGAGAGTGTGAGACGTCAAGCAACCTAGTGCACCGCGCCCGCACGTCTGAACGTGTGATGCCAGACCACTTTTTAATTATTTGCAGCCTTTTTAATTTTTCCATTTTTCCTTTTTACCTCCAGCTGTTTCTGACACCTCCTGTGTTCACTACTCGGTCAACTCGACTGCAAGGCTCGAATCAGGACGACCTCCTCTCAGCTCATCCATCTAGGACAATCGAGTGCAAATTATCAGGGTACAAAACAAACTTGGTGCTTGGAATTTACTTAAAAGGGGGTTAAATTAGTCATGGCACCACATGTCCAAATTTTGAGGAAGTTAACACTAGCTTGAGCTAAGATCATTAATTTTGATTGCTCTTATTGTTTCCTTTTATTGTACTATTATATTCTCATTCTATTCTACCCTTTTCACCATAGTTAGTTTTCTTATGACGTATTACTCCCAACTCCCATGTATTTGTTTAAAGCACAGGTGTCAAACACAAGGATCTGGCCCGCAACCTCATTTTATGTGGCCCGCAAAGGGCGAATCATCTGCATCAACTTCCTGTTTCTAGCATATTTTCTTCACTTTTAACAACATTTAGATATGAGATATTGCCATTTATTTGTTACCAATCCTCCCCTTTTAAAATAAATTGAAAATTTGTTGAACAATTACTTACGAGCTTCTGATTTCAAAACTGGCTTTCCAATCAATTTGTTGAGTGCAAGTGATAACGTAAAGTGATCATACATTTATTTGGGTTCACAGTCATAACGGCCCCCTGAGGGAAACCACAACTACGATGTGGCCCGTCCACAAAAATGAGTTTGACACCCCTGGTTTAAAGAATAAATGTTCACCTCATAAAACTACATTGTGTACTGTGTGTGCTTGAATAAAAGTTAGGAACCTCGAAGATTCTAAAACGAACTCAAATTCTCAAAATGTAGCAGCCTTTCAACTAATGACTGATTTTTATAGGTTTTCGTATGTTTAAGCCTTTTAAATTGAATGAAGAAAAAAAACAATGTGGTGCCCCTAGTGGCGACTAAGTGTACTGCAGGCAGTATACTTCAGCCACTGTTAATTAATAAAAATAAACCTTATGATAATTGCTACAACATTGAAAACCACAAGAGAAATGGAGGGATGGTACAAAGGATAACGGGGTCGACATTGATGTAAAAGTCATAGCAATCAGGGAGAGTATGCCATATTTCAGAATAAACAACAGGTATTTCTCCATCTTGTGATTCATACAAATATTCTCCACCCATTAAACAAGTGGCTTCCATATATTTTTTGGGGGGGGAGGGATATTTAATTTTTGATTTTTAAGTAGATAAGTCTAAGTTTTTAGATAAGTAGTTGATATATTTAATCACATTTTATATATTTTATATCTAACTTTTGGCTATCTCCACTGTGTTTCGGCAAACCAGCCACATCAATTAAGATATTACTAAAACAATGTATCGCTTTACTGTAGGATCCAGCAGGTGACCTATTGAGCAACAAAGTTACATGGTACAGACAGTGCGAACACAGTATCAATACATTCTTCATTTTGGATATTATATCAATTTAATAACTGAAACATGTTTCTATATCCATCCATCCATCCATTATCTGTACCGCTTCTCCTCACAAGGGTCACGGGTGGTGCTGGAACCTATCCCAGCAATCTTCTGGCAGTAGGCGGGGTACACCCTGAACTGGTTCCCAGCCAATCACAGGGCACACATAGATGAACAACCAATCTTTGTCATTCTTTGTGGGGCAGGGAGCAGCACTAGAACAGTGATGAACAGATGCTACCAAGGAACAACTTGAGTCACTTGTCCCTGCTATTTAAGTGCCCTCGAACCCTACTCCGGTCTTTTTTTTTTCAGTGAAGAACCCAGTGAGGGTTCAGGATTTTTCCAGGCCTTTCTTGCTACCAACGGCAGCCGAAGGCGACCTCATTGGTCCAATTTGAATACAACCCAAATTGTGGGCGCATTGACCCAAATTTCATAAAGTGGGAACTGAAAAGAATTTTATAGGCCAAACCAATTCTTTAAGCATTCATCCATCCATTATTTGAACCACTTATTTGCGCAAAGGTTGCGGGCGAGCTAGAGGCTATCCCAGATGTCTTCGTGTGTCTTTGTCTTAAATGAAATAAAGCCAGTTGCCAAATACAGTTGCCAAATAAAATGTTGAGGTTCTCAGCTTATTTTGGAGAATTGAGCATTGATTCCACTGTCACCACTTTTACCTGTTTGTAATGATAATCCATAGTAGTTGATCAAAAGGTCTTGGTGGAAACCTTTTAAGCCCATTTTTAACTAAAACAGACTAAAACCTTTTTGAGTTTCGTCGAATAGATTTACATCAAGTATCGTACTGGACATGCTAATGGTGATGCAGATGGGTTGTCAAGTTGACCAAAGGCAGTTCCTCAAGAGAACTATGACTGTCTGCAGGAAGAGAAGGACATTAAAACAATGACCAATTGCATCCTAGAAGGAGAGGTCACATCTGATGTAGCCACTGCTGTATGGCAACGTCATTCACTGATGGTACACTTACCTGTCCTTGCTGAAGCCCTCGCTGTTGATGCCTCATTTGTCCCTGACTTGTTCTCTGGCCATGGGCAAAACACTTTACCTGGCATGACAACGGAAGATTGGCGTAAAGCCCTAAGACAGAATCCAACTATTGAGAAAGAAATATCACAAAAGCAAAAACAAAAGCTCCACGTCAAAGCTGTAAAGGCTGAGAAGCCTCAAGTTAAGTTACTCCTTAGGGAGTGGAACAGGCTAAACCTCATAGATGGTGTTCTCTAAAGAAAGTGCTTTGATAGAGGTAACAAAATCTATCAACTTGTGTTCCCTGGGAAACTCAGAGACACAGCTCTAAAAAGCTTTCATGATGAAGTTGGGCATCTGTGAGTTCAACCTTGTTCATGGAAGATGGTGTTGGCCAAAGATGAATGGGTCTATAGAAAAGAAGTAGCAGACTTGCGAGCGTTGTTTTAGGAGAAAACCTCAACCACAGAAAGCAACGCCTTTGGTGAATACCGGGACAAGTTACTCATTAGAGCTGGTTTGTTTGGACTATTTATTTCTCAAACGTGCCAGCCATGACGCCAGAAATATATTGGTTATTGCTGCCAATTTCACAAAATTGCAGATGAAAGATCAGAAGGTCAAAACTGTTGCTAAGGCTCTCTGGGAGAATACCCTAGTTTTTTATTGGGTTTCCCAGTCATCTTCATAGTGATCAGGGACGAGATTTTGAATTCCATACGATCAAGGAGCTGTGTAATCGGAGAGGAGCCGCAAAGGTACGTACTACGCCATATCATCTTCAGGGAAATCCTGTAAAGTGTTTTAATAGTACCCTGATTAGAATGCTTGGAACCCTCGAGAAAAAGGATAAACACCACTGGCGAGATTTCGTGAAACCTGTTGTACATGCATATAATTGCACAAGGAGTGATACAATGGGTTATTCGCCTTATGAATTGATGTTCAGCAGAGGGCCGACTCTCCTTGTTGACCTGATATTAGGCCTCAGACCCCTGACTGAGTCATAACACACATTCGGAATATGCCCACAATCATCGTCAGCAATTTATAGAAAGTTATGCACTATCTGCGGAGAACTCCAAGAATTCTGCAGACCAAAATAGCATTGATTTAATGCAAAAAATCAAAGCAGCTGAGTTAGCAGAAGGTGATCGGGCTTGAGTGAGGAATGTCAACCTTCGGGGTGTTGGAATTTAGTTTTAAATCAATGTTAGAATTTAATTTTAAACCAATGTAAACTCAAATTAGTAATCTGACTCCAATTTGTGACTTTACCCAACTCTCACTCATCCAACAATATGCGCGCTCGTTCTGCAATAGAAAGGTATCAGGAAGCCGGCATTTTCACGCACGAGTGGATTTATTCCCAACACACAAGTCTACACTTTGGGCTTGGGTCCCTCTCAATACAGCTCTGCTTGTCTCCGCTGTTCAGCAATAATTCATAGACACAATATGCAAATGACACAGGGACAAAGGCATCCTGGCATGATTCTATTGGCTATGTGTCTACTGCAGTTAACTTTAGCTTGCTTTTATTGGTCTTTCTTCAAGTGGTGGCTCCTCCTGCTTGTGGTTGAAGGGTCCAGTTTCTTGCCCACCCCTTCCACCTCGAGTTATCTGTCTCCGCCAGGCACCGACCTAAAACCTCCCAAACCTTCACATTCTTTCACTTTCTTTGTTCAGCTTCACCAGCCACACACCCAGCATTCCACAGAATAACAGTGTCACAAGATGCAGGACATCGAATAAAACTAGCCAGGTTTCAACTCTTCCACTCCTTTAGGGGCAAGCACAAGTTGGCTGACAAATGTGAAAGAAACCTCCATGTTGTTACAAAAATAATTAATGGTGGCGCTGACTATGTTGTCAAACCCGAAACATGGAATGGACCTCATTGCACACTTCAGAGAGTCGAAACTGCCAGTCAAAACTACTCTCGAGCCAGTGTCCCAGGCAAACAAGCACAAGAAAATGCGCTTGCGGAGTAGTTCTGTTCATACCAAAGAAATGATATTGGATGAGTCCGATGGAGAGGAGGAGAATGACTCTCACTATGTCCATGAAACACCACAATCTACTACATGAGGTCCTTATGTGCAGAAATTTGAACGTGTTTCGGTCATCACTTCTCGACTGAATTCCATGGCTCCTGAGTTTACTGCACCAGATTTTCAAATAACACTTGTCCATTCAGTTACACCCATTGAGTCCCATTCGATGAATGGTGCTGGTGATCAAACTTCAGTTTCCCACGGTGAACACATTATCATAGACAACACAGGAGGAAGTAACCACAAGCTCTGACCCAACTCAGACAACAGACAACAGTCAATACAAAAACATTGAAAGCCACCAAGACATGACACCCTCAGAAATTATTGGTGGGGAGGAACCTAATGGGCTTAGAGTCAAGTCAGTATTTTTGTTGGTTACAGGATATCATCCTGTAGAGCTTATCTTACATGAAGGGACTCATGTGCTTCAGCGAGGGAGGGATGTAACCATGTTAATTTCACCCCAATTATGGATTGATGTTCATGTATGAATTCTCCATAATTACATTGTACTTGACTCCAGTGTACTTCATACTTTCACCACTTGGTGACAGTATACGAATGCATAGGCAAAACATTTTCTTCTACTGACGTGATTGTTCCATGTTTTTTTCAAAAACAAAGAACACTGAGAGCTGGAAGATAACGATATATAAATGATACTCAAACAAACTTTACATATACAGGATAGATATACTTATTAAGTCTTCAAATTTTCGAATGCACATTAAAAATATTATTAGACTTTGTTTTTTCATCTGCGCAATATTGTTAAAATTCACCCAATTCTATCAACCAGTGACGCAGAAATCTTAATCCATGCGTTTATTACGTCACACCTCGACCATTGTAATGTTTTTCTCTATGATCTCCCCATGTCTCGTATTAAAAGCCTGTAGCTAGTTCAAAATGTGGCAGTTGGACTCCTGACTAGGGTGAGAAAGTTCCGGTCCACTTGGGATGTGATTTTAAAGTTTTGCTAATTACCTAAAAAATAGTGCACGGCCTCATTTCTATGTCATTGACCTTGTGGTACCATATGTGTTAGGATCAGCGGGTGGAGGTAGAGGAGGACCCAAAATGCAGGGAAGCCAAGGCAAGGGTAACTTAAGGGAATTTAATTAACCAAATAATACGAGAAACAAGGTACTACGAACAAACGAACGTGACAAGGTGCAAAACAATGAGGATGACAAAAAACGCGACTGGACAGAACTAAACTTGACGAGGAAACGGGCACAGTGACAAATAACCATGAGCTATGAGCGTGAACGAGGAATAACGAGCAACAGTGACATTGAAGAAAAGGGAAATGCACCGACGCCGAGTCGTCAGCCCGGGGCGTTTAAGTAGTGGCAATTAAATGAGTCAATGAGTAACAGGTGCGGGGCAGGTGGTGCGTCTCTCCAGCGGCGAGGTGATCAAGGAGTCAACGGGTGACAGGTGCGTGGCTGGTGGGCGCGTCTCTCCAGCCATGACGACACGCGCTGGAAGGGAATGCCCCCACGCCCGTTGAGCAAACGTAAACAAAAACAAGACATAACGGAAACGGACCATGACAATATGTTCCATCTCGAAACCTTCGCTCACAAAATGCTGGTCTTTTAGTAATCCCGAGAGCCAAAATGATGTCCGCAGGTTCTAGAGCGTTTTGGATTCGGGCAACCAATGCTTTAGAATGCACTACCCACAGATTTTGGAGGCGCCACCTCAGAAGGAATGTTCAAAACACGACAAAAGACTTATTTATATACTTGTGCATTTGTTAGCCTATTTAGTGCAGCTTCTATTCTCTTTTCTGCCCCCTCTTCCCCGGCCTGGGAATAAGGTGATGGTGACTCGCTATGAAGCTTACAGCATTGACTATCTGGGCAGGGAGCTGCTCCACTAAAGTCGTCTTCCTGCAGCACTTCCTCTGATTTACTTATTCACATACTTCCAAGATTTTGTTGGCCTGTTTCCTACTTCTGGTCTCTTTTCTACCTCCTGCTCCCCCGGCTTGGGAATTAGGCGATAGTGACTCATTTGGAAGTAGAGGTCTCCATCAATTTGACCTGAGCAGACTGAATCTGTTTGTTCTGAATGAGAGTGTGGGTCATGAAAATACTATGTGTGCAAGTTTGAGGTCTTACATTTAAACTAAGTAAAATAAATCTAGCATATGAGAATAATATAATGAATCAGTAACCACCATGACTACAATCCCAGTCAATCGTATCTATGCACACTACTTCTACTTTCATTTGATAAATGCTTTTTGTTTAATCAAGATTGAACATATTCAGTAAATATGAACCTGCTAAATTAAATAATTGACATTCTGTCCTGCAAGTGTTTAGCAATCGTAATACAATCCTTCAATATGCAACTACCTACTTTCTGGGGGGAGGGTATGCAGACATATAACACCCCCCCCCCAAATAAATAAATAATAATAATAATAATAATAGATTCTAAAAGATAATAATAAGATAATAATTCATTTTTTATATGTAGCCTATACATACATTTTTGGGGGGGAAAGGTCACACTTTTATTTAAAACTTTTATTACGATAATGATAAGATAAAGATGTCCTTTAATAGTCCCAGAATGGGGAAATTTGCAGTGTTACAGCAGCAAAGATATAGATCACACAGAGGTGGCGGCGTAATGTCGTCGTTAATGTTTAACATTAGCAGCAGACATTCATAAAAAGCATCCAAGTATGCACAGTATATACGTATATACACAAATCCCCATGTATATACACACATCCCACAACATATACAAGTGTAAGGGAACACTCCAAATGTCTGTCTATGGTACAGAGGGGAAATAAATAAAAATGCTGCAATGGTAAAAAAAAATACTGAACGAAAGAAAATACTGCAATGATAACAATACTGTAATGACAAAAGTACTGTAATGGTAAGAGTACTGAAATGATAAAGTACTGCCATCATGAAAAAAAATACTGCAATGATAAAAGTGACGCGGTTCGGAGAACCGAGAGTGGGGAAAAGAGGACCCAAGAGCGACTGGGGTGGTGTGAACTGGGTTTATTGAAAGAGGAGGCAGGGGAGCAGCCCGATCCGAAACCGGGGCTGGGCAGCGAGAGGTGGAGCGACGCGGCGGGTCGGGCGCGGCTGCGGGAGCGAGGATCGGCTGGCGGGCGTCGAGGCGGCGAGCGCTGGAAGTGGGTGGCGGGCTGGTGGAGAAGCAGCGCAGGTGGCAGGTGAGCGGCGTGGCGGGGGGAGCGCAGGCGAGATGAACGCCGGTCAGGAACTCGGAGATGGGCGCGGGAAGCTCGGGTTCGGACGGGCACAGGACGGCTGGAGGGGGAACAAGAGGACACGGAAGTCAGACAGGCGCGGGAAGCAACAAGATCGGGCGAGCAGGCAGCGTGTCGGGACATGAGCCAGTACCACGTAAGGTGACGGGATAATCCGGCGTCTGGCTCCTGGCGAGGCTGGGTTTTATGCCGGTGGTGATTGCCGCTGATGAGCAGCAGGTGCGCAGGAGCCGACGCCCACTCAATCCGGAGGTGTGCCTGGCTGGAAACTGCAGAGAACCTGAAAGCAATCACACTCGCCAGGCCCCCCCAAACCCGAACCGCCACAAAAAGTACTGTAATAGCAAAAGTACTGCAATGATAGGAAATACTGCAATGGTAAAAGTGCTGTAATGGTAAAAGTACTGCAATGATAAAAAATACTGCAATGATAGAAAATGCTGCAATGATAAAAGTACTGTAATGGTAAAAATACTGCAATGATAAAAGTACTGTAATGATAAGAATACTCTAATGGTAAACAGAATACAGCATTGGTCAATATTTAAGTACAGCATTGGTTAAAGCACAATAGTAGTGTGTATTGCATCCTTGGACTGCACAATTTCACAAATGCCCACCCGTTTGTAGGCCTGACCTAACGTTCTTGTTAAAAAGTATGACAGCAGCCGGCAGGAAGCAGCAGCGAAATCTCTCTTTCGTACAGCGAGGGTGTAACAGTCTATCACTGAAGGAGCTGTGGAGTGTTTTAAGAGTGTCATTGAGTGGGTGGGCTGGGTTGTCCAGCATTGAATGACAGTGTTGCCGTCATCCTCCTGTCGGTCCACAGAGTCCAGGGAGCAGCCCAGGACAGAGCTGGCCCTCCTCACTCGTTTGTCCAGTCTTTTTTTGTCCCGGCCCAAGATGCCTCCTGCCCAGGAGGCCACTCCATAGTAAAATGACCGGTGAAACCACCAAGTCATAGAAGTTCAGATGAACACCCAGGTACTTGTAAGTTGAGACCCTCTCAACGTCTGTTCCCTGGATATTCACTGGTGCAGGTGGAGAGTGCCGACGCTTGCAGAAATCCACCACTCGCTCTTTGGATTTCCAGCGTTGATTTGGAGGCGGTTCTGCTGACAACAGTCCACAAAACCCTGCGTAACCCCTCTGTACCCCCGATCGTCTCCGTCAGTGATGAGGCCGACAATCGGAGAGTCATCAGAGAACTTCTGCAGGTGACAGGTGGAGGAATTGTATTTGTAGGGTCTTGTTCGCAGAGGCAGGAGGGGTTGGTGGGGGCTGCAGCAGGGGAGACTGAGCGGGGGCAGGCATCTGATCAAACCTATTGAAAAATAGGTTCAACTCATTTGCCCACTGACGCCCGCCCCCCCCCCCCCTTCTGGGTCTTACCTGGTTGTCCGTGGCCTGAGATGGTCTTCCAGGCCCCTCCAGACATCCCTGGCATTGTTCTTCTGCAGTCGTTCCTCCATCCGCATCCTGTTTGACTTTTTCCCCTCTCTGATCCTGCTTCTCAGCACTCTCTTCAGCTCTTCCTTGTCGCATGTCACAAAAGCCATCTTTGTCTCCTTCAGGAGAGCTTTAATGTCTGGTGTGATCCAGGGTTTGTTGTTGGAGAAACATATTACTGTCCTGGTGGGAATGGTTTTCTCCATGCAGAAAATAATATAGTCTGTAATTGTGTCTGTTAGACCATTAATGTCCTCCCCGTGGGATTCGCTGAATACCTCCCACACAGTTGTGTTGAAACAGTCCTATTTGATGGACCTGTAGTGCCTGCCAGAGGGCAACAGGTCAAACAGGTGTGAGTTCGACTGCTGCTCACAAATGTTCACCCCTGCCCTCAGTCTAGATTCCACCACCCTTCCCACTGCTTTATTGTGTGGCTCATTAGCTTTATTCCTCTGTAGTTGCCACAGCTCTGCACATCTTCCTTGTTCTTAAAAATGGGTACCAGCACACTTCTCCTCCATTCCTCGGGCATCTTCTCACTGTCTAAGATCCTGTTGAACAACCCAGTCAGAAATTCTACTGTGATCTCTTCTAGACATTTCCATACCGCCACGGGTATGTTATCAGGGCCGAGTGCCTTTCCGCTCTTCATCATCTTCAATGCTCTTCTCACCGCATCCTTTCTCATCTTTGCTACTTCCTGGTCCACAGCAGTCACTTCTTCTTCTCTTTGTTCTCTATTATTTTCCTCATTCATCAACTCTTCAAAGTACTCTTTCCATCTTCCAATCACATTAGTGGCATCTATCAACACACTTCCATCCCTATCCTTTATTACCTTAACCTGCTGCACGTCTGTCCCTCTGCGTTCCTCTCCTGGATACCAAACCTGCCAATCACCTCCACATCACCACTGTTTCCTGCCCCAACATGCCCAATGAAGTCTGCGCCAATGACAACTCTCTCATTTCTAGTGATGCTCTCAATTATTTCATCGAGGTCCAACCGAATGTTCTCCGTCTCCTCCAGCTCACAACCCACCTTCAGGCTCATCACTCTATCTGACACTCATTTTACTTCCAGGAAGTTCCTAACCAACTCCTCTTTCACAATAACCCCTACTCAATGTCTCGTCCTATCTATACCATGATGGAACAACTTGAACCATGCTCCTAAACTTTTAGCTTTGCTCTCTTTTCTCCTGGTCTCCTGAATGCATAGTATGTCCACTTTCCTCCTCTGCATCATGTCAACCAGTTCCCTACCGTTCCCCGTCATAATTCCCACATTCAAAGTCCCTACTCTCACATCTTCCTCCTCTCTTTCTTCGACCCAAAGTAGTCCAATTTCCACCAGCGCCCTGTAGGTCAGCAGCATCGGTGGCGGTCGTTGTTAACCCGGGCCTTGACTGATCCGCGATGCAAGTCATATATTTGATTTGCATGTTGATTTGGTTAAAGTTTTACATAGGATGCCCCTCCTGACGCAACCCAGGCTTGGGACTGGCATAAGAAGACACTGGCCTGTGCCCCCTTACGGCTACATTGTTTATGAGTGAGCAACAAAACTTAAAAATTGTATCTCAAGTGGACCAGGAGGTAATGTAGTTTGTAGTACAGGAACATGATCAAACTTTCTTCTACTTGTCAAGTCTTGCAGCAGCATTTTTTACTAACTGCAGTACAAAATGTCTAAAAAGTGTCCCAGTTTCTTTGTGCATGAGTTGAATTACAAAATAAGTCCATGCACAGATACTGTTGTTACGGCCTTTGGCTAGGGCCCACCTACAAGGCCACGCCCCTTGTTTCTTGTGTTAACTCTTGCACCTTTTGTACTAAAGTAGATGGACTAGTATCCTGCTTGTTCTTCATCGTTGGCCTGGTTTCCTGCTCGTTCATCATTGGTGGACTGCCTTCCCGCTCATTCTTCGTTGGTGGACTGCTTTCCCGCTCGTTCCTCGTTGGTGGACTGCTTTCCCGCTCGTTACTAATGGACCGCCCTGTCAACGAGCACCACCTGTGCAGCTTGGACCAATAAAAGGACCTCGGTTCTGCTGCTCAGGGCGGCTGGGACTTAAGAGTTCAGTTTGCCTCGCTTGCGCTACCTGTGTCTCTTGCTTTGTATGGACTTTCGTATGTTTTGGTGACACTTGCTATTGTTTACTTATACACATTTGTGAACTTGGGTAATACCTTTTTGTTAAACTCATTTATTTGAAACCTAGCTCTTTTCTTTCACTAAAAATAAATTATAAACTCTGTGTCCAAACCATTTTACAACTTGGTCTATGTTACTTGCCTCCTTCCCTAGCAGAGCCGGTCGTAGCACTGTATGAGTCAAAACTGCATGCATTTGTTTGTCTGTGCTTTTGAACTGTAACATACAAATACACTTCATTATAACTCAAGCCTGGAGATAAATTCTAACAAAGGGTCCTACCTGTCGGTGTGAGTCACCCAATGCACCTATGTGCAATACAAATAAGATGAGCACACCAGCTGCTGATTCTTCTATTCAAACAGCATCTCAAGGAGCCTATGAAGACCAAAATAATTAGAATAGTGAACTTGTGGTAGGTATAACAAGGATAACGTTTTGATTGCATTTTATTTAAAAAATTCTGGAAAAGTTGGTGCACATGCCGTTAGTCTTTCTGGGAAGAACACAATGTCTGCTATGAGTTTTTAATGATATCCTGTTGGCAAATGACACTGGAGACTATGTGTAAATCGTCTTGTTAGGTCTGCTGCAGGGTTTGACACGGTGGACCGCAGTATTCTTCTGGCTCGTTTACAGAATCAGGTGGACATTAGTGGTAGCGCTCGAGAGTGGTTTAGAGCCTATTTGGCTGCTTCAGTGGGGGATTGCGCCTTTTCTGTTGTCGGTCCTTCCCTATAGAACACAGGTGTCAAACTCAAGGCCCGGGGACCAGATCTGGCCCGCAACCTCATTTTATGTGGCCCGCAAAGGGGCAAATCATCTGCATCAACTTCCTGTTTCTAGCATATTTTCTTCACTTTTAACAACACTGACATATGAGATATTGTCATTTATTTGTTACCAATCCTCCCCTTTTAAAATAAATTGAGAAATTGTTGAACAATTACTTACTAGCTTCTGATTTCAAAATTGGCTTTCCAATCAATTTATATGGGTTCACAGTCATACCGGCCTTCTGAGGGAAACCACAACTACGATGTGGCCCGTCCACATAAATGAGTTTGATACCCCTGCTATAGAATGACCTCCCATTGAATATTAGACAGGCCCCCTCACTGTCTACTTTTAAAACTCGTTTGAAGACTAATTTTTATTCTATAGCTTTCGGCTCAAAATGAGACTGTCGCTGTTCTGTGATTTAATTTCTGTTCTAATATCCTGCTAATTTATATTATCAATCCATCCATCCATCACACAATGGCCTCACGGCGCAGAGAACATGGGGATCGATTTCGGCTCCGGCCTTCCTGTGTGGAGTTTGCATGTTCTCCCCGTGCCTGCGTGGGTTTTCTTCGAATACTCTGGTTTCCTTCCACATTCTAAAAACATGCATGGCAGGTTGATTGGACACTCTAAATTGCCACTAGGTGTGAGTGTGAGCGCGGACGGTTGTTCGTCTATGTGTGCCTTGCAATTGGCTGGCAACCATTTCAGGGTGTACCGTACCTACTGCCCGATGATAGCTGGGATAGGCTCCAGCACCCCCTGCGACCTTTGTGAGCAGAAGCGGGACAGATAATGGTTGTATAGATGTATTGTATTTAGGGCTGTCAAAATTAAAGCATTAACTCAGGTGATTAATCCAAAAAAAATTAACTCAGTTAAATATTTTAACTCAGTTAACTCAGTTTGATTTACTTAAAAAATCATTTGCATACTTTGCAAATATTGTGCCATATTAGCTTTCTTTAGCACGTCCCAGAACAAAACACTGTGTTTAAGTTACCACTGGGCCTAGCAAACCAACAATGCTGGAGTGTGGCACTTTTGGACAGTTTTGAGAAATGTTTCGAAAATGAATGTCTGCAAAGATGTCTCCATTTAGATCATATTCAAGAATCCAAGAAAGCTATTAGAACAATCTTTTACTTAAATATACTTCATATTTGTTGATTTTGCATCAATTCCAAGATATTATTCAAGCAAACATCTGTTATAAGCTTCGCAAAAAATAGTAGTTGAAAAATATGATTAATCATGGAATATTTTGTGATTAATTAGTTAAAAAAATAATCACTTGACAGCACTAATTTGTATTGTATTGTATTGTTGACGCGAGTTTGATACCTGAGTGGAATGAATGCGTCGGGTTACAATATAAGGCTGCCAAGATTAGTCGACTAATCACAACGCCCAATCAAAATTGTCAACAATTAATTTAAGTCGTTTATTTCTATATTTATTTATTTGCCACATTGCTTTTCTCTTTAAACTGCTTCGTCTTGCGCTTTTCTGGCTGGCTGAAAATACCTGTCTAGGTCGCACATTTGCAGTAGCAGTGATCCGAGTCATCTATGATGTAAAAAGAAGCATTGTGCATAATGGGGTGGGGTGACATGGCTACCTGATGTTAGCAACAGAGTCCGAAAGTTACGGCACATTTCACCCACAAATACTTACAATGCAAACCTCCCTTTCTTGGCTGCACCACGGGGATGCTCGATCATCAAGAAAAGGAGCATGTTGTGGCTGATGCCTGATTTCATCTCTGACACAAGGACAGTCGTGTCTGAGAGCTCGATTAAGTTTCCACACACAGGTTATGGTGTGTGTTTGATGTAACGTTGTAAAACTAACCCAATGTCCTTTTTGATATGCTAACATATTGCGGTATTTGCTATGGATTAAGGAGGCATTAGTCAGTGAACTCTGTTTTTTAACAACCAAAACACTGTGTGTATGCTGTGTTTGACATCAGAAAGATCTTGGGCTCTTGCTCACGAATGCATTCAAGAACTGGGAAATACCAGTACTCAAATTACAGCTCATAAAAGCCCTCATCGACATCACATAACACAATATACTGCAATAGTACGGACAACATTTTTTTTTAATATGTTTCTCCTAATATTTAAAGATGTTTTTTTCCTTTTGCATTGTGTAGACCAATTTACTTCTGTTTAAATTATCCATACAGTGAAGAAAAACAAAACCTTTTAAATAAAGGTTAAATTAAGACAAAAATAAAAATCAATACAAGTGTTTTCTTAGACACAGTGCATTTTCCTATTTTACTCCTCTGACTTCACTACCTTCTACACTTAAAAAATGCTTGGTGCCAAAGAAGAGTGAAATTTGTTTACAAGTATTTCTTTTTGAATTCATAGATAGATCCATAGTATGAGTGCAGCTCTGCATAGTGTATTGTTTTGGTTTCATTTTCAAATGCACTAAACAATTACAGCCAAACATTTTAAAGCCTCAATTTTGCCTTCAATTTAAGATGCAACATAATTTATAATTATCTCAAAAATGCTGGTACAAGCTGCACAATCAAAGTCAAATGTTCTATCAACTTATTAATTTGTACATACCTTTAAGAATCAAGCTGTAACCTAATTGTGGTTATATAAGAGCAGCTTCTTGCTGGTGCGACATGCTTCAATTTACATATGATCTGATTAGTCGCGTAGTCACGACAGCGGTTGGTAATTACTCAACTACCAAAAATAATAATTCGTTGCAGCCCTAAATTATAAATGATAATAAATATGTGTGTGTATGTATATTGTATGTGGATATTATTTACATACATAATATTTTATAACCAGGACTGTGACCAAATTCTGCTGCATGCTCTCTTGTTAGTGTAATTCTTTTTTTTTTTTTTTTTTTTAGACAAACTGCTGCATAAACTTGGGCAGCAGTATACAAAAATTCCTCCTTCTCCATTTTGTTGGTTTCTATCTACCAAGAGCAAGAGGGGGAAAATTTGCATTGTGGGAAATAAATGCCAAAATAATCTTGTTGTTGTCTTGTAAATGGTTGTGACCAGGCAGAATTCACAGTCTTTGTAAAATCTCAGTCTGAAAATTGGCTGAGTCTAAAAACTCTGTAACTTGTCTTAAAATATGGACAGGTTTGAGATGACAGCCTTCCAAGTCTTCTCAAATTCTTCAAATGTACAGGTTGCCGAAGGTATCCTCCAATACCAGGCTGACCACAGACAGTCATGTAAGTATGGTTGCTATCTTTAATATGTTCAAAAAGTCTGTAAAAAATGACAACTTTTAGTTTGTGAATATAGTTTGCATTTTTCTTTTTGTCTTTGCTATTTGGTGCATAATGAGGTGGCAGGTGATAACCTTTACAAGCATGCACCGAGGCTTGTTGCCTTGGCCCTGACCTCTTCTCGCTACACAGTATATTTCGCAAAGTACACTTTACACTAAGACTATGTTTGGTACCATGTTTAACTATTGTTATTTTAGTCTTAATTTAATGTCCCGTTATCTAGCCAATACGGCGATGTGGGCGTTGCGTGCTGGGATTGTTACGCGGTTAGAAAAAGACAATTCTAACCAAAGCACACTGCCTTTAAGAGGAGCTGAGGATATTTTTGGAAAGAATACTGATATATTTAGCATTTTTAGAGTCCATTCATTGAGACGTCATTGAGGGAGAGTTCCAGATTACCCTGATCGGAGGATTGCTTTTGCTTATTTGTGATTTAATCCGATGAGTTTTCTTTTCGCATGCGACGTTGCTAATGCCAGCAATCGTCTAATGAACGTTTTTTTTTTTCTGTGCCTTTATGAATCTAAAGTCCTTAGTTATTTTTAGCTGTCATCTAAAACCAATTGGAGTAAACTATACTTGAGTCGACGTATTTCGTATATTGATATTTGAGATTTGGAATGCACATATTTCCATATGAGAGCTGTTCATTTTAACTGTGTCATTTCTGAAAGTTGTCTAATGGTGGACAGTTAGATATGTCGAGTATGTAAGCTGAATTTGTGCTTTGTACACATTTTTGTGCATATATATATATATATATATATATATATATATATATATATATATATATATAAAAAATCTATTGCATTCATGTTGAGGTAAATGTAAATTGCTTCAATGAGATGTGAATGGTGAAGAGATTGTTGATTAGATATAATTTCCTGTAAATTGTGTAACGTGTTTTATTAGTACTGCAAATCACACAATGATGTCTGAATAGTTTGTCTTTTATTTTGGGACCAGTATTAGAAGTTACACTTGAGTATAAGAGAAAGAGAAGCAATACTGTACGGTAATTGATTTTTTAATTTTAATTCCTGCTATGGCAGATTTTTTTTGAGTACTGGATCTACATCCTGGAACCGCATTGATCACACCCAAGATCTCTGTCTATAATACAGTGCTTCTCAATTATTTTTTTTTTTGCAAACATTTTATTGAACATATAAACAGAACAGAAATGAATATAGTCATAATTAAAAAGATTTAAAAGGAAAGAAGAGAAGAAGGAATGTCATAAGCACAGTCTACATGTTCAATACACAGTAGGAAGAAGTAGAGAACTTATCGAGTCCTACCCCCTGTTCTCAGTGCATTTTTACTTAATTTAAATCTAATACAATAGATCGTCCATATAAAATCTAATATATAATAATATTTAGATTATACTCAGTGTTATACATAATGCAGATTTCACATTTTAGGCAATTTATTAAAATATTTGGTTTATAGTTTTTTTGCACTTTACTTTTGAACATGTTTTTGAACACAATAAGTGATTTACATCTTTTCAGGTCCGTTTCAACGTCATTCCACAGAATTACACCTTTTACAGAAACACACCGAAGCCTAATGTCTGTTCTTGGTTTAGGTTTTTTTTACAGACTTGTGCCCCGTAAGTTGTAACAACTTTCTCTCATTTTAAACAGCTTCTGAGTATTGCGGCAGATCATATTATTATGTACTTTATACATTATTTGCGCGATTTTAAATTCAACAAGATCATAAAATTTCATAGTGTTTAATTTGATAAATAATGGATTTGTGGGTTCATTAAATTTTGATCGATTAATAATTCTGATTGCTTTTTTTTGCAGCTTGAAAAGAGGTAAAGTGTTGGTTTTATGGGCATTTCCCCATATTTCCACACAATAAGTAAGGTATGGTAATAATAGGGAACAATATAATGTGTATAGAGACTTCTTATTTAGTACATCCTTGGTTTTATATAAGATCCCAATAATTTTTTACATTTTATTTTTTACATTATCTATATGTGACTTCCAGGATAATTTGGCATCAATTACTACTCCAAGGAATTTATTTTCATACACTTTCTATTTCAGTTGCGTTTACATTGATTTTTACTTGGTGTTTGATTGGTCTCGTGCCAAAAACAATGAACTTTGTTTTGTCTAAGTTGAGTGATAATTTGTTTGTGTCAAACCATTTTTTTAATATGATCAATTCATTTTCCACAGTAGTCAGAAGCTGTTTTAGATTTTTTCCAGAACAATAGAAAGTTGTGTCGTCTGCAAATAAGACACTTTTTAGTGTTTTTGAGACACAACAAATATCATTTATATACAATATAAATAATATGGGGCCCAGCACAGACCCCTGAGGCACTCCATGTGTTTTGATTTTTCTCCTGAGTTTTCTTCTCCCAGTCAGTTTTTGTCACAGTTTCCTTACGAGTCCTTTGAGTCCACCCCTGAATCACACCCATCAGACCTTTACTTGGTCACCCGGTTGGCCATCTATCCTGGACCTCCGCGGGGTGGTCAACGACGGCGCCCAAGTAAAGGATCTGCCACCTCTCGTAATAACACCCACTTTTTACACCCTGAGTCACGTTTTTTCGATTCACTTAGTTCACCTCGTCCGTCTGTTTCTGTACCTCGTCCACAGTCGGTTTCTGCACCACCTTCCGTTCGACCCACGTTTTGTAGCGCACGTTCACCAGCCCCTGTAGTCCCGGTCCCTCGTGTCCTTCACGTCTCCCGTTCCCCTGAATCCCTATGGCGGCAGGCTGATAGGGATCAGGCCCCCGACCCAGCTCCTCACGAGCCCGTCCCGGCCACTCGCCAGCTGCCGAGCCCCGTTCTGGCCCCTGGCCAGCTGCCGAGCCCCGTTCCGGCCCCTCGCCAGCTGCCGAGCCCCGTTCCGCCCCCCGTCCCGGCCCCTCGTCAGCTGCAGCCTCCAGTGCCGGCCCCTCGTCAGCTGCAGCCTCCAGTGCCGGCCCCACGTCAGCTGCAGCCTCCAGTGCCGGCCCCTCGTCAGCTGCCGCCTCCAGTGCCGGCCCCTCGCCAGCTGCAGCGTCCCGTCCCGGCTCCTCGCCAGCTGCAGCGTCCCGTCCCGGCTCCTCGCCAGCTGCAGCGTCCTATCCCGGCTCCTCGCCAGCTGCAGCGTCCCGTCCCGGCTCCTCGCCAGCTGGAGCCTCCTGTTCCGGCTCCTCGCCAGCTGCAGCGT
Organism: Idiotropiscis lumnitzeri; assembly: GCF_059441095.1. Lineage (NCBI taxonomy): Eukaryota > Metazoa > Chordata > Actinopteri > Syngnathiformes > Syngnathidae > Idiotropiscis > Idiotropiscis lumnitzeri. Next base: position 435,699 of record NW_028283561.1, on the reverse strand, counting down.
CCCATTCCGGCTCCTCGCCAGCTGCAGCCACCCACGCAGCCTCTAGAGTCCCACTCCGGCTCACCGCCAGCTGCTGAACCCTGTTCCGGCTCCTCCCCAGCTGCTGAACCTCGTCCCGGCTCCTCGACAGCTGATGAGCCCCGTCCCGGCTCCCCGCCAGCTGCTGAGCCCCGTTCCGGCTCCCCGCCAGCGGATGAGCCCCGTTCCGGCTCCCCGCCAGCTGATAAGCCCCGTCCCGGTTCCCCCCGAGCTGCTGGGGCCCGTTCTGGCCTCCCGAGAGCTGCTGACCCCCGTTCCGGCGCCTCGCCCACGCTTCAAGTCCCTGTTCCAGCGGAGCACGTCCTGCGTCCGCCACAAGTCCCTGTTCCGGCGGAGCACGTCCTGCGTCCGCCACAAGTCCCTGTTCCGGCGGAGCACGTCCTGCGTCCGCCACAAGTCCCTGTTCCGGCGGAGCACGCCCTGCGTCCGCCACCAGTCCCTGTTCCGGCGGAGCACGTCCTGCGTCCGCCACAAGTCCCTGTTCCGGCGGAGCACGTTCTGCGTCCACCACAAGTCCCTGTTCCGACGGAGCACGTCCTGCGTCCGCCACAAGTCCCTGTTCCGGCGGAGCACGTTCTGCGTCCGCCACCAGTCCCTGTCCCCGCTGCGCCCGGCCCGCCGCCGCTCCAAGTCCCGGCCTCTGGTGCGCCCGGCCCACCGCCGCTCCAAATCCCTGCCTCGGCGGTGCCAGACGGCCCGCCGCCACCCCAATTCCCAGTCCCGGCGGCGCCCGAGGACACGCCGTCGCTTCCCGTCGCTGCCTCGGCGGTGCACGACGATCCGCCGTCGCCCCAAGCTCCTTTTTCGGTGGGACTCGACGATCCGCCGGCGCTCCAGTTTCCTGCCTGGGCGGTGGACGACGACCCGCCGTCGCTTCTCGTCTCTGCCACAGCGGCGCCCGACGAAGCGCCGCCGCTCCCGGTGCCTGTCTCAGCGGGGTTCGACGACCAGCCGCCGCTCCACGTTCCAGTCTCGGCGGCGTTCGACGACCGGCCGCCGCTCCACGTTCCTGTCTCGGCGGGGTTCGACGACCAGCCGCCGCTCCACGTTCCTGTCTCGGCGGGGCTCGACGACCCACCGCCGCGTCTCGTCCCTGCTCCGGCAGCGTCCGGCGATCCACCGTGTCTCGTCGCCGTCTCGGCGGCGTCCCATGTCCCTGTCTCGGCGACGCTCGACGACCAGTCGCCGCTCCAAGTTCCTGCCTCGGCTGCACCCGCCTCGCCACTGCTCCAAGCTTCTGCCTCGGCTGCGCCCCGCGACCCGCCGCCGCTTCTCGTCTCTGCCTCGGCGCCGCCCGACGACCCGCCGCCGCGTCTCGTCTCTGCCTCGGCGCCACCCGACCCGCAGCCGCCTTTCGTCTTGCCCTCGGCGCGACACTCCATGCGGCTGCAATGTCCTCCCGGACGCCTGCCTGAATGGCCACGGCTAGACTCCCTGCTCTGGCCTCCCGGACGTCCGCCTGAAGGGCCACGGCTAGACTCGTTGGTCTGGCCTCCCGGACGCCCGCCTGAAGAGCCACGGCTAGACTCGCTGGTCTGGCCTCCCGGACGCCCGCCTGACCAGCCTTGATTGCGAACTGTGGTCCCGCCTCCTGGCCCCCTTCCGCCCACCCTGATTTTGGACAATTTTCTTTTGTTTGTGTTTGGGACGTCTGGGATCCGTCCCTTAAGGGGGCGGTACTGTCATGATTTGTATTTGGTATTTTTGGTTTAGTATTTGGTTTCATGTTTTGGCCTTGTTCATGTGTCTTGTCTTGTCTATTGTGTCCACCTGTGCTCGTTTACCCAAGCCCTAGTGTTAACCAATCCGGTCCTTCCAACCCTCCATGTCTTGTCCAGGTGCTCCTCGTTGTCTCGTCAATTTGTGTGTATTTAGTTCCCTGGTTGCTTTCAGTTCTTGTTGGTTCATTGTCATTTTCACTGTCGCTTGTCCCTGTCGCTTGTCCCTGTCGCTTGTCCCTGTTGCCTGTCCCTGTTGCCTGTTCCTGTTGCCTGTTCCTGTCGCCTGTCCCGATCATTAGTTTTCTGTCGTTGTCTAGTTTTTCCTAGTTCCCTGTTTGCCTTAGTTTTCTGTTAATTAAATGCCCTTTAAGTTACCCCTGCCTTGCTTCCTTGCGTTTGGGTCCTCACCTTCCTCAACCCTGACAACTATATTTGTATCTTTTAGAAAGTATTCTGGATAGTGAATTTTTTGGGAAAAATATTTTTTTTCCATATTTCTTGTGTGTTGTTTTTATTTTGCTCTAACAATGTATGATAATGATCTCTCTTACTTGTTCTTATAATATTTACTAATTTGTTTTTATAAGTTTTATACTTACTTTCGGCATCTTTTGTTCTCAGTTTGATGAATGTTCTATATAAAATGTTTTTATTTTTACATACGTTCTCTATACCCTTTGTCATCCAAGGCTTATCTAAGCCTTTATATTTCTTAGTTATTTAAATTAATGGAAAATACTTATTGTATAAGGAGATTATTATAGATTGAAATGCGTCATATGCAAGATTTGGATCATTGTTTGAATAAACTTCAGACCAGTTATGATTTTCGATGTCCAACTTAAAGGCAGCAAAAGAACGCTGTGTTTTTGGTCTCATTTCTGATATTTGAGTTGTTAACTTTGTTTTTTTATCAAAATAATTTTGAAGAACTGCAAAGACAGGAAGATGGTCACATATGGCATTGATTAGAAGTCCATTTTGTATTTTATAGTCAATTTTATTTATAAATATATTATCTATTAGTGTGGCTGTATCAACTGTTATTCTACTGGGTTTCATAATTACAGGGAAAAGACCGTTGCTATACATTGTATTTATAAAATCTGTTGTTTTTTGGTGTCTGTTTGGGTTTAGCATGTTAATGTTAAAGTCATCACACATTATTCGTGTTTTTTTGTCATTTGAGTGAATAAGCATGTTCATTAATTCTTTGTTGAATAGGTCAATGCATGATCCTGGTGTCCTATAAATACATTTTATGATGATATTTGATACATTTTTTGTGTATATTTCAATAGTTAAACATTCCATTGTGTTCTCTATTGTGTTTGTCACGCAATCTATGATATTGCATCTAAGAGAATTATACACATATTGCAACACCACCTCCCTTTCTATTCTCCCTATTTGTTTTAAATAATTTATATCCTTCCATATTCATGTCATTCATTTTTTTATTATCAAACCAAGTTTCTGATATAGCAATTATTTTGAATTTGTTTCATTTAGTCAGATATTCTTTGATTTTAGTGAAGTTTCTACAGAGTCTTCTACTATTAAAGTGTATAAATGAAAGTGCATTAACCATTTTCATATTTGTGTTAAATTGATCATCCATATAATATTCAGAATTTACTATGCTGTAACTATTGTTGTAATATTGGTTGTCTGGGTCCAAGTTATTTTCAGGATCGGATCTCTTGTAGTCAGCATATTCAAAGGTTTTGAAGTCCATTTTTTTATAATATATATATATATATATATATATATATATATATATATATATATATATATAAGATAAGATGTCCTTTATTAGTCCCACAATGGGGAAATTTGAGGTGTTACAGCAGCAAAGATGTAGATCACACAGAGTCGGCGGCGTAATGTAGCCGTTAATCTATAACATTAGCAGCAGACATTCATAAAAAGCATGCAAATATACACAGTATAAATGTATCTAAGTGTAAGGAAACACTCCTAATGCCTGTCCATTATACAGAGGGGGAAACGCTGAAATGATAAAAACTACTGATTTATTGAAAATACTGCAATGATAAAAATATTGCAATGAAAAAAGTACTGTAATGGTAAGAGAACTGCAATGATAAAAGTACTGTAATGGTAAAAAGTACTGCAATGATAAAATATACTGCAATGGTAAAAGTACTGTAATAGTAAAAGTACTGCAACGATAGAAAAATACTGCAATGATAAATGTACTGTAATAGTAATAGTACCGCAATGATAGGAAATATTGCAATGATAAAAGTACTGCAATGATAAAAGTACTGTAATCGTGAACGTCCTGCAATGGTAGAAATACTGCAGTGATAGAAGTACTGTAATAAGAATACTGTAATGGTAAACAAATACATTATTGGTCAATATTTAAGTACACCATTGGCTGAAAGTACAGTCGTAGTGTATATTGCATCCTAGGACTGCACAATTGCACTAATGCCCTCCCGTTTGTAGGCCTGACCCAATGTTCTTGTTAAAAAGTCTGACAGCAGTCGGCAGGAAGGAGCGGCGAAATCTCTTTTTGGTACAACGAGGGTGTAACAGTCTATCACTGAAGGAGCTGTGGAGTGTTCTCAGAGTGTCATTGAGTGGGTGGGCTGGGTTGTCCAGCATTGATGACAGTTTTGCCGTCATCCTCCTGCCCCCCACTAAGTCCACAGAGTCCAGGGAGCAGCCCAGGACAGAGCTGGCCCTCCTCACTAGTTTGTCCAGTCTCTTTTTGTCCCGGCCCGAGATGCCTCCTGCCCAGGAGACCACTCCATAGAAGATGACTGATGAAACCACCGAGTCATAGAAGTTCCTGAGGAGTGTTGCCCGAACGCCAAAGAACCTCAGCCTCCTGAGTAGGAAGAGTCTGCTCTGACCCTTCCTATAGATAGCATCTGTGTTGTCGCTCCAGTCCAGTTTATTGTTCAGATGAACACCCAGGTACTTGTAAGTTGAGACCCTCTCAACGTCTGTTCCCTGGATATTCACTGGTGCAGGTGGAGAGTGCCGACGCTTGCGAAAATCCACCACCAGCTCAAAGGATTTCCCAGCGTTGATTTGGAGGCGGTTCCAATAAATATATATATATATATTTATAGATTTACTGTTGTAGTTGGGTCCTTCGTTGTTGATCAGGTGGTTCAGTTACAGTTCTGCTTGGTGGTGTAGTTGAGTATGCCGTGTTGGTGTGCTGGTGCGGGGGCGCACTATAAATTTATCATGTCTTAGATATGCAATGTCCCCTCTGTCAAACGCAGCTTTTAATTTCGGCAGAAGTTCTTTTCTTTTTTGACGCACAGCATCAGTGAAGTCCTCATTTATGTAAATGTTAGATCCTTTTAAGTATTTAGCTCTCTGCAGTATTATCGTTCTATCTTTATATTTTTCAAACTTCACCACAACTGGCCTGGGTCTAATTCTACCAGGTTCAACTTTCCCAGTATTTCTTTGGACCTGCAACTTTTCCCTGAAATTCTTTTGCACTTTCTCTTCCGTATCAGTCCATGTTTCTCCAGGTATCTCCTCGATTGCATCAATGACTAAATTTGTTTGTCTTATCTGGCCTTCTAAGTAGTCCATTTCATCTGTTAATAGTATCATACTGTCACATGTTTTATAAATTTCTAGTTGCATGTTTTTACAGTGATCAGTTTGATTTGTTTGGGCTTTTTTAATATCATCTACCTCGTTTTGAGTAAAGTGTATGCTTGTTCTTATTTCTTGGACTTCCTTGGTAATAGGGTCAAGTCGTGAATTGGTTGAGTCTATTATCATTTTCCCAATTCCTTTAAAATTTTCATGCTGTTGTTGCATTAATGCTGCGAACATATCTTTTTGCTGTTGCAGTAGCTCGTTTACTTGCGTGAGTGTGATGTACTCCTCCTCTGGCTTTGCGTCCTGCTTGTGCTTTGGTGGCATGTTTATCGGCCTCGTTTCTATCTTAGAGTTTGTTGGTGGATTTGTCACTGTCGGTAGTGGTGTGGTTCGGATAGTCAATGGTGACGTCGGCTCGGCGGGTAGGCTCGGCTAGCTTGTTCGGCGGACTGGTAGTCCAGGCAGAGCAGGCTCAGCAATCGGCGGGATCGCAGGCGGGTCACTGTCGCTGACTGCCGGCGCGCTACCGTTGGCGGGCTGCCAGGCGGCTCGCCTTCGACGTCACCGTCAGCAGGCAGGCTCGTGGGTGGTCTCGCTGTTGCTAGCTCGCGGGCGGTGGGCTGTCGTCTTCGTCGTCGTCGCCGACTGCAGGCAGGCTCGCTGTGGCGGGAACGTTGACAGGTCGCTTCTCCCGTCGCGGACCATGGGCGGGCACGCGTGCGGCCTGGCTGTCGCTAGCTTGCCGGCAGCCTCGTTGGCGGCTCGCTGTCGCCGTCGCTGTCTGCAGGCAGGCTTGCTGTGGCGGGATCGTCGACGAATCACTGTCGCCTTCGCTGACTGTTGGCGGGCTCGCTATGGCTGCTAGCACAAGGCTCCCTCTGGCTTGCTCGCTGTCGCTCGTTGGCTGGTAGGGAGCGCCTGGCTCGCTCACGCTGGATGGCTCGCTCACGCTCACGCTGGATGGCTCGCTCACGCTCACGCTGGATGGCTTGCTCATGCTCACCAAGTACGATGGGCAAAATAGCATGTTTCCCAGGTTCACATGCGCCAATCGTTGGTCGCCAATGGTTTGGACATGTCCAGAGAAGAGATAGTGAGTGTATTGGCAGAAGGATGCTGAGTTTCCAAGTGACAGGCAAGATGTCTAGAGGAAGACCAAAGAGGACGTTTATGGATGTAGTTAAAGAGGACATGAAAGTAGTTGGGGTGAGAGCAGATGATGCAGAGGACAGGGTTAGATCGCTCTGGCGACCCATCCATCCATCATCTATACCGCTTCTCCTCACTCGGGTCGCGGGGGGTGCTGGAGCCTATCCCAGCTATCTTCGGGCAGTAGGCAGGGGACACCCTGAACTGGTTGCCAGCCAATTGCAGGGCACACAAAGACGAACAACCATCCGCGCTCACACTCATACTTGGGGGCAATTTAAAGTGTTCAATCGGCCTACAATGCATGTTCTTGGAATGTGGGAGGAAACCCACACAAGCACGGGGAGAACATGCAAACTCCACACAGGATGGCCGGAGCCGGGATCGAACCCACGCCCGATGCTGTCTCTCACTGTGAGGCCATCGTGCTAACCAGTCGGCCACCGTTGCCGCCTAGTGCTGTGGCGACCCCTGAAGGGAAAAGCCGAAAGGAAAAGAAAAAGCAACATACCCTTCCATACACACATATGTGCAACCCGGGTAGTACATACTCAAACTGAACAAAAGAAAGGACGTTTACATGGATCTCGTGCAGCGAGGCGCTGTGAAGAGACAATCTAAGTTTTCCATTTTGTAAGTTGTTTGACAAAGATTGTGACTTAGCTTTTTTGTATTTTGTGAATAAATTAAATTACCGTGTTCAGCGTTACATATTAACGCTCCCTTGCTCCTTGAGTTGAACCTGAATAAATTAGTGAGGTCTTGCACTTGTTGATAAATATCTTCTAATTAGTGAAATGTACATTTCATAGTGTTCAACCCTACGGCAACGCGTTGTAGTGGAACATGTCATCAAAAGTCAGCCCAGTGACTCCAAATGGATGAGGACATTCTCTGGTAAAATGCCCAAACCACCAGGTGAGGTGGATTATGAGACATGGTCTTTGCATGCAGAATTAATGTTCAATGATGACAGTCTTTCAATCGAAGTTCAACGAAGAAAAATATTGGAGAGCCTGCTTCCCCCTGCTTCAGATGTTGTAAGGCAGCTCGGTACCTCTGCCCACCCCAGACATTATATTCAGCTACTTGATTCTGCATATGGGCTCGTTGAAGATGATGAGGAAGTGTTTGCAAGGTTTTTGAACACTGATCAAAATCCAGGAGAGAAGGCGTCTGATTATCTTCATCGACTGCACAGTCTCCTGTGCACTGCTGTGAAGAGAGGTGGCGCAAAACAGGTGAATGCTGACTGACACTTGATAAACCAGTTCAAACGTGCCTGCTGGGACCATGGAGATAAAAAAATTAAGCACCTCCTAACTTTGCTGAGCTGTTCCTACAGGTTCGCAAGAAAATGACAATGCAGCGTTGTTTTGGTTCGACCAAGACATTCGATCTGTTCCTGACATCTCTCCATGTGATTCCAGTGACACTTTACTTCAGTCATATTTCGCTGAAACTGAGGGTCTGAGAGCTCAATTAGCCCAGTTACAAATGCAGCTCACCAACGAGAAACACTAAAAACATAAGAAACGTGATAAAACTTCTGTACCCAAACGTATTGTGAGGGTCTGCTGGGATCGCTTGGTAGAATCCCTTGTCAGAAAGAGTTTCACCTCCCACCGCCGGCAGACCTTTTCCCACGTACAGGGGGAGGAGGGGGACATTGAGTCTGAGTGGACCATGTTTCATGCCTCCATTGTTGAGGCAGCCGATCGAAGCTGTGGAGGTAAGGTGGTTGGTGCCTGTCGTGGCGGCAACCCCCAAACGCGCTGGTGGACATGGGCGGTAAGGGATGCTGTCAGGTTGAAGAAGGAGTCCTATCGGGCCTTTTTGGCCCGTGGGACTCTGGAGGCAACTGAGAGGTACCGACTGGCCAAGCGGAATACGGCTTTGGTGGTTGCTGAAACTAAAATTCGGGTGTGGGAGGAATTTGGTGAAGCCATGGAAAACGACTTCTAGACGGCTTCGAGTACATTCTGGTCCACCACCCAGCGTCTCAGGAGAGGGAAGCAGTGCACTATTAACACTGTTTATAGTGGAGATGCTGACCTTGCTCGGGATGTTGAGAGTCGGTGGGGAGAATACTTCGAAGACCTCCTCAATGCCAGCCAATCGCCGGGCACACATAGACAAACAACCATCCGCGCACACATTCATACCTCGAGGCATTTTAGAGTGTCCAATCAACCTTGATTCCTAAAATCAGAAAACATTGTTTACATAGGGATACCCCAATAAGGAGAGGACGCAACTTAGTGTGCTTCGGAGTGGATAGAGACTTGTAACTGAACACACACTGTTCGTTCTCCTCACGAGAGAAAAATATAAATGTTAGCGCCATTTCACAAATGTTTCTATTTTTATGGAAAATAATTGCAAATATTTGTTTTTTGCCATTTGTATGTTTGTGAGAAGAAATTATACATTTCTTTGTCTTCTGTAATTATTTTGATTTTGTGGAGTGAAATGTGTCAACGTTAGAGGGCGCAATTCTTTATTTACTGTAATGCACGAAGAAGAAAGTGTTATTTGGTTGAAGAAGAAATAAAGACGATGGCGAAGGAGCAACACGGTCTTTTTACCGTGCTTCGACCATCAGTGTTTTTTTTACGCGTATAAAGTTTTATTTGTTCACCATTTCATGAAGAGGTTGAACAACGAAAATAAGAGCTTCTCTGATGGCGAAAGCAGAGAAGTTAAAGGAGAAGCAAGCTCTGGATATGGAAGAATTGAAGTTAAAGGCAAGGAAGGAGCAGCTTGAAATAGAAACTAAAATTGCTGCTTCTACTGCAAAGATTAAAGTGCTTGAGAAGAGTGAGTATGAAGAGAATGAGGATAAAGGTGTAGCCTTTCAGCGTGCAGACTCATTAAGTAGCATGCCCCCAGTTGTTATCAATAAACAGGCAGATCCTTGCTTAAATGGATCACAGTGTCAAGTTAAACAGGAAATGCCAACGGTTGACATGGACACTGAGGCTAACTTGTGTGAAGTAATGCTATAGCAGAATGACATTACAGAAATGTTAGTTAAGCAACAGAAACAAACAAACTGACCTCAGAGGGATGTTCCTATATTCAGTGGTGATCCTTTAGATTTCAAGTAATTTCTAAGAGCTTTCGACCATACAATTGTCAGCAAGGTTGATAATGATAGTGACAAGATTTATTATCTTGAACAATTCACAAAAGATGAACCTAGAGACTTAGTTTGAAGTTGCCAACACATGAGCACTAAAGGATAATGTAAATGGCAGTCAATTTAAAACTGAACAAAGGTTAGACTGCTCTGAGCCACTTTTGTGATCCTGGCATGGAAGTCCATTGTTTCAGAGGGGTCTCGTTCGCACCTCCTGTGGTGCAGCTGTGATCTAATCTTCCTGCATTCCTCTCTTGAGTGTCTGGTCATTAGCATGGTCTAAACTTCAGTTACACTTAAAGGATTTCATACATTTGACTATTAAAGGAATATAAGAGTTTGAGCTTAACATAGTTCATTAGATGTTGGTGCATCCAATGTATGAAAATGTGATATTGTAAAATGCTGAGAGTGTGACTGGTGAAGCGCAACAGAATGGGGGTTGCAAGAGCGTGCACGAGTGGAATGTTTCAGGACAAAGGGTGATAGCAGCAAGGAGGGAGCGAGACGAGATGACTCCGGGAAGGAGCGGCCATCGGGGGATAGCACAAGCAGGAGGAGTCGCCACGGGATTCGGCGGGAGGAGAAAGACCAATGAGAGCGAGCTAAAGTTAACTGCAATACACATAGCCAATAGAATCATGCCAGGATGCCTTTGTCTGTGCCATTTTGCATGTTGTATAGTATGAATCAGGACTGGGCAACTCGGAGGTAGAACACATTCGCTGGTGGCAAGAGAGGTGTAGACTTGTATTGAGAGGGATTCGAGATCCAGGTGCCATGTAGAAATCTGTGTATTGGGAATAAATCCATTCGTGCGTGAAAATGCCGGCTTCCTGATACCTTTCTATTGCAGAACGAGCGCGCATATTGTTGGATGTGTGAGAGTTGGGTAAGGTCGCAAATTGGAGTCAGATTACTTATTTGAGTTTACATTGGGTTAAAGTTAAATTCTAACATTGATATAAAGATAAATTCCAACAATTTATGGTGACCCTGACGTGATGCATGAGAGGTAATAGAAGTCTGGGACTTCAAAGAGAGTCTGGGACTCTAAGAAAAGAAAAGAAGCCTGGGGCTTCAAGAGCCTGGGGCTCAAAGGAAGCCTGGGGCTTCAGGAAAAACCACAAGAGTCTGAGACTCGGGCCTGGGGCCCACGTCCACACCAGGTGACGACCTGACAAAGGATAAAAGAGCCACACATCCGACCGTCTTTCCTCTTGGGCCCACAGTGAAACAAGGTAAGCAGAACCCTTTCAAATTCTGCACATTGGCAACGCTAAATTATAAGAGGAAGGAGGAGCGGAACGTAGTAAGCGTAAAAGTGTTGGACGCTATTAGGGTGTAAAATCTGGGATTTACCTTCTAGCATAATTAATGGCGCAAAAGTAAAGTAGTATAGTTAAAAAAAATAAAAAGTGTAACAGTGTGGACGTTAGTAGGATGTAAAATCTGGGATTTACCTACTAGAATAGTTTGGAACTATTCGTGGTTAAGATACGGTATAAAATCTGGGATTTACGTATCGGGACACGGTTTAAAATCTGGGATTTACGTGTCAGTGTGGAAGCTGTGTGAATGTGAAGGCTAAAATTGTTCTGCGTAAAAGTGGTTGGGACACGCACGAGTGGATTTTGATTTCAAGATGGCGAAGGAGAGGAAGTGTTATAGTGGTCTCGGGTCCTGGGTGTGGCACGGAGATTAAGGATAAATTCATAAAAATGAAACATAAAAAAGAGAAGAAAAACATGAAGTAGGGATGAAATAAGAAAAGAGAAAGAAAGAAAGCTAGAGAAAAGAGAAGAAATTGTGTCAGTGTAGCGATTGGAAGTTCAATAAGAAAAGAAAAGGAATGTGAAAAAGATGCAGAATGTGTGGAAAGGAGAAAGGAACAATTAATGTTCCATTGAAAGGAGGATGGTGAAACAGGCAGTATTGAGAATGACAGAGTTTGGTGATTGAAGAAGGTGTGACTTGAACAAATGAAAAGGATAAGAATTAGGGTCTGCTGTAAGGAGGAATTGAAGAAATAAATATTTCATGTTTCATACTTGAGTTGATGGTCTTTCTATTAAGGTAACTGTAATTAGTAACTGGAATGAAATGCACAGATGGAAATGACACAAAGAAAAAAAGATTGGTGTTATGAAATCATAATTGAATGAAGCTTTGGAGAGCATGAGAAACCTTTGCAAGAGCATAGGTGGTTCCTGACTTTGTAGTTTGTGATTTGATACCTTGATTGTTTGAGTGGCTGTGGTAAGGCTACAGTGAATTTGGAAAATTAAAGGAAAAAAAATAAGAGTGAGAAAGATTTTACAGAAGGCAATGGGTAGAGGTGTAATCGTAAAATCATGAGTGTGCTGTAACAAAGAGTTCACAGCCCTTTGAAGTTAGATGCTCATTCCCAAGTAGGGGGAGGAAGTCAGAGAAAGAGGATGAAGTGATTGAAAAAGTGGAAGAAAAGACGGAATGTCTGAGAGGCATTTATCCACAGTTGCCAGACTCGCAACAGTATGTGTTTGAGCCGCCGCCCGATCCGACGGCGCCATTAATGGGGGGGGGAGCAGAATGGTTTGAGATGCAAAAGATAAAACGATTCACGGATGGCACCAGCGACCATACAATTGATCGAACAGGCTGTGAATAATGAGAGAGAGGGTGCGCGGAGAACAGCAGGGGAGTGTGGAGACGCCCGTGCTGGCCCCGGGGGGGGAAGCACCAGCAGGAACATGTAAACATTTCAGACACAAGAGGAAAAACAGGCATCAATGGCAGTCGTTAACTGATTGAAAAGGAAGATATGCCTTTTGGTGCTCTCGTAAGAAGGTCACAGTCCTTTTGTTTCAGAGGTGTGTCGCGGCACCCCCCTCGATGTTGCAGACGTTGATCTAATCTTCAGGCATCTGCCTCTCATTGAGGTGTGGAGCAGTTTTCTTTTACAGTGCTAGTGTAGTAAGGGACGGGATAAAATATATGTATTCAACCTAACAATAAATACAAATTAGCAGGGAATTAGAACACAAGTTAAACACTGAAACATGCAGGGGATGCCTGAGGAACAGCAGGGCGGCGACAATCTTATTAAAATTTAAATTTTAAGCAAAGGGATTATAGATTTGGGATAAGTTTTAAGTGAAGTATTCTATGAACATGTTGAAAGAAAATCTTTGGAAAGGGGAATATCTAGCCATTGGAGATTGGTTTACCAAATTTAAAGTTGGACTAAATAGTTTTGTACATGATTTATTAACTGATGTGTATTAAATGTGACAAAGGTGGAAGACAGATGTTTTTTTTGACTGTACGACGCGAACGCTGACATGACAATTTTAGAGGATATGACATCATTCCATAAATACCAGACTGCTAACATTCGCATCTATGAGCTGTTTGATGTCACAGGTGCAGTTTCGTCAGCTGCGTCCAGGAGAGGAGAAACAACTTCACGGGGAGTGAATGGGAAAATCCAGAGACCCACAGTTGTAAATTTTGGCATACGCTGGCTAAATTAAGGCAAAATTATGGATCTGCCAGCACAAATCTCAGTGAAATCAAGGCGGACGCGCCAAGGGAGGGGTCTCTGTGTGGAATTGGAAAGTATCGTTTGGTGAATGACAGTGTGAAAGAAAAGTGTTTGTATGCATATGTGGTTTGAGTGAATGTTGTAGGGACGGGCCTCAGGACAGAAAATTGTTTGAGGTCACCGGCAAGCCCTTACAGTACTTAGGATGCGATGGGTGGACAGGCCTGATCACCCTGAATCCCTATTGCACTCCCGAGTATTGATTTTGAAATTGTTTTTGGAGAAAGATTGGAGTAATTAAATTCAAGCATCAAGTGAATGATTGATTGACGTTATTACACAAAATTTATGCAAAACTGAAAGTTTTGGAAGGAAGATAATTTGTCTCTTCTCACTGGCAATTGCCACTCGTCCAGTTCTGTCCACAGGTTTGAGGTGACATGTGACCAGTGTGACCAGAAGGCCAGAGAATGCTTCAAATAGCGCCTCACCACTACCATCCCAGAGGTTCTCCTCAACAAGGAGGGAGATATAAGATATATTCACATTGGATGCGCGACTAGATAACACACACCCAGTCCAGGATAGGGCAAAATTTTCTTGGATTGTTCAGACTTTTCCATATAATACAGCACCACAGCAGTGATACTTGAAGTTAATGTCGAATTAGTGGCACTGTTTTTATGGAAAATTACTCACTTGACGCAAGGGTAAGTTGTTGTAGAGGAGATATTTCAGACAAAAATGACCCTGAAGTGGTCTCAAGCACGTGTCTCATGTTGGATGTATGAATGTTATTCTGATATTTTCCATTGTAACGTAGTTCATTGTATTTAGGACTAAGACATTGTAAAACACTGTTTGGAAGAACTTATAGAATACCTCAAATTTAAGAACAAATGGGAAATAGATGTTGAAGAAACTTTAGTTGACCATATGTGAAAAGTGTTCGGAAAACAAAAGACAGGCGCAAATTTAGAGTGACAAGGATCTTTCTGTCTCCCAGCAGGGGCACAAAATGAGTGAAGCCAGGATACTGGGTGCTTGTAGGAAGTTTGAAGATAAGACATTTGTAATTACCCAAGGGGGAAGGAGGCGTTAGTAACAGCTCTCACAGCTGTAAAGATAGCAGAAAGGTCAACATTGGTTTATTCGACACGTTGTAAAGAGGTCACGTTGGTTGAAATCTCCTACAAAGGAGACACCAGACTAAGAGGTTTATACAGAGTTACAAGCGGGACAAAATTTATTTCAGAGGAACTATCCTCACTTGAGGCCGAGGCCAGATCTGCTGACCAGCATGATGGTCACCAGCTAAATGGGGACACCTCAGGTGAGATTGGCTGTGCCGTGCATCAGATATTTCTGGCCCGTTGGGGTCGATGTTGCTGTGTCTTTCAGGTGGGGAAAAGGGAGACAGGCCTGGTCTATGTGGCCAGGGCGAGACGTGAATGGAGTGAGACTTCCGGCAGTGACCCATCCAATAATGTCGACATTACACAGCTGTTCCAGTTGGCCGTCCACAAGGGCGTGCACCTTCCAGTGGCAGACATCAGGCGAAATAGTCCATGAATGAAATAATGCTAATCGGCCTAAGTAGAACACATTTTGTACCTAACTTTGCACGACATCAGAAAAGGAATATATGGGATTGGATTAAGGAGCGTGACTAAAATTGTTGTACTTGCAGGTTTAGAAGGCCAAGAGAGATAAGAAAAAAGGAGGCAGCTGCTCCTTCCACTTCTGCTGCTTCTGGGCAAGGTTCGGGTGACGCAGCGCCACAGCAGACTGGCTGCTGTCCATGGCAGGCCAGTCAACGAGGTTGGGATTGCAGTAAAAGAGGTATGGGTGATTACAGACGGGGGTTGTGAGTGGGGTGTGCTCTTGCTGCGGGGTGTGGGGTCACTGGGTGATGAGCTGTCCATGCCGAGCCACTTTCTGGAATGTGCCATCCTCCGGTGCCATATCTGTCACAAAGAGCTCCACCAGCGCAGGGGGCGCCACCGTTACCCACTCCCAACGCACTTGACACAAACCCGCTCGTACCCCATTCCATGACAGGGGGCAGCGGAGCTTCAGCATTCGAGGACTAGCAGGTCCTAGCATTCCGGGGACGGTGGATGGACAAGTTTTCGATGGTACTGGATATTGGGGCGAGCTATGAGCTCCTTCCGCAACCCCCACTGAGCCATGTGGACTCTCAAGATTGCCTGAGTCACTGCCATTGACTGAACGAACACTGGAATTCGAGTGGCATTCCCGGATGGGACTGAACTTGACTCTGCACATCCGTCGGAGGGAGCATATGTCGTGCTCTCTTCCTTCCCAGTGGCTAAACTGAACTGAGACATTTGAGGGTAGCTCTGAAACCTGGTTCCCATCCTCCCGCAGTGGGTATGCCCTGTTCTTGCTCTGGTCTGAGTGGTTTAGCAACCGCCACCCTTTCAATTCACCAATTGACATATCACATTGTACATGTGATCACAAACATGATTTGGTTTATCAAAAATGCACTCATCCAAATTTAGTCATGGGTGCATCTTGCGTTAGAATTATATATTTGTTATGTCTACTGGCGTTGCCTCGCACGCGTGCCTTGTCCCTGAGCAGCGGAAATGGTATGAATTGTTTACTTTCGCCGAGCCACAAATCGCATTGTATATTGATGAGCGTCATCATACTAGAGGTCTAGACCCCATAGTTGTTGCACAATCGGGAGATCATATATCAGCACCGACTACAAATTCTTTGGTTTTGGGAACATTACTAAATTTCAAAATTTCCAGGGAAGGGTCGCTCGGAAATGGTAGTTCTGTGTGTGTCTCTGCTAGAGGTGTTGTGGACCCAGGGCCCGACTGAGTTGGGGCTCGGCTCCACAGCTCCGCGATGTTTTTACTGTCTCTACCCCCTCCCCCAGTTGACAGAATCAGTGTGGGCACAGCCGGTAGGTGGATTGAGCCAATCATGAGACAATAGGAGGTGAAGACTGCAGCGGTCTTGGAGCTGTCTATGTCTTGTAGAGCACCTTTTCTTCCCATAAAAAAAAAAAAAAAAAGAAAAATAGAGGTTTAATTCGGTATCTGCGTTATTATAGTTTTGGGATTTTTTATTTTAAGCATAAATGGTTACTATTTCATTTGTGTTGCTTTAAAATTTGTCAATTAACAGTCAAAATTGGAGCGTTAGCTCGAGGCTTAATTTGTAATCTCGGAACACAGTTAGATATTTGAACTCAGTGAACTCAGCATCACTGGAGTCGGACATCGCTCCGTACATCAACCTCCGGGTGCTTTCCCGGAGGTGGACTCAATCTCGCTGATAAGGACAGTTTAGAGTTCTGGCTAGAACCTGACACGCCATCCAATTGGGAACTACAGGACAAAAGTGGTACCATAGCTCACAGTTGCGCCCGGCCCCAGTATTTGTGCCCGCCATGGTTGAGCTTAGAGGTTGACCGCCCGGACGGGCAGGTCAAGAGAGGGAATGTGTAGATGGCATGAATTGGATCAAAGTCAGACACTTTCGAGTCTGAACAAAGACGATGACGATGCAAATGTTTAACTTATTGACTATTTTACCTGCTGGCGTGTGCTTTGTGTGGACGATGTTTGCGTTTGAACATAGGATGCGGGATGACAGAAGTGATGGAGCGAAAGGAGCATGTAATGGAATGGTATGGTATGGAGCAGAGCGAGATGATGGTAAGACGCTGACACAGACACAACAACTACTGCTAAATCTGAAATGTAAACAACCGACACAGGTGAACACTTGGGTACAATTTTAATTGGACACACCCATGGAATGATGTGGGAATAAAAAAGAAAGAGCCTATTTTTGACACCCAAGTTGCAAAACAAAAGTTCACCTGCCTAAAAGTTAAATGGGACTGGTCCTGGGATTGGAAATCTCCAGGAGTCATGGTGTAATGAAAATGTGTCTTTGCCAGTAGGAATCCCTCTCGCTCATGATGATGTTTGGCTGTGGTGTGGAGAGAAAGTGCTGTACGATAGGCTTCCCACCAATGCCTCAGGTAAGTGCGCCCTGGTAACGCTGATCATGCCAGTTAGTGTGACAGCCTTAGATCTGGCCAAAATGGAGTGGGAAGGTGTTGGACAATGGGGAAGAATCCCCTTCTTTAACAGGAAGAGAAGGGACATGCAAGAATGGTTGAATGCAGGAGATCCCACGTATATAGATGCAATTGGAGTTCCAAGAGGGATCCCTGACGAGTATAAATTGGTGGATCAAATTGCAGCAGGATGGGAGAGTCTTTTCCTGTTCGTTACAGTAAACAAAAATGTGGACCGGATTAATTATGTCCACTATAATGTCCAACGATTGGCGAATTTTACCACCTCAGCACTCCAGGCAGTGCATGAGCAATTGGCTGCCACGTCTCTTATGGCATTCCAGAACAGAATAAGCTTAGATATGGTGTTAGCCGAAAGAGGAGGGGTGTGTGGTATTTTTGGGGATCAGTGTTGTACTCTGATTCCCAACAATACATCTCC
Organism: Idiotropiscis lumnitzeri; assembly: GCF_059441095.1. Taxonomy (NCBI): domain Eukaryota; kingdom Metazoa; phylum Chordata; class Actinopteri; order Syngnathiformes; family Syngnathidae; genus Idiotropiscis; species Idiotropiscis lumnitzeri. Next base: position 418,002 of record NW_028283561.1, on the reverse strand, counting down.
TGACGGTCGCCTTACCAAGGCATTGGAGGGTCTGCGCACGCTAAGTAACAAAATGAAGGAGCACTCAGGTGTGGACACCAGTTGGTATTCTGACTGGTTCAACATCTTTGGTAAATATAAAAGCCTGATTGCATCAGTACTGATTTCTATCGCTGTGTTTGCCGCTATTATGGTGTTATGCGGATGTTGCTGTATTCCATGTATCAGATCATTAACTGTTAAGACAATAGAACGCACGTTGGGGCCACTCCCTCCGGGTGGTCAGTACATGATGATCCCTCAAAAGGACCCCCAGGAGGCGGAGGTAGCCGTGGCCCTCCGGGAGTCCAGGATGTGAGTATGGAAAGATGGCCTCGGGGACCTGAGGCCATAAGGAGGGAAGGAAATTTTCTACTGATTCTTATTCTTTTACTAATTGTTTGATGTGTTTTAGTTTTATGGCAAGTGATGTCGAGCTCGTGTGCAGCAATGAAATAAGGTGTTCAAGTGATGACCTCAGATGTCTGAGGTCATGAGAGGGATTAAAGGATAATGTAAATGGCAGTCAATTTAAAACTGAACAAAGGTTAGACTGCTCTGAGCCACTTTTGTGATCCTGGCATGGAAGTCCATTGTTTCAGAGGGGTCTCGTTCACACCTCCTGTGGTGCAGCTGTGATCTAATCTTCCTGCATTCCTCTCTTGAGTGTCTGGTCATTAGCATGGTCTAAACTTCAGTTACACTTAAAGGATTTCATACATTTGACTATTAAAGGAATATAAGAGTTTGAGCTTAACATAGTTCATTAGATGTTGGTGCATCCAATGTATGAAAATGTGATATTGTAAAATGCTGAGAGTGTGACTGGTGAAGCGCAACAGAATGGGGGTTGCAAGAGCGTGCACGAGTGGAATGTTTCAGGACAAAGGGTGATAGCAGCAAGGAGGGAGCGAGACGAGATGACTCCGGGAAGGAGCGGCCATCGGGGGATAGCACAAGCAGGAGGAGTCGCCACGGGATTCGGCGGGAGGAGAAAGACCAATGAGAGCGAGCTAAAGTTAACTGCAATACACATAGCCAATAGAATCATGCCAGGATGCCTTTGTCTGTGCCATTTTGCATGTTGTATAGTATGAATCAGGACTGGGCAACTCGGAGGTAGAACACATTCGCTGGTGGCAAGAGAGGTGTAGACTTGTATTGAGAGGGATTCGAGATCCAGGTGCCATGTAGAAATCTGTGTATTGGGAATAAATCCATTCGTGCGTGAAAATGCCGGCTTCCTGATACCTTTCTATTGCAGAACGAGCGCGCATATTGTTGGATGTGTGAGAGTTGGGTAAGGTCGCAAATTGGAGTCAGATTACTTATTTGAGTTTACATTGGGTTAAAGTTAAATTCTAACATTGATATAAAGATAAATTCCAACAGCCCTCAAAAGGGCTATACTGAAGCAATGAAACTCTTATACTATCATTATGGCAACGGGATCAAAATTGCAACAGCTTACCTGAACAAGGTTGTTAATTGGCCTCAGATGAAATCAGATGATGCCAAAGCTTTGCATAGTTACTTTCTATTTCTAAATGGCTGTAACAATGCAATGCAGGACATTAATCATCTTGAAGAACTCAACAATCCCACAAATCTTAAGGTCATAGTTTCTAAGTTGCCTTATAAAATGAGAGAAATGTGGAGGGTTTTTGCCTTTGACATTCAGGAAAACTCTGGTGGAAGAGCTAAATTTTCAGATTGAGTGAGATTTGTTAACAGACAAGCGAAGTAAAATAGCTTCAATCCGCTGTTTGGAGACATGATGTTGTTGACAAGGACAGGCAGCATTCAAAACAAAACAAGACGTCTAGACCGAAGGGAAGTGCATTTGCCACCAGTGTGGCACCTACAACAGAAGAAAAGATTCAAAATGGTAATAAAGGCACCAGAAAGCAAAGAGTTGATGCGTTTCAGAGTCCGTGTGCATATTGTGAGAAAAAACACTCACTTGCGGACTGTCGGAAAATAAGACAACTGCATCACAAGGAAAGAGTGGCGTTCCTTAAGCGAAAAGGACTGTGCTTTTCATGCTTGACTCAAGGTCATTTGAGTAAGGCCTGTAAGAAACAACTTCAATGAGATGACTGTTCTAAAAGACATCCTAGCCTCCTTCACTATGTTAAAATAGAGGACGGAGCAGTTGAAAACAAATCCAATGATGACAATGACATTTCAGATCCTGAAATCCCCAGCCCTACTGCAATCACAAGTGGAACATGTTGCGCCACTGAGGCCGGTAATGGCAATAGAATTTTGGCTATTGTGCCAGTTCATGTTAAGCTCAAGAAAAACAACAAAGTAATAGACACATACACCTTTTAGGACAATGGTAGTGACGCAACTTTCTGCTCAGAGAAGCTCATGAGACAACTTGGTGGAGAAGGAAAGAAGACCAGATTCCTTGTCCGCACGATGGGCCAGAAAAGGGTTGAGCCAAGTTACATTGTTTCAGGCTTGGAAGTTAGCGGTGTAAAAGAAAATGTGTACATTGATTTACCTGACACGTACACACACAAAGACATTCCAGTTTCAAAAGACAGCATCCTAAGGCAAACAGATTCGGAGAAGTGGCCTCATTTGAAAAAAGTAGATCTGCCGGCTATAGATGCAGATGTTGGACTTTTGATTGGAGCAAATACTCACAAGGCAATGGAAACCTAGGAAATCATTCACTGCGTAGATGATGGTCCCTATGCAGTCTGTACAATCCTCGGGTGGGTTGTCAATGGACCTTTGAATAGAACAGACTCTGAAAATGAACACAGTGCTTCTGTCAACCGCATCTCACTCACTCAGAAATTGAAGCACTGTGTGTGAAACAGTTTAACCATGATTTTCCAGAAAAGATTTCTGAAGAGATGTCACAAGAGGATAAACACTTCATAGACTCAGTCAAGAACACTGTGAAAAAGGTTGAAGGTCATTATTGCATTGGCCTCCCACTTAAAGATCAGTCTATCAAACTACCCAACAACCGTAACTTAGTCATGCAAAGAGCTGAAATTCTCAAAAAGAAACTGCTGAAAATGAAAGATTTTCACAAAGAGTACACAGCATTCATGTCAGATCTTATTGATAAAAAATATGCTGTACCTGTGCCAAGCGAACAACTGGAACGTGATGATGGGAGATTATGGTATATACCTCACCATGGAGTGTACCACCCACAGAAAGGAAAACTCTGTGTTGTCTTTGATTGTGCTGCCTCATTTTAAGGCAATTCATTGAACAAGGAACTTTTATAGGGACCTGGTTTGACAAATTCTTTAATTGGAGTTTTAACCCGTTTCAGACACGACCACATTGCCTTGATGTTTGATATAGAGGCAATCTACCACCAAGTAACGGTTCCACCAGAGGACATAGATATGCTACGTTTTCTCTGGTGGCATGAAGGAAACCTGAATGAACCACTGCAGGAGTGCAAAATGACTGTGCATTTGTTCGGTGCAACGTCTTCACCGATTTGTCCCAACTTTGCCTTCAAAAAAACAGCTGAAGATGCCAATAACAAGGCATCACAGATGGCCATTAGTGCAATGCAGAATAACTTTTATGTGGATGATTGTCTTGTGTCAGTCACAAGTGAAAGTGAGGCCTGTACTATGGTAGAAGAGTTAACTAAACTGTGTGCAAGTGGAGGTTTTCACCTTACAAAATGGAATACTAACAGCAGACTTGTCCTGACTTCCATTCCCGAAAAAGAAAGAGCATCAGAGGTTATTACATTAGCTCTCTGTCATGACGAACTTCCAGATGAACGAGTTTTAGGAGTAAATTGCTGAATTGAAACAGACTCTCTTAAAGTCCAAATCAGTGAAAAAACAATGACACAAACCAGACGTGGAATTCTGTCGTTCGTGAGTTCAATTTATGATCCTTTAGAATTAGAATTAGAAATCCCTTTATTGTCATTGTACTCAAGAGTGCAACGAGATTAGAGAGCTCCCCTCTCCAGTGCAATACAACAATATTACAGACAAATATATAAATTAGATAAATAAGAGAGTGCAATGGAAAATAATACTGAATAGGGTATATAAAAACACATCACGATGCTGTTCTGCAAGGTAAGGGTGGTCTCGTGTGTGTGTGAGAGTTCAGAATAGAGATGGCTCTCGGAAAGAAACTGTTTCTCAGTCTATTGGTCCTCGATTTGATGAGATAAAATGACTGTAGTCATAAGAATACTGTAATGGTAAACGAAATATGTATGTACAGCATTGGTCAATATTTAAGTACAGCATTGGATAAAGCACAGTAGTAGTGTGTATTGCTTCCTAGGACTGCACAATTGCACTAATGGCAGCCCGTTTGTAGGCCTGACTTAATGTTCTTGTTGAAAAGTCTGACAGCAGCCGGCAGGAAGGAGCGAAATCTCTCTTTCGAACAGCGAGGGTGTAACAGTCTATCACTGAAGGAGCTGTGGAGTATTCTAAGAGTGTAATTGAGTGGGCGGGCTGGGTTGTCCAGCATTGATGACAGTGTTGCCGTCATCCTCCTGCCCATCCACAGAGTCCAGGGAGCAGCTCAGGACAGAGCTGGCCCTCCTCACTACTTTGTCCAGTCTCTTTTTGTCCTGGCCCGAGATGCCGCCTGCCCAGGAGACCACTCCATAGAGAATGACCGGTGAAACCGCAGAGTCATAGAAGTTCCTGAGGAGTGACCTATAGACCATTCCTATAGAGAGCGTCTGTGTTGTCGCACCAGTCCAGTTTATTGTTCAGATGAACACCCAGTACTTGTAAGTTGAGACCCTCTCAACGTCTGTTCCCTGGATATTCACTGGTGCAGGTGGAGCGTGCCAACGCTTGCAGAAGTCCACCACCAGCTCTTTGGATTTCTCAACGTTGATTTGGAGGCGGTTCTGCTGACACCAGTCCACAAAAGCCTGCGTAACCCCTCTGTACTCCCGATCGTCTCCGTCAGTGATGAGGCCGACAATCGCAGAGTCATCAGAAAACCTCTGCAGGTGACAGGTGGAGGAATTGTATTTGTAGTCCGAGGTGTCAGAGGGTGAACAGGAAGGGAGCCAGAGCAGTTCCCTGCAGCCCTCCCGTGCTGCAGAGGAGCACGTCAGACACACAGTCCTGTGTTCTCACGTACTGTGGTCGGTTTGTGGGGTAGTCATGGATCCATGTGATGAGGTGGTGGGCCACCCCCGCCTGCTCCAGCTTTTCTCCCAATAGGGTGGGCTGGATGGTGTTAAAAGCACTGGAGAAATCAAATAACATGATCCTCACAGTGATCCCCGCCTTCTCCAGGTGGGAGAGTGAAGTGTGGAGCAGGTAGATGAACGCATCATCCACACTGATGCCAGGCTGGTATGCAAACTGGAGAGGGTCCATCAAAGAGCTCACCAGGGGGCGCAGATGGACGAGGACCAGCCTCTCCAGGGTCTTCATCAGATGAGACGTCAGCACCACTGGTCTGAAGTTGTTGAGCTACTTCGGATGGGGAGTCTTTGGAACCGGAACCATGCAGGATGTTTTCCACAGCTGGGGGACTCTGCCCAGCTTTAGGCTCCGGTTAAACATGTGCTGGATGATTCCACACAGCTGGTCTGCGCAGAATTTGAGGAGCTGAGAGCTAATCCCATCTGGACCCGCTGCCTTCCTCGCCTTCATCTTCCTCAGCTGGTTCTTCACCTGAGATGTTGTGAGGAACAAGGCTGAGCAGGAGGAAGTGGTGGTTGTCTGATGTGGCTGGGAACTGGAGCCTGTGCAGAGAGAGAGGGGAGAGAAGAGAGGAGAGAGGGGGGGAGAAGAGAGGAGAGAGGGGGGGAGAAGAGAGGAGAGAGGGGGGGGGTCTCGTTCGCAGAGGCCGGAGGGGTTGGTATGGGCTGCAGCAGGGGAGACTGAGCGGGGGCAGGCATTTGATCAAACCTATTGAAAAATAGGTTCAACTCATTTGCCCACTGAAGGCCCCCCCCTTCTGGGTCTTTCCTGGTTGTCCGTGGCCTGAGATGGTCTTCAGGCCCCTCCAGACATCCCTGGCATTGTTCCGCTGCAGTTGTTCCTCCATCCGCATCCTGTAGGACTTTTTCCCCTCTCTGATCCTCCTTCTCAGCTGATGTTGCACTCTCTTCAGCTCCTCCTTGTCACCTGACACAAAAGCCCTCTTTTTCTCCTTCAGGAGTGCTTTAATGTCCGGTGTGATCCAGGGTTTGTTGTTGGAGAGACATCTTACTGTCCTGGTAGAAATGGTTTTCTCCATGCAGAAATTAATATAGTCTGTAATTGTGTCTGTTAGACCATTAATGTCCTCCCCGTGGGCTTCGCTGAATACCTCCCACACAGTTGTGTTGAAACAGTCCTTTAAGGCCTCCTCGGCTTCTCCAGACCATCTCTGAACTGTGCGTGTCACAGCTGGCTGCCTCCGGACCAGAGGTTTGTACACTGGCAGGAGAGCAACCAAGTTGTGAGCAGCTTTGCCCAGCGGGGGGAGGGATAGCGATGTGCACGCCTCCTTGGTGTTGGCATAGAAAAGGTAATATTGATCAGGTCTCGGCATCCACAGCTATGAGAAGATAATTAGTCACTTTAGCAAGGTGTGTTGTTGTGTTGTCTGAATCTAGCATGGAGCTAGTTAGCTCTAGCCTTACAGACTCCATACCCATCCTTACAGGCTCACTAATCGCCTGCAAGCCAACCTGATCTGATGTGAACTGTCTTGGAAGGCTCAAACGGTGATCTATGTTTCTTGAAAGCGTGATGGTGCCTTCGTGGTTACAGCTCCAGCTGTTGTGAAATGCGCTATATGAATAAAATTGTATTGTATTGTATTGTATTGTATTGTATTGTACTAGCAGTTCGGGTGAAGGCCGTCCATCTTCATCAGGTCGGGTCGGGCCCAGAATGAAGTCCAATTATCTACAAACTGCAGTCAATGCTCACTACAAAAGCTAGCCAGCCACCAATTAAACGAGAATAATATGGTAAACCTCTCACATTGCCTCTCGCGGGCAAGGGGCAAAAGACAATTACTTGATGCCTACGTTTTTAAAATGTATATATTCCTCTTATGGATTGAATGAGTTAATTGAAAGTCATGCTTACATTGGCAACAGTGCGGTACAAACAGGTCTGAACGTAAAGTGGCAACGCCTTAGTACTCTTAGGCTCTAACAAATGCCCTAAAAATAACTTCTTGCAGTGTCCCATCATTAAAATGTCTCTCAACTGTGAGGGTTATGAAAGTGACTCAAAATTCGGCAACACTGCGAGAACCTTAACGTCGTGCCATTTGGAGCCTGACTGCCTCCATTCCACGGACAGGATGGTCAAAAATATTCCACATTTCAACCTTGAATGCGGAATAAGCTGCACAGACCTGGAATTGACGCTCCCACTCTTCTGTTACCAAAGACAGCGCGGAACAGAGGATATGAGGTATACAATCTTTGCCTGGTCTATCAAATAAGAATGAGGTTGCTGTCTGAAAACTAACAAGAACTGAACTAGAAACGCCCAGCAAGCGTCCAAATCACTTTTGTAAGGGGCTGGAGGGTAAGTCCGGAAAAGTGTTTCTCCGTGGTCTGAGACTACGGATATGTGTAGGGAACACTGTGATTCTCGTGAAAAAAATCTCATACCTGTTCCAAGATCTGTTACTGTCTGCTCATTCTGGTCCAACAGTAGTCTTTTTCCAGCAGTGGCCTCATTACTTTTTTCATTTCATGTACTTTATTTTCCCCCAAAGGGATATTTGTCTGGGATACTCAACTGACCTGCAGCTTAGAGTCTGCAGCATGCAGCAGCACGACCTCTGTAGACCCGAGTGCATCGCTGGGAGAGGAGCTTAACTGCTTCTTCGCTCGCTTTGACTCGCCCCAACCGTCACACCCCTGCACCTCATGCTCCAACTCCCCCCCACTCACCGTAGAGGAACACGATGTGAGGCGCGCGCTCCTGGCTGTTAACCCCAGGAAAGCTACTGGACCCGACGGAATACCGGGCAAGGTCCTCAGAGCATGTGCCCACCAACTGTCACATGTTTTCTGCAGGATCTTCAACCGCTCCCTGGCTCAAGCAGTCATCCCCTCCTGCTTGAAAACTTCCACCATTATTCCTGTCCCCAAAAGGTCACCCGCCATCCACCTGAATGACTACTGTCCTGTTGCTCTCACACCAGTCATCATGAAGTGCTTCGAGAGGCTGGTCCTCCAGCACATCAGTGACTGCCTTCCTCCCACTCTGGACCCCTACCAGTTTGCATACCGGGCTAACAGATCCACTGAGGACGCCATCGACACTCTTCAGCATGTTGTGCTGGGCCACCTGGAACAACAGCAGAGCTATGCAAGGATGCTCTTTGTGGACTACAGCTCGGCATTCAACACGATCATCCCAGACATCCTCGTCGCCAAACTGGACATTCTCGGCCTCCCTGCCCTCACACGCATCTGGATTAAGGACTTTCTGACCAACAGACCCCAGACTGTGTTGCTCGGCCCCTACACGTCCTCCACCCGCACGCTGAGCACCGGTTCCCCTCAAGGATGCGTGCTGAGCCCTCTCCTATACGCCCTCTATACCTACGACTGCAGCCCGGCCCACGGTAACAACACCATCGTCAAGTTTGCTGACGACACGACAGTGGTCGGTCTGATCTCGGAAGATGACGAGACAGCCTACAGAGAGGAGGTAAAGAGGCTGACGGCTTGGTGCGAGGACAACAGACTGCAACTCAACACTGCAAAAACAAAGGAGATCGTCGTCGACTTCAGGAGGAACAAGACGGTACCGCCCCCCCTCTGCATTGAAGGCGTGCGTGTGGAGAGGGTCCACACGTTCAAGTTCCTGGGAGTACAGATCTCCGATGACCTTTCTTGGACTCACAACACCACAGCAGTGGTAAAGAAGGTCCACCAGCGTCTGCACTTCCTGAGAGTCCTCAGGAAATTCAACCTGGGCAGGAAGCTGCTGCTGGCCTTCTACCACTCGTCCATCGAGAGCCTGTTGACGTACTGTGTCTCCACCTGGTACAGCGGCTGCACTGAGGCGGACAGAGTGAGGCTCCAGAGGACAGTCAAAACAGCGCAAAGGATTATTGGCTGCCCTCTCCCCTCACTGTCAGTCATCTACACCGCCCGGTGCCTCAGCAGGGCTCTCAACATCGTCAAAGACAATACCCACCCAAACTCCCACCTGTTCGACCTGATGCCCTCTGGCAGGCGCTACAGAGGCATCAAATCGAGGACAAATAGACTGAGAAACATTTTCTTACCGAGAGCCATCTCCATTCTGAACTCTCACACACACACGAGAACACCCTTACCTTGCAGAACAGCATCGTGATGTGTTTTTATATACCCTTCAGTATTATTTTCCATTGCACTCTCTTATTTATCTAATTTATATATTTGTCTGTATTATTGTTGTATTGCACTGGAGAGGGGAGCTCTCTAATCTCGTTGCACTCTTGAGTACAATGACAATAAAGGGATTTCTAATCTAATTCTTATTTCTTATACACACCAGGGCGACACACATCACACAAGAAACGGGTTACAACATCAAGAGTGATTAAAAAAAGCACAGTCACGGAATAACTGAACAAATTTAATACAGTGCGCACTAAACTCCATTTTTACATTCATGATGTTAATGGAAATAGGAATAAAAGGATGTTTGTAACGGTTCCGCCTGCTCTGAGGAACTCTTAGGATGCTGAGACAGCAGACCTGACAGGAATAATGACTTCCTAGTTATAGAGTAAACAAGGAGCCATTGCATGTATTATGTAGCATATAAGTGACCACAGAGAAGGTAAACTCGTGCATGCACGCTTGTGTACGAGCTCAAGAACGAGTGCACATGTTTGTGCGCTCGATCATTTTTTAGCCTGCACGCATTTGTTCACAAAATCAACCTACATTTGTGCGGACTCACAGGAAAATCTTTGACTGTTTCTCGCAATAATAAACTTGAATACTTGTTTAGGACCATTTGTCTCAAGTATCGAACAACCTGCAGACACCGTTAGGCAGTAAAATGACATGAGCATATGGTCCAATAATATGCAAATCTAGAAAGCACTACCTAATGGCCAGATTTTACTTTATTTCTTCGAGTATTTTATCAAACTACCCTGCATGTCTTCGGAATGTCGGAGAACAAAGGACTACCGAGCGAAAACATACGCAGTAAAGGAATGTAAGAGTTGGAGCTTGGCGTAGTTCATGGTATGTTGCTACATCCTGTGTGTGGGGGTGTGAGACTGTGGAATGTTGGGGTGTGACTGGTGGAGCGCAACAGAATGAGGGGTGCGAGAATGTGCAAGAATGGAAGGTTTCAGGACAGATGGTGATCGCCGCAAGGAGGGGGCGAAGACGAGATGAATCAAGCACAACCAGGAGGAGCCACCACGTGATTCTTCAGGGGAGAAAGACCAATGAGAGCAAGCTAAAGTTAACTGCAGGATACACATAGCCAATAGAATCATGCCAGGATGCCTTTGTCTTTGTGTCATTTACATATTGTATAGTATGAATCACTACTGGGCAACTCGGAAAAGTTCTGTTCTGTTGGTGGCAAGAGAGGTGTAGAGTTGTATTGAGAGGGATCCGAGACCCAGGCGCATATGTAGTAAATCTGTGTATTGGGAATAAATCCACTCGTGCATGAAAATGCCAGCTTCCTGATACCTTTCTATTGCAGAACGAGCGCGCATATTGTTGGATGAGTGAGAGTTGGGTAAGGTCACAAATTGGAGTCAGATTACTAATTTGAGGTTACATTGGTTTAAAATTAAATTCTAACATTGATTTAGAGGTAAATTCCAACAGCAGGCATGGGGAGAGTGCAAACTCCATACAGGAAGGCCGGAGCCGGAATCGAACCCTGCACCTCCGTACTGTGAGGCGAACATGCTAACTAGTCGTCTACCGTGCCACCCGTGTGAATTTGCAAATTACAATTCTTAATTTGTATTACTTTTTATAGTATTGCGATTTTATTCTTAATTCACCTATTATAAACTGAGATAGTAACTCAATTACTTTTTGGAAGAGGTATGCTGGAACTATAACTAATTACTTACCAACTCTGAATGTCACAGGCCATTTTTCATCTGATTTGTATTTCATCCATCCGGGGCAAATTTCCACGGTGCAACTGGTGCAATGCACCAATGCCCACGTAGTTAGTGGTCCATGAAGGAAAGGGACAAAAACAGCTGTCCAGAATTCCCACAAACCCCTCATTTTGTAAATGGAATAGCTCCTTGTGAGACAGTCACGGTTAGTGGTTGGTATGAAAGGAGGAAATCATAATTTGTCCAATCACCTGTCAGTCACAATGGGTCTCGATGATGTGATGTGGAGTTCGCAAAAAAGAAAGGACAAAAACTACCAAGCTGAGGTTAAAATTAAAAGGTCTAAAATAGATTCGTGTTTTTAAATCAAAGCCAGGCAAAAGAAAGAATCCCGCCGGAGACCATCTCTAGCTTGCCAGCTAGCGCCATCAGTGAAGCAGCATGGACCCTACCGCCACATTCCGCTTCTCTGGGCAGTCAAAGGACAGTTCCCGGCAACTGCAGCCTCAGAGGACAAATTTGGCACAGTTGGCTGTTCCCACCTGTGCACCTGTTGCAGGGACTATTGTATCCACACATCAAGGACTAAAATTTTATTCTGCCTGCTGATGCCAATGCAAAATGTTACATAATAACAACTCATGACTCATGTAATGTCAGCAAATGAGTTTGCTGAGTGCAAGAACTGTAAAATGAGCTTCCAACGTGTGAGTACAGCTTCTTTTTGTTACAAAGTGAAATTAGTGGGATTTAAATCTACAGGCAAAGCCCTTCATTGCAACCTGTTTTTTTTTCTTTTTTGTGCTGCAATGATCCTTCTGCATATATTTGAACAGATATAAAGATTCTAAAACTGAATATAATGTAATGGAACATTTTTGTCATGTATTTAATGTTCAATATACAAATCACAAAATTTGAAGTGGACACACTGCAAAAATACATGGTGGCAATAGCAGTTCACTAGTGGCTGTGCGTGTGTGCATTTTGGCATGTGTCAGGGCACAAAATTAATTGCACTGAGCCCTATCACCATGATGTTTTGCCTTTGTTTGCCCGTCTGTGAGGTAATGCATTGAACACAACGTCCAGAAAAGAATAAAATTATCTTTTTAATTATAATACGATAGTAGAGACTATTTAAAATGTAATACATGATGACAATGTGACCTTGATAGCTGATTTTCTTTGAGTTTGAATCCTGATTTTAAAATGTAAACTCAACTCTGCAAAAAGGAGAATTTTAGATTAGAATCTGCATTTTTTTAATTGACTCAGGACATGGTATAAATATGTTTTTCCAAGTACTTGCAGTAAATTGTTGTTACATACGAAGGGAGGTGTAATAAAAGGTTTTTCATCTCACTGCAGTCGCTGGTATCCGATTAAGCGACTCAAGCTCCAACTCTGGTTGTCGTAATTAAGATTCTTTAGAGTCTACAATTAATTTAATAAAGAGGGGGCTTCACTGAGCTCATTATCCTTAATGAGAATTATTAGTCATTATATAGGCACTGACTCTCTCGCTCTCTCGTCCATACTTGTTCATGTTTGTCTTCTTGGGTAGTAAAGGGCGGGCAATTACTCGTAATTATCATTCAGTTACAACCGCCGCACACCAGTAGACATTCATAAAAATATGTGCATAAAACGTTTTAAACGCTGAGTGCTGTTGAGTGTATATCACAGTCAGATGACTTTGCTCTTGTCAAAAGTCTTCAAACCCAAAGCTATTCATTTTTCACCGTAGCTCTCAAGAGCTATTTGAGGAATATATTGCAGAAACCTTACTCCATCTTTGTGATAATATAACACCTCCCTGATACGATACTGCGGGAAGATGAGCATCGATTTACACTTAAGCACGTCCGTGTGAATGTGCGCCCCCTGGTGTGTCGCGGTCTAAAACAATGTGGCAAGTCCTCCCTCAACACTGCAAGTGCACTAAAGACGAGAAGCACGCTGTCTATTAACTTTCATGTATGTATTGATATGGTTAAATGAAATTAAATATTTTGTCATGAAATAAAAGGGACCTGGGGTGTATTGGTGGGGGAGATGACAACATATTTTTCACATGAAAATATGCTTTACAGTTTTACAATGTATTACATTTTTTTCGGATAACATACTGGAGCGATTGTAACAAGTTAAATTAAGAAATAATTTACAGTCAAATCTCTCTCTCTCTCTCTATCTATCTATCTATCTATCTATCTATCTATCTATCTAATCATCATATCATATCTGTCAGTGTTTACAGAGGCCATACAACTCCCAGGTCAAAGCAGAATATATTATCAAAACTCACTTGGTAGTCGCTCAGCTATCTAACGGGCTAATCAGATCTTAGTGTTCCACTTGCATTCAATTATTTTGCCCAACTTTTAATTTCTTCTTCCTAAGGTTCATTAAGCAAGTCAATTACATAGACATGGTGTCATGAATGAGGGAAGGCAGAAAGATGTTGCATCAACTTTTTTTCTTGTGCAACAGTATACAATAAATGTGTGGTCATGTCCTTCATCAGCCCACCCCCTCCGTTCTGTGGTTAAAAGTCAGTGGAATGTTAAGATCCCAGCATTAGAATAAACACGTCATGTGTTAAATCAAAATCCAATTCTGTGGTCTATTACTTTCTGGCATAATAATGACGGCCAAGGATTAGGAATCAATATTTCACTGCAGCACAGACATTACCAGCTTTATTCGTCCGTAATTGAGTTTTGGAGAGAGGCCTTGCTCTGAATCACCATTAAAGATAAGGGCTCTTCTCATGGGGATGCACAAATAAACCTCTAGAGGCAACACATCAGCTGCACATCATTTAAAATTGCTCATCAATAAACATTTCGAAGTACTTGATAATTCCACTAGGCAAACTCTTACACCAATTCCAGCTGACTGTGACTCGTGGAGCAACTCACAATTCACACAAACTTCTTCATTTGTTGTATGTATATAAACTCTAGATTCAAATAGCTTGTAACCTGAATCCTAAAAGAAAAGTTATCTTTCTACATTCAGATCATGTATTAATTAATATAATCAGATTTTGTTCAGGGTTCGAATCAGATTTGATCTCTATATTACATGATGTGTTGTATTAACTTAATGAAGGTTTGGTTCTGATAAATGGACTCACTTTAAGTATCATTGCGTCTGGCAAAGCGTATGGTTTACTTGTACCAATAACACACAATGAATATTTGTGGGACAGCAAAAATGTATAGTGTCGAGCAGTTGTTCAGAAATGGGGGTATGTGAAGTCACTTCAGGGGGTATGTAAGATTTTAAAACATACTGTTTAAAAAGTACAATGTAGAATGGCAAAGATCCTCACTGAAGTCCAAGCCCAAGTGTCACCAATAGTGTGAAGCACTTTGAGTACCAACGGTAGAAAAGCGCTATACAAGTGACAGCCCATTTGCCATTTACCATTTATATCGTATCACTAAATATAAAAACACTCAGTTCATTGCAACAGTGCAATATTCATTTGGTATTATTGTTTTTTTTTGTTGTTGTTGTAGTTGTTTTTGTTATGTTTTTTGCAGTTCCTGATTTATTTAAATATAATTGGAATTATTTCTTCTTGAGCAAAGATCAGTCACAAAGGAGGAAACTTATGCAGATAATTCATTTGATGTGCACAAATCTTTATTTATCATTGACATTTTCTCCCAGTTTTTTTGGGGTGGCACACAGCACTCTGTTTTAAGCGTGCCCCCCACCCCAGCACGATCCCCTCAACCCAGCCCCTGCCCTCATCCAAAAATGCTTTGCCTTGATTAGGGGGTAGCCGCTTGGCTGAAAAAATATATATTTCACAGTAGATAAATATAATTGAAAATAGGTTGAGAACCACTAATGTAGAGTGCCGGGGGGGGGGCATGCGCGCTCGCGCTGAACATAGATGGAGGTTGAAAACGCCATTTCACTTCAACTGTAGGTGGGTAGAGGTTACGGGGCGGGGCGCCCCCCCCTCCCTCCCCTCCCTTGAATGCCGTCAAGCTCCTGGGGCAAGCAGAAGACAGAAATAAACCGATCGCACAGACTTCCATGTCGAGATACAGAGCGCTGTGAACAAATCCGAAAGTGATGTTTGTCGGTGAAAAAACTACATAACGCAACGGATGACAACGGGGGTGTGTGGACGACAAGAAGGTAAAACGTAGGCGGAACTTCGAGTGCTAACTCAGTAACTAACCTTTTACGTAATCTTATGGGAACTTTAAACAGTACGAAAACTCTGGATGTCGACTGGACTCACCAACCACCTTTGGTGGGAGAGAAACAGCATTGGTGGAGAAGCTCATTGGCTATTCTGATATGAATACATAAAGTTGATTTTGTACCACTTGGTCTGATCTATTCCGTTTTTCAACATTCTTGTTATTTTAATCTGGATTTTAAATATATGGCACGAGAAGACTAAAGTCATGAACCGGGACAAAGCGGTTGAGGGATCTGGGAGGGATTGTTTTCAGACCTTGATAAATCAAGGGGGAGGCGCTGCGTGCCCCGCTGCGGGATCCCAGACTGCAAAGACAAGAGAAGAACCAGTGGCGAGCTTCAACGAGGAAAGAGTTCACCCCATGCTCAGCCCGGATCATTTGGACACACAGAATGGACCAGCTGCGGGTGAAAAACGGATGTTCTCCACCACACTGTCCGGAATCAGAGATACTCAAGCACAGAACCACTCGGAAACGCCACCGACAAACCCCGTGTTAGTTCCACCACAGCAGGTAGATACTTTGGGGCGCTTCATTTTTTAAGATGTGTTGATGTAGCTGTCCCGGCATGACTGGATGGATTTCATTTAAATTAAAGTAAACAAAACGGCAAAAACATAAAAAATAAAATTAATAAATATTGTTCGGCCGTTTGCACTAAGCGTGGAAACAAATAAACCAAGGCTGCAGATGCCAGACGTCGCAAATTTAAGTTGCATAAGTATTCGCATTGAAATAATTACATTTTTGGAATATGCAGCGACAGAAGTTGATTACAAACAGAAACGATCGGAAAGTGCAGGGACCATTTGCGTGGGTAATGCCAAGAAATGTAATTATCAGTCATTTATGTGTTATTATTGTTTTTAATTACGTGAGTAATTCATGAATAACGACCAAAATGCTAAATAGTCCTTGTTCTGTCTTACTTAAAAACCTCCCTTGAAGCGTTGACCTAAATATGGCCAAATATTTTTTTTATGTGCAGGCAAAAAACTGAAAGATTCTTCAGAATTATTCCGGTTAATGATTCACATTGACATGCTAGCCAAATTGACATATTATTGTGCATAATTATTATGTTCCGCTGGGAAGCGCGCTCTCAAGCCAATTCACGCAGTTTTCGAGAAGGATAAAAGTCAATGCGCCTCGGTCTTTGTGTGTGAGTTGTGTGTGCGTGTGTATGTAAATCGATTTTATTCAAGGTATTGTCAAAATGTATTAATTTAATTAAATATTTAGTATTAAAAATATTTTAAATGCGTAAATTATTTTTGCGGATTTATTATTAATCCCGGAAGGACACGATATAAAACAAATGTGGATATAAAACATGTCCAACATAAAGACTATTCTTTGCGATATACTTTAACTGTCGTGATGTTCACTGTCCTCACCTCCTGACGATTTTATAGATGCCAAATTATCTATCTATCAATCTATCTATCAATCTATCCATCAATCTATCTATCTATCTATCTATCTATCTATCTATCTATCTATCTATCTATCTATCTATCTATCTATCTATCTATCTATCTATCTATCTATCTATCTATCTATCGCACTCTCTGTCTGTCTGCCTGTCTGTCTGTCTCTCTGTCTCTCTGTCTGTCTGTCTATAAAACATTTTAAAGTAGGCTCCATATTTAAAGATGTATTGCATTGTATTGTATTGTATTGTATTGTATTGTAAATCGATATGTAACTTGTGATCAAATTTAATTTGTTTCAAATGAGCTTGTTGTTGTACGTTATCCGACCAAAAAGTATGTACTGTTGAAACGCTCTAATGAGCTCTCTTTCAAGTCAAGAACTCGTCGCAATTTTTATTTATTTATTTTGAACGTGCTTTTTTGCGCAGGGTCCAACTGGTCATCGGACTACCTCATTCTCTGTCTTGGACATTCTGGATCCCAACAAATTCACTAGCAGTCGGAGGCTGCTGCTACAGCAGAACAGCCCCACAGATGAGCCCAACCTGGTTGCGCAAGGTGGAGACGTCAGAAGAAAGGCCGCTAGTGAATGCGACTATGGCGAACAACAATGCAGTAAGAACGATTTTAGTCTTATTAGCATGTAAATCTAATCACCTCACTTCTAAATCATTGGTTTTATATTAATAATTATTTATAACATATTACATTTTAAAATTACAACAAACAACCTAAATTTAATGTTTTAAAACGGATGCACCCATTGTTAGTGTCTTAATAGTATAATTAATATTTTACCAACACATCTGACTATCAAAATACTCCACTTATATCGAGTTACAGGAATAATATTATATAGAATTACTGACGCCGTTTTAAATATTGTATTTACATTGAGGTTTTTGGAACAATATGAATGCGGAGTTCCAATGTGTTTGCTACTAATAAAAGGCGCCTACTTTGCATATTAAAGACGCAAAAACGTAATACATTTTATTTGTCGGGTTACCATCAAATAATTTATTGACATTTCTTCGAGTTTTCATTATAGCTCATAAAACCAATTGTCTTAATATATTCACTAATACGCTTGGCATGCAAGCGATACGTTTTATTTAATGTTATTAATTTGAATGTATACGCAAAAAATTCAAAAGACCTTCATATAATACCGATTATTCTAAAATATTTCCCCACGTTACCTTGCTTTAATATTATCATATTTGAACATCAGTAAATGGTTGATTGTTTTTTAAAATACATCGGTCAATGCAACGATTAATGACAATTGCGTCACAATATGAAATTTCATTTATTTGCAGGAGGTTGGACAATTACAACGTGCAACGTTTGTTATTTTAACTAAATTGAATTCCAAGTATCCCACTTTTGTGAGGCCTGCAACAGGCTCGAAAATACTGTGACTGTGGTAATTATTACCTATAATACAACCGTATAATCTTTTTCACTCCTGTCTCCCAACGAGGAGGTTTGGCGTTTGAATCAGTGTCCGATTAGTCCCATTTCGGAGTGTGTACCAAGGCCTCTGCAATACAGTCGTCATGAGGGTTTCCCATAGATCGGTGAGAAAACGTTTAGGCGTCTTTTTTGTGTGGAAATATGTTTTTTAAATAGATGGATTATACTAATTCACTCAGAAAGATCTGAATAATTTCAGAGGAAATGGCAAGTTCCCAGAAAGATGAAAAAAATATATCTATAACAAATCTGCACTCACAATTCCTCTCGAATAGATTAGTGAAAAGAGACAAACAAACAAATAAATGAATGAATGAATTGAATGAATGGATAAATAAATAAATAAATAAATAAAATTTTGCTTGCAGTTTACAGTGGAGAAAGTGGTTTACATCACACTGAGTGAAAGGTGGCTACATGTGTCTGTGTGTGCGTGTGCGTTTATGGGCGTGCGCGCGTGAGGGGGCGTGTGCGTCTGTGTGTGTCTGTGCGTGTGTGTAAGAGGGCGGGGGTAGCGGTTTCTGTGCGTGTGTGTATTTATAGTTACATGAGGGGGCAAATTACAACTCCAAATGATGCAGCATTGGACTCTTAATCAAAACAATATGTATATTGTTTTCCTAAATAAGAAATGGCTTTACCGCCCATAATCATGGGCAGAGAACAAATTCTGCTGTATCATAGATTGTGAGATTGTTTGTATACACACACACACACACACGTATGTATGGATATATATATATATATATATATATATATATGTATATATATATATATATATATATATATATATATATATATATATATACATATATATATATATATATATATATATATATGTGTGTGTGTGTGTGTATATGTGTGTCATGTCATTATCCGCACCGCTTATCCTGTACAGGGTCGCGGGAGGGTGCTGGAGCCTATCCCAGCTGACGATGGGCGAAAGGCGCACAACACCCTGAACTGGTCGCCAGCCAGTCATATATATATATATATAAGTGTGTGTGTGCGTGTGTCGGGGTGTGGGTGTGTGTGCGTTTGTGTGTGTACTGTGACGGATTTTTCTTTCTTGGAAGCTTTTTCTTTCTTGCTTCGGGTTTTGTAATGGCTGTGGATATATATATATATATATATATATATATATATATATATATATATATATATATATATATATATATATATATATATGTATATATATATTTTTTTATATATATATATATATTTAGAGTTTTAGAGCAATTTTGAAAAAAGTTCATATACTATCTTGTAAATAATATTGAGGAAAAATTATTACTTGTGTGACGCAGCATTTGTAAAATTCGGTTTAGAGTCCGGTCACATTTGAATTAAGAGCATTTTATATTTCAACACCAAATGTATTATGCCACATTTTACCCATCCCCACCGCGGCTGATCAAAACAAAACATTAACCTGCCCTTCCGCATTTTTATGAGAGACTCCTGTATTTAAATCGGAGTCAGACATGTGTCAAAAAAGTCGCAACTTAGCAAGCAGTAGCGACAGCAAACATAATGCAAGTTTATAGTCTAGAGAGAGGGTAACCCTAAAAAATGCCCAATGCTTAAATTGCTAGCAATGAAAAAATGAAGTAAAAGACATATATAATGTTGAACAAATGTAATATTTGTGATTTATGACATTTTCAAACAGTCAGGAGTAAATTAAGATCTAGGCTGAATTTATAGATGATAAACCTCACATACATTTTACTGAGTCAATTGAAATGAGCGGTAGTGGTTTTAGCAGTACTAATCATCGCAGTGGCGCAAAAAGTATGAGTGGGCATTTTATGCATTAATTAACTAATGACTAATACTAATCGAGACACGTCACTGATAGGCGTCCTCTGCTCCGTGACTATCACCAGCGACCCCTCTCCTGTGCGCCGCGTGCACACACAGATAGAGACATAGCTCTGTGCGCGCGCCCTTGAGAACGTGAACGGCGAGTGTTTCAATTCAAACGTCTGATTATGCTAAAGATGGAGAAGCAAAATAGAAAGTGATCAGAGGGACAAAACCGAAAAAGAAACAGGGAGATGGAGAAAGACTATGCAGCCATGAAAACCAGCTTTTCAAAGTGGTTAAAAAAACTGTAGGTACGTTGTTATGTGTCAGCGTAGTAAGTGTCACACATGGCTCATAGAAACGTAAAAGTTTTAAATAAAAGTGTGATATTCCCCACAAAAATGTTTGTATAGGCTGCATGTAAAAAATGAAATCGTTATTATTATTATTTTATTTGTTTTGCCTGTTATGTGTCTGCATACCCCCCAGAACGTATAGGTAGTTGCCCCCCTGCATCATCGTCTGTGTTTTCATTGCTCAATATCTCCGGCAAAACAACCCGTGAGCTTTGGGGGTCTTGGGGGGGCGGGGGGGGGCGCATGTGACAGTCACGGAGCAAAGGGACGCCAATTAGTGACGTGCCTCTATTAGTATTAGTGATTAGATAAAACCATACCCGTGAACAAACAGTTGTTTAATACATAAAATGTATACAATACAAATACAAAAATTATTTTCCTCCCATCGCTTTGGCACGTCCTCTAGCGTGGCGCCCCTATGTGCCGCATATGCCGCATACATAGTTTTTGCGCTTTCAAGACAGTACTCCACCATGCTTCACGTTGGTGAACGAACAGGAAGTGATTCGTTCACTCGAGTTCTTTTTTTTTTAAACTTTATTCAAATTAATAAACCAAATGCAGTTATAAATACGTACATAATACACAGAGAAAAGAAAACAAGAAGAGCCAGGGGAAATTTTAAACAAAAATTCTAAATAAATAAAAGTGAATCTTTCTTTTCTCCGCTTATTTTAGCTCAGCCACGCACAATCTTCGCGAACGACTAATCAGCAGCCAATGCCAGGTGTAAGCGAGATTGACTGAACATACTGCCACGCTATTGGTGTAACGTAGCAATCGGTGAAGTAATTTCCCGTTCGCCAATGATTCCGTGAGTGAACTGCCATTCCTCGTTCACTCGAACGAGAACTCCATGCAGTACATCAGTTCAGTCAGTGAACTGTGTTTTGCTGTGAATGATTCACGATTCGCCAAGGAAGGAATCACTCAACAACAGCATTCCGTTCATCCTTTCATGCTCGCGGGGACAAGCATCCGTTTCTGCAAGCTAACGGCTAATGCTAAGTCCATTCAAGTACCGGGGGCAAGCGCATGAAAACAAATAAGAGCAAATGACAAACATACAGTCCCTCGCAGATCATGATGAGCTGCCCTGGTCTGCAGTAGCTGAGAGATGAGGTTATTGTAGGCGACATCTTCATTTGAAGACATTTATTACAATACATTTGAAATAACACATGTGCACTTAAATATATTATCTACTCTGTCTACTGCAACTATTATGTTGTGCTATCATCAAAATACTGGTTTGCCATTAAATTGTACTTTTATTTCAAAACTTGTTTGGTGCCCGAGTGTTTTATTTAATTCTCATTTTTAATTCAGCGGATCATAACGTATCATATCACGGATCATAACAGCCAGCGTCAGGCGGGGAGGATCTTGTCTGAACGTACTGCCTTTCACCAACTCATTGAGAGAATGCACTATGTCGTCACTTCCCCTTCACGAACCACACAATGAGAGAACGTGTCGTCACTTTCCATTCGTGAACTTTTTTTAAAATAACCTTTATTCACAAACTGCAATATACAAAACTCTCAATGGGAAAATACAAAAACATTTGTGTTTGTGCATTAAGTCAATTGAAATTCCAGTAAAGGAAACAAAAGAACAACAACAAAGAAAAAAAAAATAGAAATAGAAAAGCAAGGCAGTTTCCATTTCACCATAAGCCATTTCCAATCAGTATTCTTCATGTACTATTATCTCCAAACAAACAATCCGAGACATCTCCACACATCCTCCGAAAGTCCCTCAAGAGTGGCAAGGGAGCAAAATACGACAACAATTCAACTTTAAATAAATTAAGGGATGGTGTTTTATTTTGCCATTTACATTTATGAATATGGTTTTTACCCAAAATTATCACAACATTGCAGAGCGGTGCGTTTTTATTGGTAGTTCGATTATACCATGACGAATTTGACATCAAACCTTTTCGTTATGATGACGTCAGCCGTTTACATGTTCCAGTCCGATAGCATCTGCTAAATAGCTATTGTAGACGTCTTATTTTATTTCTAGATACGTACTGATTGAAATAGATTTATGTTCATAGCTGCTGGCTCTCCGCACTAACGCTTCTGTTAAAATTCGACTGTGTACCCAAGCACTTATTTTGGGTCTTTACTGACTCTGTATTTCACTTTAGCAATTAGCTCGCTTAGCGACTCCTCATTCGCCTCCTTAGTTAAAATGCTACTTCTTAGTGGGGAAGTTTATTTGTCACCACGGAGGAGAATCACGCAGCTAGTTGCTGCTACGGTTCACGAACATGCATATATGGTACAAATAAAGTCTTCTGCAGCGCTAGATTGCTCGGCACCTAGCATTCAAGCGGCCTCAAAAGAAATTATTGCGGGAGTACGAGTGACAGCGCAACGTTTAATTTTTGTTTTTAATCAGTACAGCACTGGTTAGTGTGACCTGCTTCATGAGAAAAAAACGCATCTTAGACTACCTCGAAATCGCATTGTCTGAGATCACGATTTTTGTCACAAAGCGATAAATCGATCAGCCCTAGGTATTTTTTTAACCCGTATGTAAAAGTGGGGTTCACGAAATAAAACACCTCTCAACATGTGGTTGCCGCACTCTGTTCATGACGTTGTCCAAAAGCTGGTTGCTGTTGCTACTTACACCACCCACGAAACAGTAATGAACAGTTATCTCTAACCAGTCTTATGTCGGTTTTTCATTAGTCCCAAATAGCTCCACACGACGCGCCACTTCGCTTAACCCGGGACTCCAACTTGCCAGGAAGTGTCAGGCTTCACCATCGCTACAATCGAATTCAGGGGTGCTCATTACGTCGATCGCGATCGACCAGTCGATCGCAAAGGTAGTATGGGTAGATCGCATGACATTAAAAAATAGATGTCAGCCTATCATTATCCGTCATGTGATTGATACATGGCACCCAGTCAGATGACACCTGATTTTTTTTTTTGGTGACACATAGGTCACCACGCATGCGCAAACAACGGTGCTAAGTGCAGCACAACTAACAAGCTAGCGAGTTGCTTACCTCCAATTTTAAGCCCTCGTTTTATTCTCTTGAACTCAACGGGGGGAATGAAAAGTTATCACTAGCCAGTCTTATGTCGGTTTTTCATTAGTTCCAAATAGCCCCACACGACACGCCACTTCGCTTAACCGGGACTCCAACTTGCCAGGAAGTGTCAGGCTTCACCATCGGTACAATCGAATTCAGGGGTGCTCATTATTCTCTTGAACTCAAGGGGGGTATAAACATGAGTGGGGGTGCTGGACCAAGTAAGAAGACAAAAACGTATCACTTTAATACGGAATGGGAGGAGGAGAAGTGCGTTTGCCTCATCTGCCAGTCTACCATTGCAATACCAAAGAAGGGAATTTCAGGATTTTCGGACTGTTCGTGGAAAATATGATACAGCAGTCATTTTTCAGACAACTTACTTGAAAAGCGAAAGCCGCCACCGAGATTGGCTACATCTACATACATTGTACAAAAATATCCTCTCTCTCTCTCTCTCTTTCTTGCTCTCTCTCTCTCTCTCTCTCGCTCTCTCTCTCTCTCGCTCTCTCTCTCTCTGTCTCTCTCTCTCTTGCTCTCTCTCTCTCTATCTGTCTCTCTCACTCTCTCTCTCGCTCTCGCTCTCTCTTTTTATATATATATTACATTTGCATTTTTATAGTAGGCAGATCATTTTGCCTTGGTCATTTTATAAGTAGCTCGCATGCTGAAAGAGTGTGAGCACCCCTGCTGTACAGGGTCGCGGGAGGGTGCTGGAGCCTATCCCAGCTGACTACGGGCAAAAGGCGCACTACACCCTGAACTGGTCGCCAGTCAGTCACAGGGCAGATATAGACACCGTCACTGAGTGGGAACTGAACCCACGCTGCCCGCACACAACTCGGGCGAGTGTACCACTACACCATCAGTGACCTACCTCTTATACCATATTTCTCAAATTTTTCCATTAATATAGTCAAAAGCTTTTTTATTTTTTTTTAAGTCAATGAAAATCCCAAAAGTAAATTCGTTTTTATCTATACTCTTAGTAGTACCTTCCACAAGTTCCATGACTGCCATAGAGGTGGATCTTTTTTCTCTGAATGCATATCGATTCTCACTTAAAAGATGATGCTTATCTATGAAGTTGTTGAGTCTGCTTGTGATAAGTTTTTCAAGAGTTTTTGAGAACCATGGCAGCAACAGTGATATTGGTCTGTAGTTTGTGAGTGGATGTTTATCCCCACTTTTATGTATCAGAAGAACTTTTGCTGTTTTAATTTTTGATAGGAAGATATCAGTTTTGCAGGATAGGATACAAATGTATGTGAATTGTTGCACTATGTGTTCTATATTTTTTTATTCAAATCATATTAATGTTAAAACAGTCAGTAGATTATTAGTTTTTTATTGTTTTTACAAAATTTAATATGTCAATGTCATTTACAGCACTAAGGAACGTAGTATGGAAATGATACCTAAAATTATTGAGTTCATATTTATTTATTGGATATGTAATTTCTTTTGCTAATTTAATACCAACTTAAAATAATTCTGTATCTGTTATTTTATCAATAACAATATTTTTGTCTACAATAAAATATTCAGGGGTGGCACGGTGGACGACTGGTCAGCGCGTTGGTCTCACAGTGCAGAGATAGTGGGATCGATTCCGACAGCGGCCTTCCTGTGTGGAGTTTGCATGTTCTCCCTGTGCTTGCATGGGTACTCTGGTTTTCTTCCACATTCCATAAACATGCATGGCAGGTTGATTGGACACTCTAAATTGCCCGTAGGTATGGGTGTGAGTGCGGATGGTTGTTCGTCTATGTGTGCCCTGCGATTGGCTGGAAACCAGATCAGGTTGTACCTCACCTACTGCTCGAAGTTAGCTGGGATAGGCCTTGTAAGGAGCAGGGGTACAGATAATGGATGGATCAATGGATGGAAAATATTCAAGATATTTTTTTTTTTTTAGTTATTTATTGTACAATTTTATATTCTAATATAGTGTGTTATTCCTGTAGGAGCCGTACAGTGTTGGGTGGTTTTCTTTTGTTGCGATGCATGCTAGTGTGTTGTGCACGCACCAAGCGTGCACACACTCCACTTTTATGGTGATTGGTGATGTCACAGGGGGGGAGTGGTCTTCTCTTATTAGTAGTTGCACTCACCTGTGGTAGTTTGTTGTTTGGTTTGGATCGTGTGGTGGGGTGAGCAAGGGGAAGAAACCTTTTGCTGACCGTACAATTCAGCGTAAACTAACATCAACTGCGAGCGCAACGTGTCCTGAACTTGAGCATAAAACAACCGTGGAACAACGGCCAACTCTTGTTGCGGAGAAAGAGAGAGAGAAAGCTGATCAGCCAAAGAGAGCGACAATGAATGACAAGTAAGTGCCTGTCATTTGCTTCCGCGATGGATGCGCCTCTATAGACAGTCAAGCCAGTTGGGATGCGCGTCATCAATGTTTAGCCTGCCGTGGCGTAATTTAAGTTGGACGCCACAACAATTGTCAGCAAAAGATTTAAGAACTGCTTTATTGAACGTGTATTCGAATGGAATTTGGGACAGCTCTGGATGATCAAGATTGTTTTCAAAGTTGTAAATGAAGATAAACCGGAACGCAAGATGGATCGCTCGTAAAGCTCACATTCATTCATAAATCTGCCGCGACGTTGCGCTACGCTGCGCGTGGCTTCACCTTGTTTAGGTTGACTCGGTTGAAAGGTGGAGTGTTTTTGTGACCATCCTTTGTTAATTTTGTGTCAATAAACAACATTGGAATGCTATGACGTAAACCGTTACTCAGCACGGAGTTTTGTTCCTGTCGTCAGCTAATTAATAAAAAAAAAAAAGGAAAGGTGGTTGCACCTTAAAAAAATATATAAAAAAATAAATAGGAAAAAGGACAAGTGTGTCTGAAGTGGAACATCCCATTTTGTTGTGAAGTTTGAACATTTTATGAACAACAAATGGATGGAAGTGGCTCAAAAGTGAACGAAATGAAAGTCAAAAGGCAACCTATACTTACAGTCAAACCGTTTGAATACAAACTGGAAAGGCTTCAAGATGAAAGAAGAGCAAAGGTAAAGATGATCAAAAGCAATGTCAGAGAAATAACAGAGCTAATGAAAAATGCTGAAAATGCTGAAAGGGTTCGATCATACCTTGAAAATGTGTCAAGTTTATTCAATGAGGCAAGTCAGCTTCATGATTCCGTTATAGCCATGGTTCCTGATGAAGAACAAGAAAAGCAGAATTCTTGGTTTACCAGCGTTGCAGAGCATAAATCAGTCGTTATGGAGGAGGCAAATAAATGGCTTTTAGAGTTGCCAAAGTTGATTCAAGTTCCAACAGAGGGCGCTGTTGGACCCACATGTGATCCATTTGCACAACGAAATTCAAATGACCAGGCATGTATGATGACTCTTAATGGTGCTGCTGTGGACATTGGACCAAGTGACAGTGTTTCTAACGTGTGTAGTGAAAAGCAAAAAAGGCGCAGTTCCCTTGTGAGCAAATCGGTTGCGTCTAGTAGCTCTTCAGCCCCCGTTTAAGAGCAGAGGCCGACACTGCTGCTCTTCTCGCCCGTCAGGAATTATTGAGACAAAATTATGCAATTCAAGAGCAAGAGGAACAACTCAGGAGAAAAATGGAGGCGTTGGATTTGGACATGGAATTAGCAGCGTCTATGGCCCGAGTGAATGTGTATAAGGCTTCAGAAGGCTCTCACATGTCTACAAAATTTAATGGAATTAACTCTGATTTGAAAGGTGATAAAGGCATACAGTTAAAAGTGGATGCTGCTACATTTGTGCCTACATCAACTACTCAGCTATCAGGGACAACTAACATAATTTCAACAGGATGTGCTGCTGTCAGACCCAAAGTGTATCCTCAACCTGAGCTTCATTCTGTCTTAACTGGGGCCGGTCTGTCGTCACTCCCATCAAGTGTACAACATGAAACCAATCCAACAATACAGTGTGACCAAGCTTCACCAACAACCGATAGTACATCTGATCGTTTGTTTATAGTACTGGAGAAGCAAAATGAAATTACATCTTCACTTGTCAAACAACATCACTTTTGCTGTTACCCAAACGTGATTTGCAAATATTTGATGGAGATCCATTACAATTCCTAAGTTTCATAAGAGCCTTTGAACACAACATCGAAGAAAGAACTCCTAATCACAAGGACTGTTTGTACTACCTCGAGCAATATACCAGAGGCCAGTCCCTGGATCTGGTCCGAAGCTGTCAACATCTGCCACCTTCTCGTGGATTCATTAAGGCGAAGGCTTTGCTACAAGAACATTTTGGAGATCCGTTTAAAGTAGCTTCTGCATACATGGACAAGGTACTTTCATGGCCTTTGATAAAGGGAGAAAATCTCAAGGCATTGCAGGCCTACAGTTTATTGCTTCGTGAATGCTGTAATTCAATGGGAGATTCTGTAGGTGGCCTAAACGTGCCCACCAATATGCAAATTATGGTTAAAAAACTGCCTTACAAGCTTAGAGATAAGTGGAGAAGTGTGGTCTGCCATCTGCAAGAAATGTACCATAGCAGAGCCACATTTCATGACATTGTGGAGTTTGTGGAGAAGCAAGTTAAGATTGCAAGTGACCCTCTCTTTGGAGATATACAAGATTTACCTGCAACAGGAAAAAGAGAGTTTAAACCTGTGACATTTCGGACTGGTACAAAGGCTAAAGGGAGTAGCTTTGCCACTACAATAGCACCTGTGGAAAAGAAAATGGAGCCTGTAAATAAAATGGAGAAGAACTTACCTGTAAAGGCATGCTTGTTTTGTGGAGCTGGACATTCTTTGGATGTTTGCCTTCTATTGGATAAAAAGACGCAAGTCGAAAAGATGTCTTTTTTGAAGGCAAAAGGAATGTGCTTTGGTTGTTTGTGCACTGGGCACAGAAGCAGAGAATGCAAAGGATGTTTGGTGTGTCGAGTATGCAATAAGAAGCACCCTACGTTGTTGCATATTTATTCCCAAACTAAGCAAATAAGTTCAACACAGGCCAATGTGGATTCAGAAAGTGTCAGAGGTGCTGTGGTGTCAATTCAGTCCAGTGGCTTGACTGGGGCCGGTAAAC
Source organism: Idiotropiscis lumnitzeri (assembly GCF_059441095.1). Taxonomy (NCBI): domain Eukaryota; kingdom Metazoa; phylum Chordata; class Actinopteri; order Syngnathiformes; family Syngnathidae; genus Idiotropiscis; species Idiotropiscis lumnitzeri. Next base: position 389,494 of record NW_028283561.1, on the reverse strand, counting down.
AGGACTGTGTGTTATCAATACTACCTGTCCAAGTGAAATCCAAAAGAGGTAACAAAACTTTGATAACTTGTGCGTTTTTGGATCCGGGAAGCACTGCCTCATTTTGCACAGAAAGACTCATGAAACAACTCAATCTCACAGGAAGAAAGTTTGGGATTCTTCTCAAAACAATGGGGCAAGAAAGACTTGTGGACAGCTACATGTTGTCTGACTTGGAAGTGGCTGGTATGGAATCCAACAACTTTTGTGACTTGCCCAAGGTTTACACACAAAGGAATATGCCTGTTCACCTGGGAAATATTCCACGGACAAAAGACCTCTAACGCTGGCCTCATCTGAGGCATATACAGATACCAGAGGTAGAGGCAGATGTGGACCTCCTGATTGGCACCAACATACCTCAGGCATTGGAGCCCTGGGAGGTAATTCGTGCAGTGGATGGGGGTCCTTATGCCATCAAGACCATCCTTGGTTGGACTGTGAATGGTCCACTCAGAGATTTTCAACAGGAACATCGTCTGCAATCTCACGCTACAGTAAACCACATTTCAGTTGCAAGATTGGATGAGCTTTGGGAGAAACAGTTGAGGGTTGATTTTCCTGAAACTTTACAAGATGAACATAATGCATTATCAAAGGAGGATGAACATTTTATGAAATCAGTCTTTGATTCAATCAAGATGGTTGATGGCACTACAGTATTAGTTTGCCAATAAGGCAAAGTTACCTCAAGATGCCATATAATAAGACCGTTGCAGAACAACGTGCATTGAGTTTCAAAAAACGCCTTTCTAAAGATCCAGTCTTTCGCTTGGACTATGTCACATTCATGGCTGGGATGCTGAATAATGGATATGCTGAGAGAGTTCCGCCTGAACAGTTGGCACGTTCTGATGGAAGATTGTGTTATATACCACATCATGGAGTGTATCACCCAAAGAAGAGAAAGCTGCGTGTCGTTTTTGACTGTGGCGCCACATTCCAGGGGACATCTTTAAACTCTCAACTCCTTCAAGGTCCTAATCTCACGAGTCAGCTGGTTGGTGTCTTGACCAGATTTCGCAAGGAACCAGTGGTACTCATGGCAGACATAGAGGCCATGTTTCATCGGGTCAGAGTGCCGCCTGAAGATTGCGACCTGTTGAGATTCTTGTGGTGGCCTGATGGAGAATTCGAAAAGGAACTTGTTGAGTACAGAATGGTAGCACATCTGTTTGGTGCTACATAATCTCCAAGTTGCGCCAGTTTCGCTCTTCGCAGGTGTGCTGAGGACAACCGTAACCACTACAGTTCTGTGGCGATTAACACTCTGCTCCAGCATTTTTATGTTGATGACTGTTTGGTGTCCACTGCCTCTGAAGAGGAAGCCCTGTCCCTTCGTAAGGAGCTCAATGAGTTGTGTGCCAAAGGTGGGTTTAAGATCATGAAGTGGATCAGTAACTGCCGCTCAGTCCTTGCTGCTATTCCCTCGGAGGAAAGGGCCAAGGAAGTGAAAGACTTGGATTTGGACAGTGATGTCTTACCTGTGGAACGAGCTTTGGGTATGCAGTGGTGCGTGGAGTCGGATTCATTCAAGTTTAGAATCACGTACAAGAATCAGCCGCTCACAAGAAGAGGTATCTTGTCAGTCGTCAGTTCAGTATATGATCCTCTTGGTTTTCTTGCACCCATTGTTCTGTCTGCCAAGAAAATCCTCCAGGACCTCTGCAGAAGACGTCTTGGGTGGGATGATTCTTTGCCCCCTCCCGAAGTCAGAGAGTGGATGACTTGGTTGGAAGATTTCCACCACCTTGAACATCGGCAGGTCAGCAGATGTCTGAAACCTGTGAACTTTGGTGAGGCTACCACTGCTCAGCTTCATCACTAAAAAGTTTCGTATGGCTACACCTCTATTCATAGAGGTGTGGGTCCGGGAGCGAAACAGAGTTTCGGTTCGGATGCCGGGTTTTTGGATCATTCTTGGTTTCCCTGTATGGGTACTCTGCCACCGCACGACGACAACGTGATGATCCGGCGCGGCGGAAGCTTCATCACTTTGCTGATGCGAGTGAGGAAGGATTTGGGACTGTGACCTACTTGTTACTCCATAACAGCAGCGGAAGAAGTCATTGCGCATTTGTGATGAGTAAGGCACAGGTAGCTCCTCTCAAGCTAGTCACAATTCCCCGTTTGGAGTTGACTGCGGCGGTGGTGGCTAGCAGAAAGGATAAGCTTTGGAGAAGAGAGCTGCAAATGGAACTTGGAGAGTCGGTATTCTGGACTGACAGCACCTCAGTCTTGAAGTATCTAAAGAATGAGACGTCAAGATTCAAGATTTTTGTTGCAAACAGAGTGTCGGAAATACTCAAGGTGTCCAGTGTATCTCAGTGGAGATATGTACATTCTTCTAAAAACCCTGTGGATTTAGCCCCCCAGAGGAGATAAGGTTGAGTCTTTTTTAAAGGCTGCTGCATGGGTTCGTGGACCTGATTATCTTTTGGAACCTGATAGAAACTGGCCAACAAGTCCTGAGGATATGGAAGAATCTCTTGTTGGTGATCCGGAGGTCAAAGCTGTGGTGATGAATTCAACACACATTGAGCAGACAAGTCCATTGGAGACGTTCATCAACTATTTCTCCTCTTGGCACCGTTTGATTAGGGCCATTGGCTGGTTCCTCAAGTTCAAATATTTTCTATTATTCCTGGTGTGTCACAGAAAGGAATCAAGGGAGACGCTCAATCAGCGAGATCTAAATCCCTGAAAATGGAACTTCAGCTGCAGATGGAACACTTCAAAGCCCAAGTGGCAAAGAAACTTCTCACAGTGGAGGAATTGATTGCTTCAGAGAAGGCTGTGATCCAATTTTGTCAGAGAACCAAATTTGCTGAGGAATTCATAAACTTGAAGAAAGGTCAATGTGTGAAGTGGACGAGTCATCTCTACAAACTAAACCCAATCTTGGATGATGGTCTCCTAAGGGTTGGTGGGCGACTTAGTAGAGCAGCTATGCCAACCGAAGCAAAGCATCCAGTTATTCTGGGTAAGGACTGGCATATCTCAAGCTTACTTCTCAGATATGTCCATGAAGTCACAGGTCACAGTGGACGCAACCACATGCTTTCTTACCTGCGGCAAAAATATTGGATTCCTGGTGCTTGTGCTGCTATCAGGTTTTATCAAGGTGCATTACTTGTCGAAGATTGTCTGCTTTACCTGGACATCAGAAAATGGCCGACCTACCTCACAGCAGAATAACTCCAGACGAACCCCCGTTTAGTCGGGTTGGCCTGGACTGTTTCGGACCATTTGAAGTCAAGCGTGGGCGCACTGCTGTTAAGCGATAGGGTCTTATTTTTACATGTCTGGCAATACGGTTCTGTTCTCATTAGATACAGATTCCTTTATCAATGGGCTCCGAAGGGTCATTGCCAGACGAGGGCAAGTTCTGGAAATCCGTTCAGACAATGGTACAAACTTTGTTGGCGCTGAAGGTGAATTAAGAGAAGCCATTAACAAGTTTAACCACAACCTCATACATGATTTGCTATCACAAAAGACAGTGAAATGGATTTTCAATACCCCAGCAGGATCACACCATGGAGGTGCTTGGGAGCGATTGATCCGTTCAGTGCACAAAATTTTGAACTCTGTTTTGAAAACTCAATCCTTGGATGAGGAAGGCCTGATGACTGTGTTTTGCGAAGTAGAAGCCATTGTTAACAGCCGTCCCATCACAAAGGCATCTACAGATCCCAATGATTTAGAAGCGTTAACTCCTAATCATTTGCTGCTACTCAAATCGCAGCCCTCATTACCACCTGGAATGTTTAATAAGGATGACATCTACGCTCGTCGCCGTTGGAAACAAGTACAATATATGTCGGACCTCTTTTGGAGGCGATGGTTGAAGGAGTACCTTCCAGGACTGCAAGAACGTCAGAAATGGAATCTTGCTCAAAGGAATTTTGTACCTGGAGATGTCGTAATGATTGTGGATGTGATGGCGCCGCGAAATTCATGGATTACTGGAAGAGTTTTGGATGTGATTTCGGACAAGAGTGGACTGGTGCGTACAGTAAGGATTAAAACTAAGTCAAGTGTTTTGGATCGGCCAATTACTAAAGTCTGCCTTCTGCAGGGAGCAGATGAGCAGTGAAAATTTGGGATTATGAACACGAACTTTGGACATTGATTCATCATGAACACATCTGAATGAACTGTATAATATTTGTCTTTTTTTTGTGATTGACATTTCTTGTGCATGACCTCTACTATATTTGCAATACTCTTTGTGCCTTGGGGTAGTTATATGATCATTACGTCTCTTACCATAGATTGGGATGTAATTATTTGCACAATAATTAGGGGCCGGATTGTAGGAGCCACAACAATTCCTATTCTGTTCTGATAGTGCGTCGTAATACAGTGAAACCCCGCTACTTCGCGGTTCACCTTTCGCGGGTTCAGTGCTTCGCGGGTCTAAAAAATATTCGGGGGCATTGTAGTTTCGCCGAGCGGCACAAGGGGGCGCTGAAGCGGTTAGATGGCCGGCGTGCGCCGAAGAGGAGAGTGGACGAAGAAGAGACTGACGAAGAAGAGCAGGTTCCCCCGGACACGATTGGTGGCGACGTTTCGCGCGGTTCGGACCGTATCAGAGCTCCGGCCGGCGTGCGTGGCAGTTAAACCGGAGATGAGCACCTTCCCCGGGCACGGGCGGTGCCAAACGGCCCCTAAGTTTAACCGAATGGGAGCTGCCGAGGAGGAGGGCATGCTCGCGTCACAGTAAGCCGAAGAGGAGCACCTTCCCCGGGCACGGGCGGAGCGCGAGGCTGTCAGTTATGAATGAATAAATAAATAAATGAAGAATGCCACCTTTCATTTCACTGTCATGATCTGTGCCTGTCATGCCGCGTGTGTTTTGTTTTTGTTTTTTCAGCTGTGTGGGCGTTCCTCCAGCGATAGTCTCGCGCCATGCCGTCAGCTGCTGCGAGATGCGCTGATTACACTGACTATATTGTGATTATAATAAATATTGTAACGTTGTATAATAAATCAGGCCAATTTGTCCATCAGCGAACGCTTTTATTATTAAGCCAAAAACGGCTGCTGTTGGCCGCAACCACGCCGATCAGAGAGAGAGAGCAACACAACGACAACAACATAACGTTCACTCCCCTGCTGCCTTCACAGCCTCCACAGAAAAGAGGAAAACACAGAACCCTTGAACCATTTACAAAGTCGCTACACTATCTTTGTATCACCACCTTTTTTCCCGTGTCTTCGTTTGGAGAGTCCTGTTCAATCATAACATTCACAGGGCACACCGGACGGCGTACCAGCAGGTAAAAGTCGAAGTAATTAAATAAATACAAAAATAATGGCTGGGGAATAAAAACACAAGTTTTAATAATAATTTTTTTTTTTTTTGTTATAACATGAATTTCACTCTCTCTCTCTCTCCCCATATATATATATATATATATATATATATATATATATTAAGCATTATTGAAGGTGTGCCGCTACTTCGCACCTATATATATTTATATATATATATATATTTATATATATATATATATATATATATTTATATATATATATAGGTGCGAAGTATATATATACGGTGTTTTTTTTTTTTTTTTTAAGGTGCGACGCTACTTCGCGGGTGGTCTCGGTCCCCATTAACCGCGATAACCGGGGGTTCACTGTATTCCCTTTTCATTGTTCTTATAATATTTTTAGTTTATTTTTACATTTCTTGTAATTTAATTCTGAATCAGAAGTTCATGAACATTTTAAAAATGTTTATATAGCAGACTTTTCTTTGTACATGCCTTTTCTATCTCCTGTGTCATTCATAGTTTATTTGGGCCTTGAGTCTTCCGAGACACATTTCTTAATGGACCACGTTTGTCATACTGTGAAATTATAGTTGACAGAAATCATTCATATGCTGGATTTGGGTCTTCATGGGAGTAAACCTAGACCAATTTTGTTTTTCTAGATCCTTCTTTAAGGCAGGGATGGAGTGTTCTTGTTCTTATTTCTGATATATAGCTTTGTTTTCCTTTTTTATCAATATAATTTTGGATAATTGCAAAGACAGGCAGGTAATCACTTATATCATTTATGAGAAGTCCACTTACTATTTTATGATCAATTTCATTTGCCAATATATTATCAATTGAAGTGGGGGGGTTCTTATTGTGGCAGGGGGCTGCCAGAATAGGTCCCCCCTGGTAACTTTGCTTAGAAAAGAGGGAGCCTGCTCAAATTTGCCACACATACTCAAAATGATCCAATAAGCACACAGAATACGTCACTTGATGGTTGGGGTCAATATTTTTGTGATTAGAGGGGGGGTACTTATTGTGGCAGGGGCTGCCAGAATCGGTCCCGCCTGGTAACTTTGCCTAGGAAGAAGGGATCCTGCTCAAATTTGCCACACATACTCAAAATGATCCAATAAGTACACAGAATAAGTCACTTGATGGTTGGGGTTAATATTTTTGTGATTAGAGGGGGGGTTCTTATTGTGGCAGGGGCTGCCAGAATCGGTCCCGCCTGGTAACTTTGCCTAGGAAGAAGGGATCCTGCTCAAATTTGCCACACATACTCAAAATGATCCAATAAGTACACAGAATAAGTCACTTGATGGTTGGGGTTAATATTTTTGTGATTGGAGGGGGGTTCTTATTGTGGCAGGGGTTGCCAGAATAGGTTCCCCCTGGTAACTTTCCTACTGCGTAAGTGGTCAGTGAATGCACCTCGAGTCCGACGCAGAACGCGAGTGACTATTTATTTTTTTATTCTTTTGCTGCTCTTGACGCGTCTATCGGTGGTTATAAAAAAAATAAACAAATCAGTCAATTGGAATACAATTACGTGTTCTCTAACAGGATACCACCTATCTGTATGTTGCCACTTAATTTGATCTCGCTGGAAACACGATCGCCCACTTCACTAATCCTCTTCCCTTTTCATCGTGTTTTGATCACTGAAATTCCCTTATGGTAGCTTCATTGATTGCAAAATTTCTTTGGTCTAACGAATGCAAATGCAGGGAATTTACCCCCGATTTTGGCGCAGTCAAACGCTTACTTTACGTGTTAAATTGTAGCCAATGGTGTGCTGAAACCCACACCGACTAAGACTACCACTTTTATGGAAACCCTAGTTTAAATTACAGCAAATCAAAAACACAAAATCATACATTCTTCGTGACTTTCAATGAAAACAAACGTAGTAACATCGCGCCGCCTTCAGTCAATGCGTGCGCGCTCCCGCGACAGGGGATACAGATTTTGGCAGGGGTAAGTACTTTGGCACGACACCTGTGTGAGCAAGTCACTAATCAACAAACGATGTGGGGTCACGGAGTTACATCAAAACTAAAATTATCACCCCAAATCAACTGAATAGCATAATAGTGTAGGCCCAGCAAAATTACACCTCCCAGATTACCATACAATAGTTTAGTTAACATGCATGCACACTAAAACAGAAGATAGCATGGCTAGCGTGGCTAGCTGTTTTTAAAAAGGCAACAGGAGCAAAACTGAGTTTGGTTGTATTTTATTTAACAATGTACTCACATTGATATTGATCAGTCATCCACAAATCCTTCAAAATCATCATCTTCCGTATCAGATACAAACAGTTGGGCAAGTTCTCTCACAAACACGCCAGGTTCCCTCTCGTCATTGTCCAATTCTGTGTCGCTGCTGAGCGGCTCCTCGGATGTAATGCCGGCTTTCGCGAAAGCTCTTACAATAGAGCTAGCAGACACGTTCGTCCAAGCACCTACAATCCACTCGCAAATTGTGGCATAACTTGCTCTTCACTGTCTCCCAGTCTTTGTGAAGCTGTGTTCGCACTGCGCCATCCATCGCTCCCATGCAGCACGCAACTTCACTTTGAACGCCCTATTTATACTAATGTCGAGTGGTTGGAGTTCCTTTGTCAAGCCTCCCGGGATGATGGCAAGCTCTGAGTTCATATGCGTGACTTGGTTTTTCACAGCGGCTGTCAGATGGGCACGCATGGAGTCACAGACCAACAGCGACGGTGACGCGTGGAAAAAACCACCGGGTCTCTTTACATACACCTCACTCAGCCACTCTCTCATTTTGTCCTCGTCCATCCAGCCCTTTTGATTGGCCTTGATGATAACACCGGCAGGAAACTTCTCTTTAGGCAGCGTCTTCCGCTTAAAAATCACCATAGGTGGCAATTTTTGTCCGTTAGCATGGCAAGCTAGGACAACAGTAAAAGCCGACTTATCGTGTCCCGTTGTGCGGATTGCTACCGTGCTGACCCCCTTCTTCTCCACAGTGCGGTTCGCCGGGATGTCGAAAGTCAGCGGCACCTCGTCCATGTTGGTGATGTGGCTGGGCTGGATATGTTTGTCGGCAATATTTTTGCTGCAGTAAGAGCGGAAGGCGACAATCTTCTCCTTGTAAGCCTTTGGGAGTTGCTGTGCGACGGTGGTCTTTGCCCGGATGGATAGATGGCGCCGTTTCATAAAACGAAAACACCAAGACGCCCCTCCTTGGAAATGTTCGATGTTCAATTCGCCAGCAAGCATTACTGCCCTCTGTCGAATGGTGATGGTAGATACGCTTCTCCCAGCTGTTCTGTGAGCAGCAATCCATTGCTCAAGCTGGTCTTCCAACACGGGCCACCTTGCCTTGCTTCCACGAAAACTCAGTGTAGTTTTCTTGACTTGGCGGAGTCTGTCTTCCTGCTTCCTCCACTTGCGAACCATGGATTTGTTGATTTTTAATTCCCTCGCAGCTGCTCGATTCCCATGAACATTTGTGTAGCTGATAGCTTGTAGCTTGAAAGAGTGTCTCTTCATTGATGCCATTTTTGCTGATTAATTGCCTGAGCAACGTGTTGCACCTGGTGTATATATAGGGGCATGGGGCTGCTTTGCACTGGGGGCGTACCTTTGCATTGTCATTCACGCCTATCTCCCCTCTCACGTCCGCCTGTTGTCGTTCACGCCCATCGTTCCCCTCTCACGCCCCCTGCTGTCGTTAGCCACGCCCGCCTTCTCTCTCTATATAAGCGGTGTGCAGGCAGTAAATGTTCGCAGTCAGCCCAGCGGTGCACTTGGTCCACATAATGGGCGCTCCACCTCAAAAGGCGCCCTGGCTTTTTTGGACGAGTTTCAGGACTTTAAAGTGCGCCTTATGACTGCGAAAATACGGTACTTTAGACAGGATAGAAATACTTTTGGAAAGTTTAGATTTTATATGTTTAATGTGAGGCTTCCAACAGATTTTACTATCAACAATTACCCCAAGGAATTTGACCTCCTCCACCAACTCTATGCTTAAACCTTAAATTTGTACTCTAACTTGGTTATTTGCATTAACATTTCCAAATAGCATGAGTTTTGTCTTATTTAAGTTTATTGATAACTTGTTTTAATCTAACCATATTTTAACTTTTTGTAACTCTGAGGTAATTATATCCAAAATGTTTTGTATTTTTTCACCAGAAAC